>NC_139327.1:33135000-33735000 GCF_056507025.1 Lutjanus erythropterus | reverse complement strand
TCCATTTGGAAAAGTGGGAAAGTGCTCTATCACTGGTCGAGCTCTGGACGTGACAAACTCGCTGTCTGCCAGCGGATGGAGGTGGGCGATTGATTTTTCAAGAGAGTAAACAAAATCTGACAATTGAATTTTTGTACACAAATGCAACCCTTATACTCACACCCACCCCAAAACATCAATAAATGGAACCAGGCCAAAGATGCTGAATAATAATAATAAAAAAAAATATGGAATCAACACTCATATCATCACTTCTGCTCCTTTCTCTATTATTTTTCAGACATTGCTTGCTCAAAAATAATAGCCAAAAAAGTCAACTACGTAAAAGCTACAACTTGGTCTGTCGTGACTCCCGACAGCAGCCTTGCAGCTCAACAGTTTGCCCCTGAAACATACACAATTTGTATTTTGTTCAACTCTGATCAGTGTGGAAGCCCTGGGCAAGTAAATGAGCCCAAAGCTATCAGCCTCATGCTATCATCCCACATTCTGACAATGTGTTAGTTTGTTTTGCTAATGTGTTGACTGAACACTCAACATGAACAGCAACACAGTGAACACCTTATGGACACATCACATGTCAAAGCAGAGGGTGAAGATGGTAATAACTAGGCCATTTAGGAAATTAAGCATTTATCTGTCAAGGTAGCTTTTTAGAGCATTTTTATATACAGAGTGTCTATTTGCAACTGGATTCGCCATTCAGACCTGACCGCCTTTTTTTGCTATAAAGAGCAACAGCATCACAGTTTGTAAGAGGCTGTGGTGGATAAATGGGTTAAAGACAAGAATTTCCTGCAGGAGGGCAGGAAAACCCTGGGAGCCCTGCAACAATTTACATGTCAGAGATGTCTGTTTTAATTATTATTATTATTTAATTATTATTTTTAGTTACAGTTTGGGGCAACAAAACTACTTGGTGAGGTTTAGGGAAAGTTAGTTTGCCTCTGCCATGTGGGTGTAAATAGTCAATGTGGCTGTATGGGTGCAATTAGCATTGTTGGCTATAGACACCCAGGTGTTTGCCGCTGCTATATACGCCATGCCTATCCCAACCCAGGTGAAAATAGCTACTCTGGCTGTTCCAAGCTGGGTGTAAATAGCCACACTGCCTCTCAAAAACCCCACTGCAAATAACCACACTGGCTATTCCAACTTGCGTGTAAATAGGGTTTGCCATTTTTTAAATTCTAACAGTACAGGTTTGACAATGAAGTAAAAATGAGTGTTGTCTGCCACTGATTTCAATGGTCTCATGTTGCTACACGCGAACTGTCTACTTTGAGCCTGAATAGCTATGATGTCACACTTACATCATCAGTCACTTTTGGGTACACAACTGGTAGATGATTTGAATTTAGCAGCTATGCAAAATGTATTTAGTCATTTATAGCTGTAACTGTGGCATTCAAAGATATATAGTTAAACATACAGCGGTCGATCTATCAGCTGTCCCTGCTATTATTATTTTACATACTGTGTTGCTTTGCTTCCATTTTGGCAGAGTTCATGGACCCAATGGCTCCCAGTTGTGTCCTCGGTTCATTTCGTGTAACCAGCTTTGACATCAAAATATGAATTTTAAGTTGAGTATTTTTAATCTTATTCAGTTTGCTCTTATGATCTATCATAAACACTGGGCTGGTGGGGTTATTTTTTTATTCCCCAGCCGAGAACAGGAGCATAGAATTGCACAAAATGTGAAAACAAGAAATCCCCCGCTTTGTGGCCGTTATATGTACATGAAGCATCAGTCAGTGGAATCTACAGAATTTAGTAAGAATGGGATCTCGATTGCAATTTTTATTTAGTCACAATGTCGGTGAGGTGTACTTGTTTTTCTAAGCAAGTAAAACACATTCACTGCCTTTGTTTTTTTGAACATTTGCATGCAGATCAAATTACTACACAGGAAGCGAAAACAAACAGCGTGCGTGATGAAACACTGGTAGAGATTTGGAAGCACCTGCACAGTTGGAAAGCCCGGCTAGTCAGGCACTGCCAGTTTAAAGGGAAAAAAAATGACTGATATAATTCTGTTTCCACACTCTGTCACTGCAAAGTGAAAACACTGCAGGAATACAACCAACACACAGGAACATCGTGCCTGATGCCATGAGGCATGGGCTCTCCAAATTTTGATGACTGAGTGCCAATTTAGGGCACCAGCATATGATTGACGTTTGTGGTGCCGGGAAATAAAGTGAGACCTCTTATTTTGTTTGTGCTTAAGAGTAGTTAGCCCAGGTCTGTCCATCAGCTTCAACTGATCAGAAAACACACACACTTGGGTAGGAGTTCGGTAGCTGCCTGCCAGACACAATTAGCATACTGCTTGTTTTAACCGTTATAAACATCTACTGCTTCTCACAGATCTTTAATTTCCTCTTACGACTCATAAACAGACACTCACTCATTCCACAAACATTTGGCATTAATTTGAACTCTAATTAACATGAAACAGGTGTGCAAAAACAGACCTAGAACAGAAAATTTCTAAGGAGGACACCGTGGCTGTAGTGGCGCCAGAGAAGTGAGTATTTCAAATTAACGCACGTCCGTCTATGATGACATATTACGGTCATTTTCTGCTTTATTTTTTAAAATGTTTTGTCACATTTGGGGGCTGCACAAAATGTTTCTGAGGGCCGCAACGGGCAGGCAGCCACATTTTGAGATCCCTTGCCATAAGGAAATAAAAGAATAATTTGAAAGAAGATAATTACATAATAAATCTACATAATGTGGCTTTAATTACCCTCACAAAGTACAGTACAGCGCTGCAGCAGCGCAGTTGAGTTTTGAAAGCCTTGGTCAAGGGTCCTTGAGTGAGCCAGGAGGGAGCAGGCAGTAGGTGAGGAGAGAGGTTTACTCACCGACTTTCTCCCCAGTCGGTGTGCTGATTGGAATCTTTGACCTTCTGGCCACAATCTCTCTAGCCTCTAGATTTATTTCCCCATCCTGTGTACATTTTCATCACATAACTGCTTCACTGCTTCTTCATATTTACCCCCATGATATACAGCGTCGAAAATAGCAGGTCTCTTGCTGAGCCGGCTGTGATGACTGTCCCCCTTCCTTCCACAATTTCAAGTGATTATGGGCAGCACACTAGATGCGTCTCCTTCAATTATCTCAACTGCTTAACAGCAGACTGCACTCGCTGCGCTGCGCCGTCACCCACAAAAGTCAAACTCCTAGACTTGGAGCTCACCAGATTGTTTTCTTCTTGTGCTGGCACACAGCACAGCGAGTGAACTGGCACTGAGCCCAAAATGCAGCACAGCACAGGGCTACAGCTGAAAATAATCCCTTTCTTTAAGTGGGTAAAGGGTAAGCGGACAGCCAGGCCGGCTGATGTAAACTGCCGCTCTATGTGAAGCACTATTAATCCAGATGTTGAATTAATCATAATTCCACTCCATTCTGTATGCAGCTGATAGTTCTTTTAAGTCATAATACCCTGAATTATTCACGTTTCCCTTCTGAAGAGTAATTTCTCTCTGAATTATTGAATTCCACAATTCTACTGCCGTCTGCCTGATTGGCCTGTTAACACGGCAACTGTGCCTTCGACATCGCACACATTACCGCTTCTTTTTATTTTTTTTTAATATGTATAATTGGGGAACCGCACTCAACAAATTCCTTTTGAATTTCTGCCATTCGGAATCACAGGATGAGTCATCATTCTTAGGATTAAGGAAATATTTCACTTTAGTGTTGTCATTTTTCAATATGCTCACCCAGTGTGGCTTGTTACTGTAGCTGACACCTAACGACAGTCTGCTCGAGTGTGTCTTTTTGACTTTCTCATTCCTTAATAGCAAATGCAAAATGACTGGTATCATTTCTGAGAAAAAGACACCAGTACTCAGTAGCGTATGGCGGGGTTTCAGACAGGGCCTTCAGTAAAGAGCTGTGATGCATTTAGATGGCGCTGAGATACATAGGAAATCCCAGCGCTGCCACACAAGAACATAAATATATTCGTTCTGGACTTATTATAGTAGCTTACCAACAAAGTAATTTAATTTTAGACACATTCAGACACGCATTAATATAGTTATGACAAAAAATATTTTGAGAGGGTCAGCAGAGAAGGTCCTGATGGCCCTGACAGCCCACCGCTGCCAATACTCCCAACAACCGAGGACACAGCTTACAGATGTGCCGCAACTGGAACATTTCTGACCCTTTTAAGGAACCATGTGCCACTTTTGATACTAAATTGTTCATTTTCATGGTGTAAAATTCCATCTCATTTTTTTGTGCCCTGGCATGGTACCTTGAAGGAAAAAATCTGCTCTTTTATTTTCTTAGAATGGAAAAATGAACTTTTTTCCCCAATCAGCACTACAAAAGGTTTGATTCATAAGGTGCTATGAATGTCCCTGGAATCTGCTGTGAAAACTAATGGATTTCAATGATAATGCTCATGTTATTTTCCTCAAGAGCCACCATTAGACAAACATTTGCGCGCAGTAATACACATAGTGATCTTCCCCACCGGATGAATCCTTTCCATTTTAGATACACCATAAGCCTTTCTCTGGTGCTGCCTTCAAGAACAACTTTGCATTCATAACATAATCAAACAGAAATATTTCTATGTAATTTACTGGGCAAATTAAAGCTTCAATTTGATGAACCCTGTTGATTGTTATTCCTATGATCTTTCATGGTAGATGAAGGTAGATGATGCAACATGCATCATCAAAACTAAAATTCACTACTGACACAGTTGTAAGAACCACAAAACCTTCATTATGTTGTTTGATCCATCAAACACTCTCATACCGTGGAGTGTAATGAGAACTGCCCTCTCTATGGGCAGCTAACAGGGCTTTTGACTTTTAGTTTGATTCGTCCAAACCGGCCTGACATTACTGTGGCATTATAAACCTGCATCATAGCTGAATATTGCCAAAACTGAATAAACTCAGCAAATTACCGTTAATGTTCTGTGAGCCAAAACCTAATTCTCTTTCTGACATCTCATGCCAGATAACCTTGATTAGCACTCACATAATTTGTTTACAAATCTCTGCAGTGGATACCTCATTATACCTCATTTTTCAAGTGCCACACCCCCCACAGAGGTCTGGATGGCGTTCTGCACTGGCGGCTGCTCAGCCTGGTATTTGGATGTGCGAATGTCTTATAGGGATGGATGGGATATTGGATGGAAGTGAGGGAGGATAGTCAAATTTTCTTTTTTGAAAAAACTGGGAAATAATTGGGATTATTTTGACTGATATTTCAATTCTGATATGATTTTGACTTTAGACTTTAGACTTTAGTCCAGGCCAGGACATCTCTGCAGCATGACTATGGTTAATTTAAAGCTACTACAAGAAGTTTTTAACTGGTTACAAAACAGGCTCATTTTATTACTGATGCTTCTGTTTGACCTCCATAAATGAATGAGACCATCAGAGAGAAGATCGGCCATTTCTATAATTATTCTTTATGCCTGCCACCGGGTTGGAGTCTCTTTGAAATCAGATGAAAGTTCCACGAAGTAGCTTTAAATAATATTTTGACTCATTTCACCTTTAACAAATATAGCACCCCTTGCGATTAGAAAACTGAAGTAGGCCATATTCTGAGGTCTGAGTAATGTGGCTGAAATTATCATGATAAAAACTTTAGTCGATATTAATAATTATTGATTATTTTTAATGAAGCCCAGGGGAATTTATCAACTTTATTTTAAATTTAATCATGTTACTTTGAATTTAACCACTATATTTATGATGGCACACAGGTAAACAATTAAAAATTTGTTCTACACGTTATGAAGCAATTTATCAACTGTTATGATGCAACTCAAATGCTCCATTATCAGGGAATATGATATACTGTTTATGAGTCAGGGTGTATTTGTTACTGGCTTTCATGGTGGTTTGCATTTAATATATTTTATCGAATAATTTTCTCACTGCTAGTGATAAAGTGTGCATTGCACATACATATCACTATTGTTTTATTGCCTGCGTCTACTTATTATGGTCAAACTAACTGTTGCTACTACTAACACTAGCTCAACCTAATCCAAAGAAAAGACCTAACAGAGGTGTTTGACTGACAGGTGATCTTTGTGAAATGCTGTGTCGAAACAGAAAAACAAAGAACAAACAGCCTTGAAGATGGACACAAAATTGATGAAACACGGATTGCAGTTAATATAACACGTCTGCGAAGCATTTCCCTCCTGGAAACATTGGCTTCAGAAAAATAAAACTAGGATTGAGGCAGCTCTGAAGTATCGATTTGGCCTTTCTAAATGTACTTGTTGAGCTTGTGATTATTTTCATGAATTTTAACATGGAATTTGTGGGTTTGTATTTAGTTGCGCATAAGCAGGGAGAAAGAGACATGACATTCTGTCAGAAAATGTTGAGCAGGAAGGGACCGGGGCTAAAAACGCCTTGCAGTTGTTTCACAGAGAGCTCTGCTCCCAGCAGCTCTCCAGCATCGCTATCATGAATATGAATGACGCTTAACCCCTGGGAGGAAAGCTGTCATGTCAGACACAACTGCAGCATTGGCAGATTTCTCCAGACAGATCCCAGAACCAGCCTTGACAACACGGCGTCCGGCACAGGTGATTCTGTCTGCCTGCACTTTAACACACGCATTTTTTTCCCCAACAGTATTTTAATTTTTTTTTTACTTTGTGAGAGATTGATGACACACCGAGGGACGGTGGCAAATGGAGTCGTGCTGAAAAAGATACACTGTTTGATGCATTACAGATGGATCATTCTGAAGGCATGACAGACAATGTAAAACAGACTCTAAAACACTCTGGTGGTGAAATTTACGTGAGTAACATGCATCACTGTCAAGATTCAAGCCCAATCACATCTGCTGTTCTGCCAGACATAGATTACCCCCATTAGTTAAAGGCTTCAACCGAATTTACAGACCTCTGTTGCTAATTTCACAGATCGTTTTTCCCTTTAAATCTTTTTTGTTACCTCAGTGTTTTAGTGTAATATAGATCAGTTGACCATTATAAATGCTGGTAACATTTTCTTTAGTGTGATAAGCAAATATGATCCAGATCTCAATACCTGTGCAGTTGTTGCTGCAAAATGCATTGGTTGACCTGTGAGGTGTGAGCTGAAAATGTGTGACCCCCTGTACTGTGCTCTCCCCAGTGAGTGCATAAGGATACATTGAAAATATTAATTTAATACTACCAAAGCTCCACATTTTAGAGCCGGCTCTAGTTGCCAGATCTATTATATAATAACTTGTTATAACCAAATTAAATCACACATTCTATTGTACAAATTGCCCACAAGTGTCACTGGACACTGGCAGTACCAGCAGTCTGTCTGGCCCTGATGTCTCTTACTCGAACTCAGTGGACCTCTAAAATACTCTTCCACCACAAATACTTGCACATTAATGTGACACGTAGAGCCGTGTCTCCCATGAAGAAAGGGGAGAATACTTTAGTTAAAAAAAAAAAATGCCTATAGTGCCTGTAGTGCAGAGTTTTGGAGATATCAGTAAGGCTGTGACGGTATGTTTTTTTTCCCCTCAAATAATAATAACATTTTATTGGATTATATCGAGCCATACTGTCATAAGAGTAGCTTAACCCCTTCAAGGAATTGGGCAATGCATAAGTTTGTGCTGCATGCAAGTGAAGGTGAGATAGCAGCAGACTGACAGTGAAACTAAAACTTAGCAGTTAGCCGTCCGTGTGGCAGTAAATGTACAGTTCAGGTTACAGTATGTCAGTTAATAAATCCTGCAGCATCATAAGACCGAGGTTCCACTGGTGTTTCCATACCTGCTGTAGCCTGTCAACTGCTGTCAGTTGACTGATGATGTAAAAAGGAAGACAGAGGTAAAGCAAGACAGCCAACATAGATACAGGTTTACAGTAGCTATGTGTGCTTTTTTTGTTTTAAAATAAAGCTTGAAACTTTTGAAATGGAGCTTCCCTGACACAAAACATACCTTAAGCAAGGTCCTTACTGTCAAACACAGAGGGAAAAAATGATGTTAGTCAGCAAGCTCAGTCACAGAGGCATAAGCACGACTCTGATTCACAGAAAGATACACCTGCCACATTGTTGGTGCCTGTGGGGGTACCTGAGACAGTTTACAGCAGCAAGCCTAAAGCAGCGTGTACCCTCAGCTGACGCATGATGCCGACTGGCAAAGACGCTGAGCTGGTCTCAGACAGGATTGAGACACCAGAGGAACAAAGTATGGACAGATTCTGGGGCCTAAGAGGCAAAATGAAAGGCTCAGACAGCTGGCAGGTCTGGTAGAGTCACTTCTCTGCTCTGTTGGGATAATTATAGACAAATATGTTGACTAGTCACATACAAAACTTTTACATTTCATAACCTCAAATGTTGGGAAATATGTCCATACAGAAAAGAAAATCTAGGGGAGACCAGGGGCAGTTGTACCTTTTCTTTTTCTTTTTTTTTTTTTTTACACTTTTTGTTGTTGTTAAAAATTCTACCAAGGTGAAATGATCCTGCTCATTTCCACGGCAGGGAGACAAACCTACTGAGCATGTGCAGAGTAAGTCTCATCACTCCTTATGAGGTTTGTCTTTGACTTGATGATACTATAACCAGTTACATAACTGCAATTAAGGCTAATAATTAATCACCAGACAGAGAGAGAAATGAGTACAGTTAATTTTAGTAATAAAAAGTATATGCAACATGGGGTGAGAGATTTATAGCTACAAAACTTGGAATCAAGATCTATTTGGTGAGTATTGTACTAAAATGTCAGTGAGATGAGTCACATTCACAGCTTTTGAAAGAACAGTGTAACAATAAGGTAATGCTGCTATTTAAAGCAACTGGCATTGGTACATTAAAACTAGAGTTTGAACAACTACTTTGATGAGATGGTAAACTTGCTAAGTAGAATATTATTGCAAAGATAAAAGCACCATGACATGCAAATAGCAAGCCTCAGGAACACAGCTAAATGCATATATAGGTTTAAATGAAGACTCGAGTGGCTTAACAACCTGTGAAATATGTTCATTGTGTTTTGAATACTGAATCTCACCATCGCAGCCTGGGAAAAAAATCATTCTGCACAAACACATTTTGTGCTATTTCAGGACCAGAGCAGTGGTTTTCGCTTGTTTTAGCCCATTAACTACAAATGTGCCTCACATTATTTCCAACGGTCCTAGTTTCAAAGGAGGCTTGTTATTTCTGGATTTCTGAAGGGGTTGAAATTTACTTGACAAGAAAATCTTCACAATTAACTTTTTTTTTTTATTTCTTCCTCTTTGAATTCTGCCTGCAGCATAGGGCTGTAGGGATACTTTCAAACCTCTCCTTGGTGGTGCATTTAAGGATATATGAGAATTGATAGTCCACTGCCAAAAAGCGTCCCAGTGCATTTTATTTATCTTGCCCAGAATTAAAAAGATAATGCAAATTAATCTAATTAATTACATTAAAAATTAATAATGTGTTCAGCAGCCAACTCTGATATTTCAGCTTGTCAGAGTGCCCTTAAGCGCTCCAACAAGGACAATTTCCATACATAGATTGTCTATTAAATAGTGGACAGAGCTTCAGGCTCTGAAAAGTGAAGCTTATGTAGAAGTGCCTTAAACCTGCATTTTTTCCAACTGCCAGCAGGGGGTGACTTAAATTACTACTTTAGTAAAAACAGGTTCCTAATGAGTTTATGGTCTCAATCGGTAATTCAAAGTCTTTTTCTACACAGCAAAATGTTCATTATAAATTATAGTGCCATTTAAAGTACAATGTGTTTTCAGAAACATATTTCAATGTACAGTTTAATTGTAATACAAGAGAGATCATAACCAAGGGTCTGCATTTTGTCCAGTTTCCAAGGGAGGCTCCAGAAACTCAAAATGAAACTGTCTGTACTGACTGCACCAGTTTTTTCCTGTTGAACAGACAAGCCAAAACCAAGCACCGTCCAAAGCTGCAGTATGTCACCAGCTCCCTCCTCTTGTCAGGACTGCACATGCTCTGGTTGCAGGAAACCAAGATGGCGACCCTCATTATGCCAAACTCAAAACCGTAGTCCACAAACCAATGGTGACGTTGCAGTGGGTTCACCCTTGGTTCCATACACGTTCCCTCATTGCAGCTTCATTACCATACTGATGTAATGTGATGCAAAATAATGGCAGCCCATTGTTCTCCACGAAGTAATTTTCAGTTCTCTATGATAGTGATTTTCATATAGGGGTCTGAGGACCCCCAGGGAACTCTGTTTTGCGCAATATGATGTTTTCTATAGCACACTGATGCAGTGCATGGAGGGAAATTAGTCTAATACATACATGATATTTTTTTTTTTACCAGTAAATCACAGAGCAAAGTGTAGTTTATAGGTTAACATGTGCTAACAAACGGTATTAGGTCCATCCAAAGTACATAACATGCACATATGGCAGTGTTTAATTTTAGCAGTAGTGTATCACTATACTAATGAACAGCTTTGTTCTGACATGTTACGTTTCGCAGGTTCCTAATCCTGCCGCATGTTGTTGTGCCACAGTTCATGTCGAACCTCCCCTCCCCTCAACGTTGGCAGGAAGAGCTTAGGATCGCTTGCGTCTTTATAGGCAGGAGGCAGGTAGAATTTGCTGAGGGACGGAGGGGAAGGAGGGATATGAAGTGGAGGGGTGTTTGTGCAAGTGAGGGATAAGCAGGGCTGGATACGTGACAAGAAATGGGATCAATGGGAGGAAAGAAAGAGATAGGGAGGAAGAAAATCCCAAACGTAAGAAGAGACAGATGCTTCACAGCCAGCAGTGCTCCACCTCCAACACAAACATGGATGAGGGATGATGGTAAGAGGGAAGGGAGGGAAGGCAAGCAGTCGGTAAAGAGACAGATTGTACAGTGTGAAAACTGCCCTGACTGAGTTGTTGTCCATTATCAGAGAAGCTCTGGCTCTCTGTTGTGTTCTTTACTGCGGTCGCCCATTCTTTCACAAAGCACATTGCCCATTTTCGGCCATTATAAAAGCTGCAAAAATAACCCCAATTACCCAAGCGAACATTTTTAGCAGTGAGCTAGAAGGCCAGCGGCAGGTAAAAGACAGAACAAAGTCTATCAAAGCTCGGAGTCATGATGGTTTAATGAGCACATGGTAGTTTTGTTTTCAGTCATTCTGCAGCCTTGTGGTGGTAATCGACAGCCACGTTCTCATGTATTGATGTGATCTAGTTAATTTTCATGTCCCGCACGCAGTGTCCCCAGTCTGTTTTGAAACTCAACATGCTGTAGTTCAAGTTTCAAAACCTCACTTGTGAGCTGGGAGAACATTTTTTAGGATTGCTATGGTACAAGATCATGTAATAGGGGTGAGTGTCCGTATTTATAAGTAAAGAGTACTTTACCCAGACAGTCATAAATATCTCACTTCCAGCGTGTCAAATATGGCAGCTTGGTCAGTGCCCCATATGCTCCAAGTATGACACTGGGTGTCCCTCTAGTGTCACTTGTGTGCCATCAAAGTCAAGTGACATAGCATAAATAGCAAGAAAGTCTGTTTTGGAGGAGGTGGGGTGGGTACGAGGTAGGGTTGAGCGATTGGACGGATAAATCTATTGTTTTTTCTCTTTTTTTGGCCGATTTTTAGGGTGATATTTGTCATTTTATTTTGCTAATGTAATAGTCTGCAGAGTGACAGCCTCCGCTCTGCACTGCGCTCTCATCCAGCGGCGCAGTACACACCCACTCAGCCGACCATGAATGCTCTGAGCTGGGTGACGAGTGAGAGGAAAACAGCTTGCAGAGTCAGACTCTTTACACTCTTTTCACGTGGTGAATTAAGGATTTATTTTGACCAAACCAGAGTTGGTGATTGTTGGAAGGGTGGACAGACTGACAATGATGGTTTTGGTGAATTTTATATGTTTGAATTAAGTGTGTTTTCTGAGGCGTTAAGAAGTGAATCAAGGTTGTCTTAGTTCAGCAAAAGAGAGAGACTTGAATTCAGAAGGTGTACAGTTGTATTTCACCAAAAGTCATCAGTGATTTCTTTTGAAGTTATGGAACGTATGTCAGCTATGCAACGTAGCATACATAAGTTACACAATGTTCTTAAGTTACATGATGTATGTGATAATATTATGTATTTGAACTTTTGTGAAGGAACTTCTTTTTTTACCCAAACCATGATCATTTCCTAAACTTAATCAAGCAGTTTTGTTGCATAAACCTAACCAAGTTTTCTTTTTTTCCCCCTTTATTTTCAAACTATACCCAGACACTGCATATGTATTATTGCTAACGTGACTGCAGAGCCTTGCACACGCAAAACTAATGCTGGAGGGACACCTGCACCGTCGTAGTTTGCAGAGTAGGGTTGGGTGTGACAACATGTGATGCATGCATGTGATTGCACGGTCCCATCTTAATATCTATTGAGTAGTAGAACTGGAGCTCCAAAGAACTGCATTTGAACTGTGCCCTGTATTTGGTTCTCGGAGCTAATTACTTTTGGCTTTCAAGATTTCTAAGAAACTGAAGTGATTTGTTGCTATTAGGTTGAAAGACTTAAGGGATTAATCTGATAATATTTTATATTAATCATATTGTCAACAGTTCCCATGAAATGACCCAAACCAAAAATATAATAATGTGTCCTGCTGCTGTAAAAATAGTCCCTAACAAATGCTACTACTAATGTTTCTTAGCTACTTTGCTATTGGGTAACTGGTGTGGACATTTACAGTAATCTACTATGTGTACCAGAGCTTTTACATGAAGCAGACAACAAATCTTTCCGTAGAAATCTTAGACCCTTACACATCTTTGTTTGGTGCTGATCCAAGTGTTCTACTGCATATGAATAAATGCACACTTTACTGCTGTCTGCTGCCAACTCATACGATTCCACATATAGCCACATCATCAAGGCTTTGTGAAGTCAGGGAGATCCTCCTGGTGAAAAATGCTTTGCTCCACTGGAAGGGATGTGTTTAATGTCTCTGGCAGAAGCAGCAGCGGTTTATTTGGGCTGAACACAACAAGAAAAAATGAGGCACTTAGCATGAGCAACAATAGTCACCACGGCTGAGCAGCCGGAGAAAGACAAAGAAAGACAAAAGACAAAGAAAAAAGCAAAACCTTTGCTCCGAAGTGCTTAGCAACAACAAGCCTTCAGGACAAGTGGAAGAGCTCGACTACATTCTGTACTGAATAAAGCTGCTGTTCCATTATCAGCACACAGTTTTTTGTTTTTTTTCTTTAATCGGGCAAAATCTCATTGCTTAGAGGGAGCACCCATCATCACCTTCTGTTTCTGCTGCATGACCACTTCCTTTGCAATTTAACATATAGCGCCATCTGAGAAAAAAAAGCCAGAGAGAGCAAATAAGGAGATGACAAATGACTTCAAGCTTCATGATCCCATCTCTCAGATTGAAAATCTCATTTGTTTGACTACAAGTGTATTTCTTTTGACCGTGTTTTGTAAAGCAGACAAGCACTTTCTGCTCTCAACAGTGGATTGTTTTGTGATGCGATTTTCATCAGCCTAAAGTGGCTGCTCCTCTTAGGCAACAGAAAGCATGCAGCATTGACAGACTTGTTGTTTTACTGTCAACACCATCAGAAAATGACAAAGCAGCGTTGACATGCATTTCAGTTGCAAGATATGGTTTCGATCAACTAATTGAGGTCATTTGTTTGACAAACTGTAATCTGTGTGCAGAATATAATGGACCTGTGTTCGTAAAAATGAAGCAAACAGTGCTTTTGATGTACTGGTCACAGATGATGACTTATTGATAAAGTCATTATGTTGTCTTCCATTAGTCAGGCTACCCATGTTTATGATAAATGACATGATGCCAAATTGGCACAATCTGTCTTTGGCTAAATGATGAATGGCAGGAGTCATCCCCTGTCCAATGTGTCTGATTATCTGCTGAATCAATTCATTCACACCGTTAGGTGGCTCTGCTATGCTTTGAGCTCATAATTTAAAAACAGCACCAACACCACTGTCAGTTTTGCTCTGAAGCACAGATTTATTTTGACAAGCCGTTTCCAGGAGTCCTCTGCCAGCACCTCCAAAAAATATATATAAATGCCATTCCCTTCAATTCAGTGCAGTACATTCATGACAACAGCATGACTAACACAGTATCATTAAATTAGTCATAATGTTTTATTCATTCATAATAGTGGGAGCTTAATATAAACACTAAACATGCTTTTGTGTATTACTATGGAATTAAAGATAACAACACATTTTAATTTACTCTTTACAGAGTTCCGATTTAGATGATGTTATATTTGCAACTTCTGTTACAAAAAGTTCATGCAATACTCCAATAACTTTAGCAGGCAGCAATTAATTTCTATTCTTCTATTCTCGATTGTGTTGATTTCCTGATCACTGTCAGAGGAGGATAGTGTGATTAAAACGTTGTAGTCCAGTGCCTGTAAGTTAAAATACAGAGCACAGCTGATATCATTCTGGTGTCAGATATTACTGTCAGTTGTGGACTGTGTTGAGCTCCACAACACTGTTGGGCCACAGGTAAGCTTGGAGCTAAGGTTGTGCTATGACGACAGCAGAACCAGAACATGTCCACCAGAAGAGATCTGGCAATACTGTCTCTGTTGCGGGAGATATTCTCACATGAATAGTGGCGAGTCCAGCTGCCTCGAAAAGTAACATGCCTCAGAAATCATAGTGAAAAGAAAACATGGAGGACAAGAGTGTAATTATAAATACAGCAGGAGGCTTTCCAGCCGGGCTGGTATTTATTTGTACCTTAAAATCAGATTTTTTTTTTCTCATTTGAAATCTTAAAGCTTTTAGTTTGAAAGAACATTAGTTTTACTGTTTTAAATCGTTTGTTTTGAACTCAACTATCCTCTCATGTGAGGCAATTGTTTTGGTTTGTATGGAAGTTTCAAATAAAAGACAGAAATAATCAAATGTGTCTTAAATAAATTTCCAGAAAAAAATCTGTATCTTGGCATATAATATGGTAGATACTAAGATACAGATAAGATACTTGGTATATCCATGATGTAAAATTATATATAACATGATATAAAGTTTTGGCCAGATTTCCCACCCCTAATTGGAACCATGGTTGGAGGTCAAGTCTTCCAATTTTTATGCCAGCAGAAAAAAGTTCGTAATTTTTAATCAACGTTAACTTCAACTTCAGTTCATTTAAAGTGCATATCACTCAGAGAGTCTCTGTACACTTTACTAGTTAGCAAAAAAACATCAAAAGATAAGACAATGCACTATGTTACATTTACAAGTATACGTACATATATATGCATTCACACACATATACACAGGTAATAATACTAATAGGACAACGAGGTTGAGGTAATTGTAACAAGGCTGGAGTAGCTTCTTATCAATGAGAAAAAAACAGTCATTGATTTGGGTTCCCAGTCGGTCCAATTAGGAGAGATCACAGCGAACATAACAAAAAAAATAAATAAAAGACGTGAATTCAGCCTGGATTTGACAATATCAACTGAGTTTGCCTCCCAAATGTGCAGTGATAGAATATTCCAGAGAAGTAAGAGTTTGGTGGGCAAAGGCTTGACCACAAAAAGAGTTCTTATTAAATTGAGGAATAGTTAAGTAACCGGCATCAAGGGAACGTAAAAGACGTGATGGAGTATATGAGGAAATAAGGCTGGAGATAAATGAGGGCGCCAGACCATTTAAGGCCTTAAGGGTACAAAGGAGGATTTTGGAAACCAGGTCTTTCCCATGCACAGACATCAGTATCCGTGTTACATGATTCAGTGTCTTAGATTTTGTCAGGACCAGTTGGAGACCTCTCATTGCCGTATTAGGTGTGTTGGAAAGTAGTGCATTACGTACAGTAGTCTGTTCTAGAATTTATGAAGGCCTGTGTGAGGATTTCAGCATCTGACTTTAATGCATATAGGGCATATTCGGGCTTTTTTACAAAGGTGGAAGAAGCCAGTTCTTTCTCAAGATGTGTTGCTTGAATATAAGAGAGGAATCAAATAGTGTTCACAGACTCTTAACTGCATGTGTCTGAGAAACTGTGCAGCCTTCAAGGTAAATGGAAAAAAAATCTATAAAAAAAAAAAAAACTAAGTGAATCTAGCAGGACTGATAACAACATCTGGCTGTATTGTGTGCCTTCAAATGCAAGAAAGTGTTGCACAAGTGACTGTATTGTGTTTTTGTGGTATTTCTGGTGTGAAGGATGGAAATGAAAAACCAGCAGGTGAGTGTATCTGGACTTTTAGAGCATTCATTGGCCTGAATTATAAAGACTGCATGGTTCAATTTAAAAAAAAATACTAAACTCAAACTTTTGAAGTGGTGGGGTGAAGCCTTTGTGAATGAAACCACTTCTGAGTGAGCTTTCAGACACATCCTGTTGTACAGTAGAAGTCAGTGCTGTCTCCCAGTTCTCTCCTCACACATCACAGAAATCATCAACCTCTCCCTCAGCTCTGATTCAGGCCCCACAAACACTCAAACTGGATGCTGTCACCCCATCTTAAAAAAAACCCTGGACTCAAGTCGGACATCGTGACAAATTTCTGGCCAATCTCCGCTTTCTGTCAAAAATACTGGAGTGTGTTGTTGCCTCACAACCCAAACCCACCTCATCTCCAGCGAGCTGTTTGAGCCATTTCAGTCCAGTTTCCACACAGCACAGAAATAGCCCTCCTTAAAGTTACCAACAGCCTCCTCAGACGCTTTTCAACTCAACATCCACGTCCTCCTCAATCTCACTGCAGCTTTCACCGCCAATCAACTCTACCACCTCGAACCCTCCCTCAATGTCGGCAGGGCTTCCCACACCTGGCAGAGGTCATATCGTACAATCAGACAACAGTTCAACAGCATCAACCACTACACATCTTCCACCACTCCGCTGTCCCAAGGCGTCCCCCAGGATCAGTGCTTGTGCTCGAAAGAGCCATTTTTGGCCAAAAACTGCAAAAGAAATCTGTCTGAAGCTGCAACTATGAAATTCTCTATTTTCTTTGAGACTTTCTTGTCTTTCAGCTAGTCAAGGGAGAGTCAAAACTAGCCACCGGCAAAAGAGGAAAAAGTCCTGAGCTGTAGGTGTAGGCTATGACACATTTTTTGACAATAAAATAAAGCATTTTACATTCAACATTTATTTGATGCATTGGCAGCACATTTTTATAGTTCAAGAATGTAAGAATCACTTTAGCCCTACAAAAATTTCCATATAGTTTTTTGTCAGAGCCACAGGAAGCCACGGCAGAGGGGCAAAAGAGCCACATGTGGGTCCAGAGCTGCAGGTTTTACTGACCCCTGCTTGACATGCTCCCCCTTGGCAACATCATAAGTTGTCATGTTCTCCACTTCAAGTGCTACGCCGACGACGTCCTGCTATACATCTCCAGCAAATCCATCACGACTGCAACCTAATTACACTCCGACCAAGTGCTTCACTAAAATGAAATCATGGACGTGAGCCAGCTCCTCAAAACCATCTATAACTTCTGGCTCATCGCTGACAGTTCCACTGTCTTCCTCCCCGCATGTCTGCAACCTCTGAGTCATTTTCAACAGCCACTTCTCCTTCAACCACCACGTTAATCAAATCATCAGAACTGCCTTTTTACACCTAAAAAAAATATATATATTACTGTCAGTCTGATCCATGCCTTCATCACATCCAGAATTGACTACTGCAACAGCATTCTTTATTGTACATTATCCAAAGTCCTTAATAAATGCACTCACACCCACTCCTGTGACCCTTTGCCCCCTTCCTCTGCATTTGAGACTGCGCTGACCTGTCCATGATCAAATCCCCAAAACTGTTTTTAATGTGATTCATACTCTGAATTATATTCTTCTGTGTTGCTGTTTTTCCCTGACCTTTTTTAACTTATGTAGTGTCTCTGAGAACTCTGAGAATGATAAAAACAAAACAAAAAAAACCATATATATTATTATTACGTAGTGAGTTTGCCCACCTGATTAATTTTTTTTAATGTAATTATGCATTCTAATTTTCCCAAAATGAAATGAGGATAAAATTGCTCAAACTTTTCCAGATTAAACTCCAAAGAAGTTTGGTTTCCTTTATGTATGTTTTACATTTTGAGAACTTTTTTAATCACTCAAAGGAATAAATAGTGAAATCTCTTACAGAGGTAGCACCATTCCAAACTGTATCTTAAATGTGGCACTACCCACATCTTGGGCAGTAAATCAGTCTTCCAGAAGATCATTTTTATATAGTAACCTACGATGAAAGTCCTCCGAGCCTTGTTAAAGTGGGATGTATTGGCATTCTAATAAAGAGAATATTTCTCTGAGTGTGAAATACGATGTGGGGCACCCTGCCTAATAGCGCTTTACTTCTGCTAAAGGTGCTCAGAGACCTGGGGACTGCTCAGCTCCCTTATTCCCATTGTCCTCCTGGGGAAAGTTTAGCGTTCTTTAGTTTCATTTATTTTAACAGGAGAAACTGAAAATGATGTTCAGTACGTGATATGCCACAGGTCTGACTCAGGTCTGTAATTCAGACGAAACAGGACATAAGACAGGGTCAAATTTACGCGTGCAGAAACGACTTGAAGATTTGATGCATGGGAGCTCAGTGATCAGTGGACATAAAGTGTGGCCAATGCAGTGGCCGCCACAGCTGATTGGTTACAATTATGCAGCTTTGCATGGATCTGCCTGTGCTGATTGAAAAAGAAACTGTTTCCAAAGCAGAAGAATGATGTAAGCGGTAAACACCGTCTGACTCATCTTAAAATAGCCTGGCGGGATAATCAGCGAGTGATTTATGAGCTGCTGAAGGTGTGATATATACAATCACGGTGTAAACTGTGCCGGCATCCTCCTGAAATATTTATGATGTGTAACACAACCAGCAAATGTGTCTGCATTGCACCAGGGTGACGACATGAGTGTGCGATCTCACCCTATTCCACATGTCTGAGGAACTGCAGGGTGGGCTAGCATGTTTTGAAGCCGCTGAAGCCCCACTTGTCTTAGCATTTGCCCAGATGAAGCTAAAAACCAGCAGCTAGCCACACAGCACTGAGGAAGGAACTGTGTTTGTGCCAGAAGCCTCTCTGTCTGAGCCCCAACAGCAGTGGCAGCAGTCCAGTCGGAGCAGCAGAGCTCTACACACTGCACCCATGAATACACTGATAAGAGGCCATCAAGTTTCTTATTCACTCCCCTTTATTTCCAAGGGACACTGGAGTTTGTGTAATGGGTCAGAAAACCATCCAAGGATCTTAAAGTGCCGTAGCTAATTATACAGGCAAGAAATTAGCTTTTCAAGTGGATAAAAGGAGCAGCAAGATTTCCAATATGTTTGATGCTGCATTTCTGAGTCAGTCCCATAAACTGAACACGGGGATCAGTCATTTTATTACAGTGGCAGTTATATGAATTGAGGGTTTTTTCGAGCTCAGATTTTAGCCCAATCACACCGGGATATTTCTGCAGGGGTTCATTAATAATGAACTGATAACTTGTCAGGTGCAGAAGTCTGACGGGGCGGGAATCATTAACAGTCAGACGATCGGACAGGCTGTAAACAAACCCTCTGGCAAGCTAAACTTATTTGGAAGAGACAAAAATAGGTTAAGTAAACTCTCTGTCACGCTGGTGAGCACAATGTCATAACTGATGGAAACGAAATTACTAAAACCCGAATTATTCCTTAAAGACGATGTATAATTTTTGATTTTCCCATAATTTACAGCCCCCTGAGTGTGTTCTGGATGAAACCCTTCGAATATAAACAGGTTCTCTATAGAACCCCCTGGGACTGTTCTGTATGAAAACTTTGGAATATAAAAAGGGTCTTGCTAGAATCCCAAGAGTTAGCTCTTGATAACCGCTTTGGAATACAAGAAAGGTTCTTGGCACAATGCTCAGGGTGGGTTCTAGATAAAACCCAAGAAATCTTAAATAATGTTCTCTGCAGAAGCTGTCATCTAGATAAACCCACAGGACCATAAAAACATCTCGGTAGAACCTCCAGAGGTAGTTCTAGATAAAACCCTTGTAATATATAAAAAGTTCTCGGTAGAATGCCCTGAGTGGGTTCTAGATAAACCCATGGAATATTTAAAAAGGTTCTCTGGAGAACTTCCTGTGTGATCTAGACAAAACCCTTGGAATGTAAAAAGGTTTTCCACAGAACCACCTGCGTGAGTTCTCATTACCACCCTTTAAAGGTGGAAAGGTTCAGGGTAAAACCCACAGAGGGGGAAGAAATATACCCCTTGTTAGTACCCTTAGAAGGTGGAAACATTCTGGCTAGAACCCCCAGAGACAGTTTTGAAGGGTTCCCTGTAGAAGCTCTCACATGGATTGAAACCTGGTTCTGTCTAGCTCTTCATGTTTAGTTCTGGGTCAAACTTTCTGAAAGGATTCCGAGTGGAACCTTTATAAAAGGCTCTACCAAAAACCAAAAATGTTCTCCTACGGGGACAAGCTGAAGAACCCTTTATGGTTCTACCTACCTACCTTTATTTCTAAGAGTGTAAGAGGAGAATATAGGTGCCGCAGCTGTGGAAATTTGTTCTAGCAGAAACCCAAAATAAAAGTATGAGCTTGAAATGAGCATAATATGGCTTCTTTGAGATCTTGAGGTAGAAACTGCCAGTTGTAACCACATCTACACACTGGCATTTGCAGTTTCAGTGTGAGTAAGCTAAACGGCCAAACTAGATGAAACACACAGCTTTTTCACAGCCTCCAACATACCATTATCACAGCCCAGTGTGCCGTGGCTCAGCAGTTTGACATGATGCGATTTTCATGTGTCCAGTGGAGTTCAGGTCAATTTCCATTCAATATGCAACCCACGCATAATTTTCTTTCCTCGTTTCTCGTTTCCAGGGTGAATCAGTTCAAGGATTGAGCTGCTGAAACAGTCAGTATGCATCCGCGGGACCAAGAAGAGATCTCTATGGTTGTACCTGAGGATTCGTATTCTCCCTCAAAGTGTTTAGTAGGGCTGAAATAATAGCTATTTTATTATTGTTTTCTTGGCATCTTTGGCTCCTGGCAGCACAGGGCTAAGTCATGACTAACTTACTTTAGCAACAAGTAAAGCTATCTTTCTATCAGGAAACTCTGTAGAGGACCTTGGTACAGTATTCCCTGTTGGTCTCAGAGGCTGTGTTCATCCTGCTGACCAGTTGTGTTCACTGGGAGGCTGCAGAGCCTTCCTCTGTTGTCCACTGATGGCAGCTAACAGCTGGGGTTAGTAACTTTAGCAACAAGTAAACCTTTCCATCTATCTTTCCAAAGGGAAACTCAATAAACAACCTTGGTACTGTACTTCCTGTTGGTCTCAGAGGTTGTGTTGACTGGGAGGCTGCTGAACCTGGTTCTGTTGCTTGCTAACAGCAGCAAACAGCCTTTACAAGTAAGCTAAAGTCACTGCTATTAAATCATTGAGAGTTGAAGCTGAGCAGCTGGAAGACATCAAATGGGAAACCAGCAAATATTTTCCTCCTAAAATCTGATCAAGTTTTACCCAAATCATTGAACAGAGTCATAAAGTTGTGCCTTCGGACATTGAGCCCTGACTCCCACAAAAACTCCAGTGCTACCAGTTCTACTCCTGTTAACAGATGTATCCTCCGTCTACGCACCAGTGGCATCATAAGTAAGAGAGTGTTTCATTTGACACAAATCTAGTAGAGTCATCAACTCCGAAGTACCATTAAGAATACCTGAGCATATCTACAAAATTACTTTTTTGTCATTTCTGGGACTGGCACTGGCGCAGAGGTGACGTACAGCACAATACATATCTGATAAAAACACTTGTAAATTGATTTTGACTTCACAGGAACTCTTCTGCATTGTGGAAATACAAGATAACTAAGATTAGATGAGCAGCTGGTAGGTTTTTTTCAAAATCTTTAAAGGTCATACGCACATTAAAAGATTCTCAGTGCCTCTATGAAAGGGGAATTCTGATTAAATAAAGAATGTTTACAAGGAGCCAATTTTCTACGCAAACTTAAATTTAACAGCTCTGATTATGACCTACATGTAAGACAACATACCTGACTTGTTTGTGGAATATAGGATCTATACTTATAAAGGATTACAAATGACAACTGGGTCCTCCCAAGGCTTTAGTCTGTCTGCGGAGGGTGGGTGTCATGTGGGTGTCAACTCTACATTCCTAAGGCAAACACAAGCATCGCCCGGGTGAATCTACAGTACATCTCTGCTCCTCACCCCTGCTGGGCCTCTCCCCCATAAAAATGAGACAACTGCCTTCATGAGAGACTGGGAAGGAACAGAAGCAGCTTCCTGTCGTGACGAGGGCATGTCATTCACCCTTGGATGCTGTCAAACAACAGCCAAGTTTATCGCTTCCTCCTCTCGGGTCCTCTCGCTCGGTTACACTGACGAATGGGCTCGCCGACTACGTTTTAAAATAAAAAATTGTGCAAAATAAAACTTTTAATGCATCAGAATGAGATCATATTCAAGTGTGAGCCAGAGACAGAAGGGTGATGAGAAGGATGAGCACTTTGTGAAAATTAACTCATTAACAGACAGAACGATAATCTGTGATCACTGAGCTCCTGGCCTGGCCTTAGGCATGCATATTAAGTGATTATCACAGCCGGAAACTGAGACCCTGGGGAAAAACCTTTAATATATGTTGTGTTAAAGGCTCCATTCATTAAAATGCCTCATTCACAGGGAGAAGCACAGGAGTCAATAGCAGTTGTGTAATAGAGGAAAATCAGCAATTCTGGAGAGAGAAACCCAAATGTTGTGTAGGGCCTAAACTGAAAAGATGATTAATCAATTCTTCTGTGAGTTTTTCTGCTTGTAATGCATGTTAATACCATGTTCTCCTGGGGCTAGATGTAAAACTGATGCGTACGCACAAAAACCACGCGTATGCCTTTTCCCACACACAATGTGGTAATAACAAAGAAGAGCATGTGAGCAAACATCAGACCAGGCAGACGAGTGATAGCTGCAGATGAAATGACGGGGTGGATGTCAAATATGAGGCGGGATATAACCTTAAAGGAAAACCTTGTTGTTTTAAGTTCTTTGCCAATTTATTTTTGTCACTTTTTTCCTTCAGCCTACGTTGGAGAGTCCAACTGATATCAGTCGACTGATAGTTTTGGCCACAGCTTTGGGCTGTCCATCACAATGACTAACAGTCATCAACCACTGAGGCCTCTACAATCGTACCATTATCATTTAAAAGTCCTCTGTATTTGAAGTGGTGTGTGTCAGGCAGGAGTTTTGTTCCGTTTTTGACGTGTGGGTGAAGTTAAAAAGAAGTCGTTGCTGGAGGCCATTTTTTATTTCATGATGCTCGGTTACATCACTGTTTCTTTTCTGCAGCCTGCTTGACTGTGTCCTCCAGTCGTATTGCTGTTGTTTTCACAGCTAAGCTAACTGGCTAACTCTGTTTGAAGCTGAACACAGCTAAGTTACGGACATGATGCATGGGATGTATGTCGGACACTCGCCTGACAGAGATGTGGGGGGCGACCTGCCTGCTCCCTTCACTGCAGAGTTTTCTCGGCTGAGTGGCACAGCTGGAGGTTGCTGTCAAGGCAACAGTGAGAAGCGGCATTGACTGCAGTATGCCAATTTGGAGGACATCATCCAAACGTAATTAGCTCAATTTAGGCCTGCCACAGCTCTATATCTGTCTATATCAGTGTTGGCATGTATATAGTCTGCTATGTGTCTATATCAGTGCCCTGATATAATTTTGGACAATACCATTTATTGCCTCCATTACATATATTTGTGGATTTTTTTTTACTCCCTAATATCAGTATCCACATTGGCTCCCAAAATCCAGCACTGGCCAGGCCCTAGTCGTTACTTCCATTTTAATGATCTTTTCATTTGATGAATTGCAAAGCACTTTGTAAAGTCTGTTTCTATGTGGGTTCTATAAATTAACCATTGATCATCCCTCTGACGTTTGGTAATGATGATTGAAATATCACCACGGTGATGGTTTACAGGTACACGTAATGAGTTAGTGGTACGGAAGCCATCAATAACCACAGCCTTCGCGTAACAATCAGATGTAATGACAGCTGTTCTTCTCATTGACAAGGCTAATGACTGGTGGAGTGGCCACAAGTTTGGATGTGCAAATGGATGATTAAGGCCGTCCCTTCGCCCATTTATGGATAATTGTGGGATTCAAAATGAAACGTGTGTGTGTGAGCTGTTTCCACAATGACTGAGATCCACAAAAGTGCATCAGGCGTACATATGGCTTCATCTTTGAGCATACACAGATTAGTCATGAATCTACACAGAGTTTTATGCATCCAATCCCTGGCCTCTCAACACTGACAGTTAAGATGGCACAACATTTTTTCTCTTAAGTCATGCTCAGTTTTGGAACCAAAGCGTGATTTGATCGAACAAAAACTCACAAAAAGTAAAAAAAAAACACTTTGAAGTTGGGTATTTGGTTTGTTGCCAGTCATCAAGGGCAGGCTTTTAGCAAATTCATAAGTATGTTGTTCATTGGAGTGGAGTGTAATGACTGCTCGCGGCGGTTTATACTTTTTGTCTCTTTTAAAAAAGAAAAGCTTATCGGGACAACTGACATAGACTATAACTATGAGAATGGAGGATATGAAAGTTTCATTCATTTCATGTCTACTCTGCTGTCAAACTGAATAAATATTTGACGCAACTACAATTGTTCCATTTCCAACCTCCCAACACATACAGTGCAATAAAAGTACAGTGTTGGTCCTGAATGCTTGTCCTAGTTGTTTATTTGCTTGTTTGTTTGCTTGTTGGAGGCGAGGGCGGGGGCTATTTATGACATCTGCTAGTCCAAATCTGCCAAAATACCCAGCAAACTACAGAGGGAATGGAGAAATGAGCAATTATTGATCTGCTGCGAAAAATCCTAACACAGATGATGGAGCTGCTTTGAATGTCTCTGCTTGTTTACTGACCAGAAAATGTTAGTTGTGTAACCTCTACAGTAGACAGGGGCAGAAATATCCCTGTAGTCTTGTGGTTGTTCGTTGCCCACAAACCTCCTCCCTCCCGCTCTTGTTTTGCCAAAAGCACGGTTTAATATACTCTATATCGTCCATATTTATCAGCAAAATAGCCCCATATTTTTGTGAAAACCATTTCATCCTGTGCATGCTGAAGGGATTACTCTCCTCAGCTAACATCTTTCTTATTAAAGCAACACTAAACGGATGAGCTATCGCTAGAGGTAAAATGCATGGTTGATGACGAACAAAAGTGACAAGTGAACAACAAATAAATTACAGTTTAAGGAAGGGTGCTGCCATCAAGGACAAAGTGAGGCTGGGGGTAACACACTCAGTCAATGACTGTGTAATATATCTCCGGTATGATGTTGTCAGGGCAATATGTTGGGATTTAAACACAGCAATATCAGCCAGCAACACAAGGACCAGAGAGATGATGTACTACGCAGATCTCAGATTGCATTGCAAATGTAAGCAGTTCTTTTCGGTGAGAGAGAAAATAAGGAACGTGACAAAAGATCGCAGGGATGCTCAATCTGATTTAAATAATAGGTTCACCATTTTCCACCCCAGAGCTTGTTAAAATATTGTTTCATATCATTTGTTATTGTGCATCGCAGAAATTTGCGATAGCTTTGGATGTAAGATCCCAGCATCCCTGTGCAGCTTCTCACTATCAAATCACTTCCAGGGCTTAAATGGATTTTGTTTTTGATGAAAGGAGGCTCGCATGTAGTCAGACATACTTTCTGCTTAAATAACTTACAAAGGAAAGGACTGTCCTAACTGTTTTTCTTATCTACAAATGCTAAACTTGTTGAGCAAATTTACAAAATCACATTTACAAGATGTGATGCAACAGAGCAGAAATAGGAAAGTAGGCATGGAAGTACAAAAGCTCTCAGTTCAGACCATGAAAACAAAGAAATCTTTGGAAAACAACATTTAGCAATTTTTAGACTTCAAATTGGCAGTATTTCTTTTTAGACTTTGAAACGTTCTTCTGCTTTAGAAATTCAATTGTTACCACAAAGCTGATGCTGACCTATCAAACCCCAACCCAAAGATTTCAACCTGTTCTCACCCCAACTCATGACACACCAATGTTTTGTTGTCTCATACTGAAGCACCCTTAAGCAGCTGTATGAGACGCTGCCAGAAAGACTTTCTAACGTGTGGCTCATGTTGTGAAACGGTCGCAGTTTGGGTATGTTTAGGAAATAAAACTCCTTGGGTAGGTTTAGGATAAGAGTGCATTTAGGGTTACAATATGTACGTTACATTAAGTTTATTGCAGTTTACTAAGAATCCTCAAGTAAATGTGCATATTACAACTCAATCTAAGCACAGGGCTCTGTCTCAAAATCAGAAAAAATGGTGACAATCACAAGTTGTTTTCATTAAAAAAAAAACATTCGAGGCAAGCAACTTTCAAGGTTTATCCTTTGACAAGTTCCATACAATTCAGTGTGCAGCATGTAGTTGTCTGGTTGTATACTTTCGTCACTTCATTTACAGTTTTGCTTTGTAAACACATGTACACAGAACTTAATTAAAAAGCATCTTGCAATGTAGTCAGTGCCAGCCCCGTAGTCTTGTCAGGGTAAAACAAATACACTCTGAATAGGAGCCGAATTAAGAGCCTGAGCCGGTGATAAGAAAGCTGGAGATGGCAAAAGTTTTAGCAGCTATTTCTGTGATGGCACACTTCCAGACTTTTCCCTCATTTGCAACCCATTAGGTTGTTGCATATTCATTATATAAGACTAGGGGCACATAATTCAGATTCAGATGGAACTACTGGGAATTTTCCTCCAAAAAAATGCTCTGCCAGGATTGTAAGATTGGCATATGTTTTGACGGACAGCTGTTGACCGAAAAACCAACTTCCATCAGTAAGATAAAGGAAAATACTTTTAATCTCCCCCAGGGGTGCAAACAGCAGTAGGATTATGTGGAAGGAAAATACAACTAGAACAAATGGAAATGGTATAAAATTATGAATAAAACAGTAATGTCATGGAATTGTGTATTTCTTTCAAGGAATTATTTTCTTTTGGTCTGATTCACACACAATATGAGGTTACTGGTTAAATATATTACTTTTTAATAAATTTCTGCATCAATTGACCCTTCCTAACTCCTGCCCCGTTTTGATGTGTGCTTCAGGAGCCAACAGAATTCCTGCCAAGATTATGTTCACAGACAACATTTCTGTGATATATTCATATATATACATATATACATATTACATATACATACATATATATATATATATATATATATATATATATATATATATATATATATATATATATATATATGTATATACACACACATATATAGGGAATATAACAGGAAAAGAGAAAGTTGGCCAGTGTTCCAAGTTTGCCTTGTCTTGGGAGGTTTGAAGGGTCAGTCACTCTTGGTGGTTTAAAATGGTTAATCTAAAGACAGATTATCTTTGTCTTTGTTAACTCCGGAGGATAATTCGAGCCACATAGGAAAAAGTTAGTTTAATGCTATTTCATCAGTTATTAAGATTTAGCATTGTAGCATATTTGCCCTTTTTATTATAAGAGTCCATTGAAAGTGGAAATAGCATTTATCAGAGTGATGTGATTTTCCTGTGATGCCGACAGATGAGTTTTTTTGAAGTCATTTCATATGCTCAAACACTCTTCAGCCTCGGGATGCCACAGTCAGTCAGAAACTACTGCAAATGATGATTCAGATGGTTCTTCATACTGTTTCTTATGCAAATGTGCATAGCAGAATGATGAGAGCACTGGCTTTGGCTGAAAGGTTCAACCACTTGCGGTAACCACGTGGAGTCCTCAGATTTCCAGAGTGCTCATTTTCCCTCTGTGACTGGAAAAGTCAACACAGCATAGAGGAGGAAAGGGGAAATTCTAAGTGAGGATGAGGTATTCCAGATGTAATTTCTTCTCTACTTTTTCTATGGCCTCACACGTTATTGGTTCCTTTTGCCTGAGAGGCCAAACACAAGTTTTAGCACTTCACTGCAAGTGCTGCTTGCAGAAAAATATCAAAAACTCAATACCTGTGTAAAATCAAATCTGAATAAGCCAGTCAAAATCACAGTACTATCCTGTCCTCCATGCCACAGAGATCTTCAAAGTTTCCTCAAAATGCCTTGGGTAGCAGCGCAAGGACAAGAAAATACAGCGGCGTTTCCCTGAGTGTTTTCCTCATTTCCTGAGAACTCAGTCCGAACTCAGACCGACAATATTATGACTGGAACCTAAAGAGTTACTTCATGGCGTGAGAGATTTATTTGTCTTTGTAGAGGGAAAGTGGAGATGATGTTCATGTAAAACCAAAGGAGAAAAGCGATGAACTGAGAGAACGGAGAGACTAAAGCATTGGTAATAATTTAGGGTATTCCATGCAAGACAAAAGGAAACTAATTTCAGTGAACTTCTAAGACACCTTCACGGTTCTGGGCCTCAGGGTTACAGAAATAAGTCTGTGAATGGAACTCTATGAAGACAAACTTTTTATTGAAGAAAATGACACTGTCCCCGCCAGAAAAAGTTTCGCATTGGTCCTTTGTTCCAAATTTTAAAACAAATAACTTAAGTTCAGATCTTGCTGTGAGCAGTTTCATGTAAGAATTATTTTCTTTCCACTGAATTACACCGACCAACCGTATCACCGTGCAGAAAGATGCATGCATCTGTAGTTGTCACAGAAACATAGTCTCAAGCTAACACTGCGGCATGTGATGGCAACTGAAATTCCAGAGTGTCATTGCCAGTGAGCTATTTTAAACATTGCTGGCATGTCATTCCAACATTTCCACCACTTTCTAGAGATGTTGTGAGGTTTAAGCAATGTTACAGCAACATCATTTTACAAAGTTCAGGAAATGTCATGCAGAGGACGTTTAAGGAAACTGCAAAAATACTGAAAATGTAACTAATAGTAACATATATTACAACGTCATGAATGATTCATTACAGTTGTGACTTTGCATGGACACATTGTGTTTGTACATGAGTAGATGCATGCATTATTCTGCGCAGTGATCCGGTTGGTGGGTGCAGTTCGGTAGAAAGACATTTTTCTATTTGTTTTCTTTGTGGACAGGATTTTGCAGTTTGGGCACCACAAGCCGAGTGCCATCGAGTTCCATTATATTCAAAAGAAGGCAGATATCTCTACAGTCGATATCTCCACAACTCAGCAACTCACACCAAAACAATATAGATGGATAAATAGCACCAAAGCCCGGTGGAAAAATACGCATTTTTGTTTTTTGGATTCAATGTTCCCTTTAACCAAGTAGTTTTATTTGTGAAAAGCAACAACAGCTTGGCCACAGAAAATAAATTAATTAAAAATGCATGTCTTACTTTGCTGCTTCAGTATAAGGACTTGTTGAAGAATGCACCTGTTCTGAATTGCCTGAATCACACCATGGGCCTCCAGAGAACAGTGTGAGAACTCACTGAGTCAGCACGGTTACTTCTCCACCCATAATTAATTGGACCTTTTTAGTGAAATACCATTCCTCCTTATCAGCGTTGACTAAGCGTTTTGTCCAGAGAGGGTTGGACCGGTCCTTAGCCTCCCTTTTGCTTTTGGCATCCTGTGATATCTGAATCATAGACTGCCTGAGTCTGTGTGTAAAGTAACTGGTGTCAACTTGCAGGATTTTTGGCTGGTGAAGTCAAAATTTTTCTGCTATTTCTCACCGCCGTGTGGGGCCATAGGGGTGCAAAGTTGGCAAACGCAGCTGTTGGTTTCCATCCTGGAATCAGCTTAGGAGAGCAGTCATGGAGGGAAAATTGGTAATGTGAGACCTGCTATGTCATACCCTATCACCCCCAAATACCTCCATTTAATTCTGTGTATGTCCCTGCTGAGCATGGTTCTCCATTTTCACTCGATCCACTGCCACTGTGGTTGTTCCGACTTCCCCGGTGAGCACAGGTTTGATTAATTTCAAATTAAAATGCATCTAAGCATTTAGGTTATACGCGGGTTGAGTTTGGTTGAAAATTGGACTGCGACTGCATCTCACAGTCACTGCTCAGTGAATAAGGGCTGGCTCAAGTATCCTAATGTAACTCTAGCCTGGTTCTCCAGTAATGTGATAACAAGTGGTCATATACTGGGGGGGGGGGGGGGGGATCGATCAGTGCTGTCTTGTTTCAAAGATGGTCTTTGGCACTGAAGTGAATGACCTCCTTAATCCCTCTACAGCCGTCCTCTGGTCAATGACTGTAACATCCTTCCAGTAAATGATGTGGGCAGTTTTGGCCTGGCGTTCATGGGTAGCTGATGTTATCTACTTTCAGTAATTGCTTATCTTATCGTCTTTCACCTGAGTTTGAACTGTTTTTATTTCTTATTTTTTCCAATTCTTGCCTTTTACACTTTATAGCTTTATTGTTTTGTGTTGCTTTATTTTCTTTTAAAACCTGATGACTTTTCAACCTGTCTGTTTTATTTGCTGCCCTTGTGAAGCGCTTTCTTAATGCACTGTTCTTTTTTGCTGCCTTTTTGAAGCACTTTGTTATGTGGATTTTGGAAAGTGGTCTATAAATAAAGATTATTATAATTAATATATTATTATGCCAAGGGTCCACACACACATAGATCTACTCATGATCATGTAACTGAACCAGCGCCGCACAACACACATGCATCATGTGCGGGAGGAGGCATCAAGACAACTTAATTATGAACATAGGAAACTGTTATAAAAACCATCAACTAATTAAAAGTATCATGCAGACTGCCAGCACAGCAAACGAGTGAAAAAGAGTGGTGAATATGCAAAGATGTATCAACATGATACAGCCTAAAAACTTCCTTTGATCATGAAGCTTATAATTCTGTGGTTAATCAGTAAAATGTATGAACCACACCGCAGACTGGAGTCTCTGTTGCCAGTGAAAGACACACAGAGAGATCTGCACTCGTACTCTATGAAACGTCAGTATGGAGGCTCATTTCCGCTACTGTAATGAGAAAAAAAAGATTCTGTCAGACTTTTAATGAGAAACTTTATCAAAATAATGCCTTAGTATCTTAAAATAATAAATAAGTATTTTAAAAGTTAGTATGAAAGTCAACTATTTGACTCAACTATTTTGAAATACTGATATATACTGAAACATGCTATCTTGGCCATTCAAATTGGTGCAAAAAACAAAAATATTATGCAGGATTAAGTATGAAATCTTTAACAGAATTTCAATTACTAAACTCCAAGGTCTCCCAAGCAAAGAACACTTGGCACATCAGTTTTATGAAACAGGTGTGTAGGAGAGGGTCAAGTGAATTAAAGGTTGTGAATAAATTCCGGCGCTAGACCTTCATCGTCGCAAATAAATTAATTATTGCGAGTTAGACAGTCTCCAGGTGTTTGCAACTTTTGAATTCCAAGGTCTACCAAATATTAGATTAAAATATTTTTTCTTAAAGTATGAATATGTGTGAGTGACATTTTCACTCTTTCTAACACCGTATCTTTGATGACTCGCCTGCAAGCCACCAGAATTATGACTAGAATGGGCTGCTTCCAGCCAGATGTGGCTGTTTATAACTTTAACAGCGGAAAAGAGGGCTCTCTGAGAGTGAGTATATTGAGACTGAGTTGAGACACTGAACCAAGATAAACAGTGAATAAGGCAAAGAGAGACCTTGGAATCTTGAGGGGCGCCAGATATGGCAAATAAACACACCTCACATGGACTACATGTGTTCGTAGCAGCAGGAAACAAAGACGATCCAACCCACTTTGAAAAATAAATGGTGCTGGGAAATATACACAAACACAATACACACACACACACACACACACACAGACACACGCAGGTACTTCTCCCAGCCTGTGAAAAGCCGCTCCCTGTCTTTGGGATTAGGGTCCACTCACATCACAGGCTGAAGTTAAGGAGCTTGACCCCCCAGATTTCACGAACCGTTTGTTTCTAATTAAGAGGATCTGTTTTTATAATATGTGGGCATTAAAGCAACAGACGTCTGCAGTAGTAAAGAACCTTTCCAGGACTGTATTTTAACAGATGGTTGTATTAAGTTGGAATTTTCATCTGCTGGAGCAGTGGTTGCCAAAGCAGGGGCCTTGGGAACGCCGGTGGTCTTTGAAACAGTTCCAATGAGTCCCCAGCAAAATTAGAATTACTTACTTAAATATTTACTGAATTCTTTTTAAGCCACCATATGTAGATTTTTTTGTGTGTGTGATTAAAAAAATCTGTCTATTTATTCTGATGACATATGTTTTTGTTCATAGAAAAGCAAACAGTACCAGTGAAAGCTGGTGAAGTCTTCTGGCACTGCTGGACACCTCAGTGCCTTCTTTGATCCACCTACACCAAGGGGCACCAAAGTTATAATTTTCCAAATTCTGCACATGGGGACTGATACAATTAACAAAGAAAACACTGTGATCAGAGGTTCCATTCATAACACTGTTATCTACCTGCCTACCTAAAAGGAAAAAAAAAAAAAAAAAAAAATCTCCGGTGGGCATTACTGGAACTGAAACCTTTACCAAGGCTTGTGATGTCTTAAGCTTATCTTAACAGGGGTCTTTAATGTGGAAAGGAACATCTGTCTGTCCCAGAGCACAGTGTGACTGAAATCTGAGAATGAAGCCCCCAGAGACAGAAACAGAAAAGAGCACTTGTCTCCTTTTTTCGCACCAGATCACTGAAATGCAGCCTGGTAAAAAAAACAAAAAAAAAAAACAAAAAAAAAAAAACAGTGGGCGCCCACATTTGTGCTCATTTCAGCGACAAACTTTAATTGAGACCTGGGGAGGGGAGGGGGAGGTGACCACGGTTTCTCGGGGTGCTGAACAGAGAGAGTGTATGCAGTCGCAGCTTGCATTGGTAAATCCAGTCTGTGAGCTCTCTCCCCCTTTTTTCCCAGGACGGCTCATCAAGCCAACATTAGAGGCTGATTTTTCCCATTGTCAGCAAATGCCAGCATGCATTTGCATCAGCACACTGCCTCTGAAAAGACACCCAGACTTCTTCACTGCCACCGTGTACCAGAATCCAAGGTTTGGGAAATTAAGTGCTTCTCCTATAAATGGATCCTCAACCTCAACACACCAAAAGCACTAATTAAGTGATCCTCTGAAAATCTCATTATCGCCCTATAAAGTAAGGAATTTGCACCTTATGCACATTTTTAAGTGTGATAGCACTAAATGAGCAGAACATGTTTGTGAGGCTGTTGATCAAAACTTTCAAACCAGTTTTCTCACCTATAATATAATTTGGAAAAAAATCCTCCCTGTCCATTATAGTTTATTGTCCGAGTCAGAGAAAAAGGAGCAGAGTTCAGCAACAATGAAACCATCATATGTGGTGTGAACTTAAATGAGAAATGAGAGCTGTGATCAGCTGTGCCATCACCCATAGTGGTCTGAAGAGAGATGTTCAAGCCTGCTGCATTTGGTTCAACATGGCACTTTATCTTCCCTTGATGTCTTCCCTTCAGTGAGCACTCGAGAAATGTGTGAAGTACAACAAGCGAGGCCTTCCGGGCCTTAACAAGGGAGCAAGGGCAAGCAATCAAGTGAGGATGAAATCAAAAGTCCTTGCTAAATGCCATAAGCAAGTGTTCAAGGAAGTTACTCAGACCGAGTGAATAAAAGGACAGAGCCATCCACTTTGGGAATGTTTTTTAGATAAACGCAAGGCCAAAAGCATTGAATGTATTGACTAACATGCGTGAATGTGAGAGACGTGTGCACAGCGATCGTGACCTTTTATAAGTGAAATCTAATCAGTTCATTCTTGAGTTCAAGTGGATGTTTGTGCCAAGTTTGAAGAAAGTCCCTTATGGCATTCTTGACATATTGTGTTCACAAGTACGAAGAGGCAGACGAATGAATGGACAACCCCAAACATAATGCCTCTGACCACGGTGATTGCAGAGGATGACACTGACTTTTTTTTTTCCAAACAAACCTGACTGACAGGTAACCTGCTACTTGGACAGCTTTAGCGATTTTCATCCTGCATCATCAGTGTATAATATCTTTTAATGTTTATATTTGTGTTCTTAAGTGTCACAAAGAGCTCATGAAGAAATAAATGATTACAAGCATCATTATTGTAATATTATTATACTGCAAATGGTCTAAATTTTAGGGTTACTGTAAGGACTGACAGGTAAAGACAGGACGAAAAGGAGACATCTTGTACAGTAATGATTAAGGGCTTATAACTTTGGGATTGCTGATACACACTTTTAAATGGACTTAATGAACTGACTTAACAGAGTATACAAGGATACAAACACAGCCAGTGTGTCAGTGCCAGGTAAATAACTTTTGATTCCAGGTGGACATTTGTTCCAAATGTAATGAAATTCCCTCCAGGTGTTCCTGAGATATCGCTTTTACATGAGAATGGGACGGACATGAAGTCACAATGACTTTGACCTTTGACCACTAAAATCTCATCAGTTCAACTTTGAGTCCCAGTGGACATTTGGTCTGAGTATAATGAAATTCCCTCCGGGTGTTCCTGAGATACCACTTTTACATGAATGGGAGGGACATGAGGCCAGAGTGACCTTGAATTTTGACCGCTAGAATGAAGAAATCCCCTCAAGACGGTCTCGAGAGATCACATTCACAAAATGGGATGGACAAATGGCTTTTTATCTAAGTTTATATTGAACATGTTAATGTACTACATCACAAGAAGTTCTCAGTAGATTCTCTGCAAATAAGGCAAAGAAAACAAAATCTGGATTACTATCAAAGTCAGTCGCTTTCACCAGGAAGGAAGAAAAAGGAGGCAGATATTTTCATGTAGTGCACAAAATTGTGAAAACAGCATCCCATAATAATATATTAAGATCTCATAACTGCAATAAAAGAGGTCATAATTACCAAAAAAGTCAGACAGAGCAGACATAACAATATATTCAAAGCATGCAATATAAAAAGAAGATATAGGTAAGATATAGAAGCAAGATTGTGTTTTGAATTCCAGCAATTTTATACCGTTGCTGGAAGGGAAGAAATCAGGGAGTATATTGCTCCCTTTGCTTCACATAAATCACAAAAAAATATTCACTTTGCCAACTATCTTCCATTTGTGGATGACTCCCTTTATTCACGGGAACATCCAGAAGCAAACATATAAGAGGAACCCTGGAACAGAGAAAAGACTTAGGAGATGTGATGAAACTCTGCCAGACACATATAGGAATGCAGCGGACCAGTCTGTCTAATGCAGGATCAAACAGCATTTTTTTTTATTATTATTATTCAAACTGATGCAGCAGCCAGGCTCATAAACTTTGGGTCAGGTATCGGTATACACACATAAAAGTTGTTTTGAACTTTTTGGCACTGACAAGCCAGCAAAGTGACTGGACACAGTCGAAAATAACAAACAAACACCCATTTAATAATTCAAGATATTCTAAAAATGCTGCTGTTGCTACAGAGTGACTCTTTTTTTGTGTCTCTGCCTCTGCTTGTCCTTTAGCTTCTGTATTCTAAATTCTTTTAATGGATGCATCACTAGTACACGAGTTTTTCCATTAATCTTTGATGTCCAATATTGCATGAAGAGCTGGGAAGAGTTACCATACTCCTGATAGTGAATACAGTATATTATTTATAGTTGATCATAGTACAAATGTGTAAAAAAGATAAATAATTCAATGCTTCACACATACACAAAACCGGGCAAAACTTTGTCTTATGGTATTAAAGGGGCATGCCTCCATGTATGTGCATGTGTGTGCAGAAGTGCGTCTATGCTGTACGCTGATGGACCTCTGTGTTCTAGGAAAAACCCTGTTTTATGGCTCCACTCTGGCCACAGGCATTATGTTCTCAGGTCATCTTAGTCTTGATATCTCAAAAACATATTGATGGAGTTTCTTCAAACGTGACACAAAGTACCGCAAGAAATGTTGGTGGTGAAACTTCAAAGGTTTATGTCACTGTGACCTCATGTGTGTCCTGTTCTCCTGAAGGCGACATCTCTGGAACGCTTGGAGTGTCTACCTGGACTCAAGAACGAACTGATTAGATTACTGGTGATCAAAGATTGAGGTCACACATTTTTTGGCCATAACTCAATAATCCATACTCTAATTCTAACAAAATTACACACAAATATCTAACAGGATGAAATGATTAGGTGATGAAATTTCATATCCGAAACATCAAAGGTCTGGACAGATGTGGATGTAAACTGTTATTTGTCTGCTTGGTGGAGGCACACAACTGCCAGGCAGTAATTCTTTGTTTCATACGACCATTGACAGCTGACTTCTTATTGCTCTTAACCGGCCACTAAAGGCTTCAAGTGATCAACAACTGCTTCAGTTTGAAATCTTGTTTCAGCGTGGGACAACATTTGCAAATCTCATCTGGTTGCATCTGGAAGTTATTGCAGTAGGTGCTTCACCGTCTGTTTCCTGATGGTGTAGTGTTGTTTATCAGTGGCTACCAGGCACTGCAAAAACAAAAGTTCCAAAAAAAAAAAGTTCAAAGCAGATAATGAAGTGGACTTGCTGACTCACAGTGGAATGCACTGGTGGTGGTCCTCTTGGATAAATTCCAACATGTCTACAAGACCAACATGCAAGTCCAGTTACCTTTGGCTCAGGAATTCCAGATGCATGATGAGTTAAACGACTGGGAATTTTCATCAATATTTCAACAGATGATCATACACAAACAGTCCCTTCTGTAAATGCAAAACCAGGTTCCCGAGTCCATGCATGAATAAGAACCAAGTTCCACACTCCTTTAAATGAGCTGTGGAAGTTTGACAGATTAGGATACTGTACGGTGAACCGCATTAACAGTGCAAGCACCAGCATTTCAACTATGGCAGCCCATCTGAGACTAGTCCTTCTACACAGCCTGCAGCACAGCAGTCTGAACCAACATTCAGCTCAGTTTTGCCCCATGGCATAGTCCAGGGTGGTAGCAAACAGCAGCCAAATACATTAAATTATGCAGAGAACTCTTGACATTTATTGACTGCTTTAAAGTGTTGAATACCTAAGCAAAACCAGGATGATTTCCAGAGAGAGCTTGTGAGGAGGGATGGTGTTAAAGGGCTGTGATTCATCAACAAAAATAATTAATGTCCCTAGCATTCCTGCAACAAAGTGGTAAATGCCATCACAGTAAGCAGTAACAGTCAGTTATGGATGTTCAGGAAGCAAATATGGAATGATAACGAGAAGAGTCGTTGGTTGTCTCTTGTCCGCTTTAAGCAGAATTAAGTCTTCATGTTTTCATAGGTTGCTCTATTTGTACAGACCATGTTCCATAGTCTTAAGTGTCACGGAAGCTTGTGAAGAAACAATCCAAGTCATTAAGTAAAACTTTATGTATGGGGCATTTCACACCAACATCAGCACAGACAAATCAGACACAAAGCACACAGCGCACAGCCAAAAAGACACAAAACATAATGCACAGGACCAATACACTGTGAAATGTTGTTTATAGCATTTTCAACTTTTCATAATGATATTCTCAGTTTTGTAAGAATTTAGATGAAGGGAGCTGAGTGACATCCAGTACTTTATAGCAGCCGGGCAGTTGTGGAGAGTGACTACATTGCTTTTTGTCATTTGGTTTTGCTGAAACATATAACTGAGTGTCATCTGTGTAACAACTGTAACTTTTTTTTACAGAGACTTATAAACTGGCCCAAAGTAAACATATATAAGGAAAAAGGAAAATGACCCAGTATTGATCCCTGAGGCATCTCATATAACAAGGAGCAGATGGGGACTTATAGTTACCCATAGATACCCGGAAGTGTCTGTCTGACAAATATGGCACAAACCATTACTTGACTAAGAATGGTATCATAGGCATAGCATTCCCCCCATCAGCCTGCATAATGATGTATGCAGCTTGCATAACTGTTTATAGGCATTATTATATGTTTGTAGTATTCTTAGACTGCAAATGGACTAAATGTTATGTTATATTATTAATACTGCAGGCAATAACAAGTAAAGACAGGATGAAAGTAGAGTTGTACAGTAACAATTCAGTGTTTATTACTGTGGGATCAGTGTCACATACTTTTAAATGTACTTAATAAATTGACAAAGTAGAGCAGGATACAAGAACAGCAGTTTCAACAGCTTTTGAACTGTTAATCAGGCACACTGATGTGCATGTGTCACCATGGTTACCAGATGATTTGCATAAATAAATGGCTTCTACAGATCAATTATATATATATATAAAAAAGAGAGATTTCATGATCAGCAGAAGGTTTTATTAGATGTTTGGGTTCTTTCATGCTAAATTCACTGATCCACTATCACAAAATCCTGTGCTTGAATTGTTTCCTTTGACAGTACAAAGGAGTCGGCTTGAAAGTCCGCACCAGCGTTTGATTGACAGCTTTCACACCAGCCCAAACTAACCACACTAACCGGGCGAATGCACCAGTGTGTGTTTTAACCAAACCAAATAGATTTTCAGTGGGAAAATACTGCAGAAAAAAATACAATAGAACATTACGAAAATTAATAGCAAATAGTTAAGAAGCTCTTTGTGGTAAATTTGATTGCAAGGAAACAAAGAAACATTACTACCTTTAGAAAAATAGTTTATAAAAAGCATAACTGGACAATTAATAAAGACAGGAGATCATCTATTATCAAGCTTCAACCAAGGACCAAGGAAGATCCTCCAGTAACCGGCGATCGATAACAACTGGACAATATGTTTTAACAAGAAGAAAGCTTTATAAATAGATTATACTGCACAACAGATACTTTCTCTTGATTGTCCCTTGCGATAGCACGAACCATACGCCCACTCACACCCTGCAAATAAAGCACGGCAGAGCACTCTGGATGTGGGCCTTATGCCCAGAGCTGATAACATCCATGACAAAGACGGTTTACATGCTGAAGGTTTCAGTTACATCTTATTAGTCCCCATTGGGCAGGATTAAAGGCCTGTTGTCCTGTTGGCTTCTTCTGTGGCTGAGCAAAGCTGATAAAATACAGACTAAATAAATAACGCTCGATATGATGGACTCAAAGTTGCCTGTAGATACAGCTGTCAGTTTTCCTGCAGTTTGAAATGGCCAGGCGACGTCTTTAACTCTATACAGAAGAAAAAAACATCAACCCAAAAGTCTTTAGTGGGCTTCAAACGCATGTACTGCTGCTCACTGCCTTGAGGCCTTCAAAGTGCGAGTCTTTTGTGAATTTTCATTTTGATGCTTGCTTGAGACAGTGAAAATCGTTCTGGCTTCTCGCCACTTTAAAAATGTGAGAGGTGGTGTAGTCTGTGGTTATACAATTGGCCAGTTTGATAATAGTATACTATTTATGTACCTCGTAAATATTCATGTACAGACAGAAAACAGCTGAAGTGCCAATCCCTGCCGGCCCAGTGGAATACCCTAGAAATAGAAATTTCAAAAACCCTCTTAAGGACCAAAAAACAAAACTGTGCCTCTTGTCTATCATTCCCATAATACACCACTTAGCTACTTAAATGGTGTGTCCTCCTTTTTCAGAGATGTGAGGAGAGATGTGCGCCACTTTCTATCCTCAAAAGGCTTCGCTGCTTCCTCCCTCCCTCCGGCAGTGTATCACATTACTAATCAGATTATCTCCACTCTTCAAGAAACTCGTCGCCCCCACCCCCACCCAAAAAAAAAAAAGCCTCCTCACTGAAAAGGCGGGATAACATGGGTTGGCGTTCTCTTCTTTTGTCCTATTGACAAGTACCTTTGCATTATATGAAGCTGCTGATGGACAGTGAATGGCGAACTGCCTGAAATCCCTGTTATCCATGTGCCTCATTAAGAGTCTGATGTGCATCTCATCCCCCAAAATGAAAGCTTTTCATGCAGACACACTAAACACACTAAAATACTTCTGATGATTTGCAGATAATAATGGACAAGGTGCTGAATGAATCACCGAAAAGCAACAAAACATTAGTCATCCCAACCAAGTTCTTTCTTCTGCTGATTCTTTAAATCTTCCAATTACAAGTATTGATTCTTCAGATCTCCAATATTACAGTGGAGGGATCTGGGATAATTTGAAAGAATTTGAACGATGAAAATGGGACAAAAAATGGTAAATATGTACCAAAAAAAAAAAAAGGTTTTATAAAAGGGATAGTTCCAGGCCTTGATTATGATTGGCTGAGCTACATTCAAAGCCTTTGTGAAATACTTTATAAACACACACCTGTGGCGGCATTACATCCGTATAACTGCGCCAGACAAATTGTTTCAAAATGCCCAATTTTGTTGTGAATTTTGATTTAGGTTACTGGATGGGCTTACTGAATGACTGAGGAGAGAGATGGACAGGATAGAGGAGGAAGAGGAGGAGGAAAAAAAAACAGAAAAGCAAACGAGACACCTCTGTCTCCATGACAGAGAAACTGAAGAACTTGAAAAGATGAGAAACTGTCCTAAACTGAACAACTAATTGGTTTCCATTTTAGAAAATTTACATTACATTTCTTAGATTGCATATAATAATATGAGTCAAAATCCCCTGAATATACCTGCCAAACAACACCCCTTAGCTGTTCTAAAACCACTGTAAACCACGGCCTCGTGTGGTTTATTGCTTTAATCATGCATGAATCTAGAAGTGAACATTGCTAAAAGTGCTATTAGTCAGGGCATTTGGGACCGTAGTGTTTTTTAAGAGACATATCTGACATACTGTACCACTGTGAGCATTGCTGCAGCTGCCAAAATTATTTTAAGACACTGTAGAAACCGTGAGGAGCGCTCCAGATATTAAGAGGTTGACGCAGTGTTTGATGAATTATAATGTGGTCTGGGCGTCTCTGTGGGATTGTCTTGGGATTCATACAAACACTCTTAGTCCATGCTGTTACTTGTACTTTTCACTGTGGACCCAAATTTTTCTATGTCCACACAAATGTTCAGGACTGTCAAAAATGACATCAAAAGCTAATGTTCACTTGACACAAACATTTATCCCTTGAGAGATCGACATTATTTATTTATGTTAAGTCGACAACTTAACAACACATACTTTGTGTACTTAGCTTACAGTCTGATGAACAACAAAAGGTTGCAAAAATATGTACCCAATGTTTTTATGTCTGAAACACATCAGCTTCTTGTTCAATAAAACAAATCACTTAACATAAAAACATAGTTTGAAGAAATCATATATGACAGAAACTGTTTGGCTCTATAACATTTTAAGAAAAGTCATGATTGTTTGTTTTCACAGTACTGACAATGGTTGAAGGTTAGTCTCAGTCTCTACCCACTTACACTTAAAAAACACTAAAAAAAGAAAAACAGGATGCAGCTGCAGCTGTAAGTTCTTAAAGAGAAATAAATAACCGACTCTTCAAACTGAGAAAATGTGAAAGAAAATCAGCATGTTTGTAATGTTTGTCAACGTGACTGAACAGTTGTTTCAACTTTATATCTGAAGCTCATTAAACATGTTTTCATAACATCAGTTAAGTTAATTGGTTTTATGAAACTCGAGTACGACTTTACACTAATTATTCAAACTAAGTTCAGTCAACATAATCTTTAAGTTGCTCAGAAGTATTTATCGTGCACATCAAAAGTTTTGTCTGCAATAAATGTTTAAGTTGAGCGAGTGAACTGGGGTTTACAGTGTTGGTTACTCCACTCATTCACTGTCTTCTCCCAACGCAAAACATTTAGTGTCTATCTTGATAAATATGTGAGGAGAACACAACAGAAGTGTTTTGTACTCTGCCTTTCTAAAAAGCACTATTGATTTAAAAACAAACGCAATGAGCTGTGAAAGAAACTGAACTGAATGATGAGTCACTTGTGTAGCTCATAAAGGTCACATAATGAACAACAACAATAGTCATTTGATAAAAGGCTTTTCTAAGCCTTCAGATCAAGTGTAAATCCAAATACAACAAGTGTGCCTCTCCAGTTTCTGATTCTGGCACTCTACCTAAAACCATGTAAACAATCTGGAATTGTACTCTATCAAAAAAGGTACTCTGGCAAAGACTATTTCTCAGCTCTTGAGACAATATTTACATGAACACAAGAAACCATATTATTGTGGAAAACAGAGTTATGCAAAGAAATCTCCCTGCTGCCTTGTTATTATTCTTCCAGTAGCTGAAATGCATAACAATGAGGGTGGCTGAGGTTGTTTCTATGCATGGTTATTCTAACTGAAGCTCATTAAGATGATTAAGATTTGTGAAAATGTTTTAGTGGCACCTTTAAACTTCTTTGAGATTCTCTGATTGTGTTTATTCTTTTCTCTGGGATTGATTTGTACGATTAATTAATCCAGGATGACAGCAGGCGTAAAGTTATTAATCTTTGAGACTTTTCAGGACAAACCACTCAGTCACTGAAGTAAATGAATCTCTGGTTATTTTGTTTTTCAGTTCTTCACTCGTACTTTACTGATCATCTATTTTGATCAAAACACTATTATCTATTATCAGTTCTGCATCTGACTAAAATGGAAAGAGATGCTGTCTGTCTCTATACTCTTCAAAATAAAGGTGCTAACTAGTACCATGTAAAGTTCTTTGGCTTGTCCCCATGGCAGAACCCTTTCTGGTTCATGGTACACCTGGAACCCTTTCATTGGGTCCTACTTAGAACCCAACATAAGGAGTTAGACTGTCTGTAGGTTCTATGGGGGAACCTTCTATGGAGTAATGGTTCGACCCAGAACCCTCTCTTAGGCCATTCCAGTTTAGGCACCTAATTCCAAGCATTTCCACTGAAAACAAACAGGTTCAGAACCTGGATCTTTGATTACGACGGTTCCACTCAAAACAGGTGGAAATGCAGTGGATAGTACCACCGTTAATGGAACCATTAGTCTTACAAAGAACCATTGACAAACCTTTCTTTAAAATAGGACTCTTCAGGAGCAAATAGTTCAAGGGAGAACCCCAGTCCTTTAGGAAGAACCATTTTGGAACTGCTATTGTTACTTTTTAACAGTCTGACTGGGTGATTCCAATGTTGGCTACTTTTGATTTTCTTTCTTTGTAAAAAAAATTAGAATTGGAAGAACACACAAACACTACTTTAACTTTTCATTAAATTGTATCTTCATAATAAAACACTGACTATTGAATAACTTTACATTTTTGTCCAAAAGAGTTTCAGGTTTCTTCCAGGACTTATAAAAACTATTAAGCGCGAGTACCAGAGGGAGCATGATCTCACATGATCTCATAGGTAACCTGATCTTACATGATCTGAAGTTAAACCAGTCTGGAAGAGAAGATGCTCGGGGAGAGACAGTCTATTCCTACTCTTCATTCTACTATGCGTATGACTTGAACAAGTGCAGCATATGCTCATAAGTTTGTCTAGCGCAGAATTAGGTATCTAGCCATTCAAACTGAAAACTGTCCGGTCTGGTCTCTGGCTACTCGATGCATCCCATCTTAACTGAAACATTTTTGCAGCCTTTACTTTTAGTTGGGTGCATATGTTGGAGAATGCCTGGATTTTGTTAGAGAGTTTGTTTTCCTTACCCAGCATTTATTGTCTTTTAATATTACTGTGTTTTTCTGTGGCTCTCTGGGACCATAATAAAATAAAAGTGTACTGAATAACTAAAATCCAACACAGTTTCTTCTTTGCTGAAATGTTGAAAAGGCTTTCCACAGAAGCCGTGTTTCTGCTCGTCAAAGATATGTCGCCCCAACCTTCGCTGTTTTGGTCCTCAGGGGGGAAATTAAACCAAATATCTTGTAATTAACTAAGTGGCTGCAGCCACTGCCCATTGTTTTGCAGCTTGCCCATCTGTGACCATGCAGCCATCCAATCTCCACGCCGATGCTAATGGAAAAATATTGATCCTGGCTGTTCCATATTCAGAGAGTAAAAAACACACACACAAACAAGTGTGTGAGAGGTAGAACAGAGTCGATAGCGCCCGCATTTACAGCCCTGCCTTTGTTAGCTATGACAGATGGAAGTATTGATCTGATGTACAGTATATTAGTCAATACGAGGGGGAACTGGTTAAGATTTTAAGTCAGAAGTATAGAGGAAGTCCACATTATGACAGATGCTGCCAGCAGTGAAACACAAAAAAAACACTGATAAACACTGATAGAGCCAGTTTCCTGACAACTAAGCAAACATATCACTTTTGACATGTGCATTCCATAAATAACTGGTTCATACACATCTTCAACCTGACTTTTAAGTAAAACCCTTCAGAGTAGATTTGAGGCGAGAAGGTAACCTCTAAACTCAAACAGCGAACCACACTGAGCAGGCAGATATTTTATTTATCGAGTGAGAATCTGTTTAACCTTGACTGTTCTTGTAAATTGAACGTCAAACTGCCCCCCAAAACAGACCTTGGCACGAGTGTCTCCGCTACATGTTTTTCTCCGTGTCTCGGCATTGTTGTTTGCCAGAGTCACTTTGTCATAGATGTTTAACCTTTTCAAAGAGCTGAGGCACACAGAGGAGCAGGCTGATCAATGCAGCAGCTGAACCTTCAGAAAATGCACCACTTACTTCAAATACATGTTAATATACTGGCCATTAAATAGGACAATATAGAATCAGGGTCAAGAGGTCATCCATGCAAAGAAAATTAACTTGTACTGAATAAAATAACATTTTTATTCACATGGTATTCAAAAATGAGAATTACTAGTGAGGGCTGAACTTACAAAAGAAAATCGTGTTCAGTTATACTATAAACAGACCTTAAAATGTTATTTCTTTGCAATCTTTTTGTGTGGGAACTGCAGTTGAAGCTGAAGGACTAAAAGGAGCAAAATGTCAATCTGAAGTATTAAAAAAGTTTAAAATGTTGATTCAAGTCTTTGCTCCAGCAAGATGGGTTACGGTATAAATGATACTGAAAAGAGTTTCAGTTTCAGTTGATGTGAAAGTGCTAAAAGCTGCAGAATTAACTTTAAGTATATAGAAATATACAGAAACACACAAATGCTATGCAGTTGTACCTACTTTGTTAACTTGCTTCAGTTATACTGAATGTGATTTCAACCTATTTAATATACAATCTGTGGCTCCAACTCACTGTTTGGACAGCAGTCCTCATTTTGGATGTGCACTTGTTACATATTGCTCCTTCAATTTCGCATAGATCTTGTAAAAACCTTATTTGGCTGCATATCATCGAATTATTTAGCCTTCCAGCAGCAAATTCTCATTTTTTGACTCCATAATTGGATCCAGAGATGTTTGTCAGTCTGTTTGGGATGTCTAACTCTGGTCTTCATGAGGAAATTGCAGGTTATTATACAAAACTGTAGGTGAATGCTTGCTGAACAGCACTGGTTCGAGTGGATGTGACCACTGTCCTTATGAAGCTGTCCTTTTCATCCATTTTAATGCAACCTTCATGTTTAAAAAAAATATTGCATTACAAATTTATGCAACAGAAAGTATTCAGAAATTCTCTCACTTGTTGTTGCTATAAAAATGAATAAATCAGGCTTTGTCATGGGTAGACATGTGGTTGCACCTCCTCGCGTACAATGATGTAACTGTGGATTATGAGCGACTCATCATGATCTCATCCTGTGTTTTAGTGACGACATCCTGGATGTACAGTTGCTCCTCTTAATACAATTTCAGTTGCAAAATGGACTCAGTCCAACTGAACCTTCTGTCTGGAACTGATGGGTAATTGTGAACCACTCAGGGTCCTGTCCACATTTATCAAATGGACTTCAATCAATTTTGATTTTAAGTAATAGAGCCTGACGGATACAGGAGTTTTGGGGCTGATGCCAATACAGATATTAGGGAATATAAAAATTAGGATATTGATATATTGGGCATTATTCCTTATACAGAAAACAATATAGAATTTATACATAAATATGAATGTTTTGCAGTGATCCCTCATAAGTGTTTACCACTTGAGGCAAGGATACGTAATGTATGCAGGATATTTTCCTGTTTAACAATCAATTAATTGTCCAAAAATGATATCACGGCCTTGAAACAGTAAACTTCCTCTGATGCTTTTAATAAATCATAAATAACTATAAATAAAAGAACACAAATAGAGCAAAATATATCTATTTGTTAAACCCAAATTAAGAAAAGGGATAAATATACACAGAAAAAAAGCTAAAAAGCCCAAGTCTGAGCCTAAAAATAAAAATCTGCATTCTGTTATGTGGAAAAAACAACAACATATAGGCAAATATCGGACAATAATACCTTACTTTGGCGTGAAAGCAAAGTCTAGACTTGACTAAACGTGATTTTCCTGCTGGTTATGTCGGGGTATTGCAGTTCAGGACACATTTTTGTCCAAGCCTTTGGTGAACAATGCAATAGCAACTGGCTTCAGTTTCCTCAACCATCCCTGTGATCTCAACTTCCAAACAGTTCCGAAAAGCTTTTCTCTTTTCCAGACTAAAAACTCACTTGTGCTAGCATTATATGAGAGGAAATCACTGATTGTAAGGTAGGTGTCGTCAGTGTTAAGTTGATTTGAGATTTATTGATCCCAGCTGCTTTAGAAACAAATGGAACTAAGCTCGAGTTTAACTTTAAGAACATTTCTGTAAATAAGGCCCCTGGTCTTGAGCTACACTACCAGCCAAACAACACACCGGGGAGGTAAACAGCTCATTGTATCTCTAACTGGATTTTGAGACGGAGTACAATGGTAATAACTTTGAAATTAAATTTAAGATTACATAGGGATTTTCTGAGCACAGCCTCTGGGGTTTTTGTTGACTGGTCTACTAGAGGACAAGTAAAGAGGCAGACTTAACGCTGAAGAAAATAAATACTGTTCTCCAGTGTTCTGGTGGGTTCTGGATTCCATGTATACAACACTTCTATCGCAATTATGTTCTCCTATGTCACAATGTTTATCTGTACTGTTAAATGAACTAACAAATAAATAATATACTGCTGTAGTGAAATAATAAAGTTTGCCACCATCCATCTGACCTGAGCCTGCTGAATGAAGCCTTACCCAAACAGGCTTTGGCCTAAATCTCTTTTTTCCATCTTAAATAACTGTACTAACAACAAATAAAACCTTCTGTTGATGCAGGAATTTCACCACAAAATTCAACAACTTTGTCCAGATAGGATATCTTGGTCTTTCAGGCTTTATCCTATCATCATTTCAGGTTTCTAAGAAAGTTATCTTATTCAGTCATCCACTGAGTGTAGAAACCTTTATCTGAGGAAAATCCTTCCCGATATTGGATATATCCGCACATAAAAACAGATTATATTAGATTTTTTTTGAAGAACAGGAGCTGAATTTATTTGCAACTAAAGGTGGGGTTGCCTTTTGCTGGGTAATCAAACTCAACCCCGGGTAGTAAGTCCAGGTCAGTAAACTGCTGTAGGTGTTCTCCAATCAAAGTTGTGACAATGGTAGTGTGGTAAGCTTAAAGGGACAGTTCACACTAAAGTCGAAAATACATATTTTCTTCAGGTGAAGGGGCTCATTGTATGGGTCAAACAGTCTCAGTCTTGAGGGCCACTGCTGGAAACAGCCACGTGATACTGACATTAAGACGCTATCTTGCATACCGTGATATCTTGTGGACACCGTCAGTGCCCAGACAACAAAATCTGGATGCATTCTGGGACAATAATTAAGTTAACTGACACTGTATTTCTGTGACATAGTTTAGATTTGTATTGCGTGACTTATATTCTTTTCAAGCTCCCACAGGCTACATAAAATGAGGCGCTGGGCCAGATTTGGCCCGTGAGCCTTGAGTTTGACACATATGATCTAAATTGGTTAAATTTGGTGTGAGTTGCTGAGTTTTGGAGATACCAGCTGTAGAGATGTCTGTTTTCTCTCCAGTATAATGGAACTAGATTGCACTCAGCAAAAAAATCTCAACAGCAGTGTCTCTTTCCAGAAATCAGGACCCAGTTACTCAAGATGAGAACTACTTTTTTCTGCAATAGAATCTACCAGAACTAGAAAAGAAAGTAGTTTCATTACATTTGTGAAAAGGCGTAGGGTATCTCCAAAACTCAGCAGTTCACACTAAAACTATTTAGATGGATTAACAGCACTACAGGTAAGAGGTAAATGCATTTTGGGGTAAACTGTCCCTTTAAGATAGATTTGCCTGCAATGGAATAGTGTTTATCTGCACTGGCAAGAGGTGGCATTTCATTTTGGGAAAGATTTCCATACTGGGCCAATTGAGAAATAACGCTGACAAGTGTGATAACTTTAAGGCAAACACAGTAACATTAAAATAATGTTAAGCTGTTGGCAGAAGTCGAATATTATAGCAGTGGTTGCCAAAGCTAAGCCAGGATAATGCAGTTTGGCCAGCCAGGCCAGAAAACAGGGCTTTGGGCCAAAAAATGTTGCCGACAACTGAGTTTTTTTGTCTGTACAAACCAAATAACGTTGGCCATGAAATAAATCAAACCACCTGGAGTGATATATTGTATTATATTACTCTAAAATGTACTATTATATGTTATTTTCAGGGCTTTGAAGGCACAGTTCACCCCAAAAAAAAACCAAAAATACATATTTTTCCCTCGGCCTATAGTACTCTTTCTAGTAGTTCTGGATTGTAGTTTGTATATGAAACTGCTCACAACGAGGTCTGTGGATTATCTTGAGCAACTGGGTCATAATTTCTGGAAAGAGACACTGGTTTTGATTTTTTGAAATGTCTTTTTTTGAGCAGAACAAGTGTCATTTAGTCCCATTACACTGGAGAGAAGGCAGACATCTCTATGACTGATATCTACAAATTCACACCAAAATAATCTAAATGGATAAATGGCAGTAAAGGGCAGGGGAAAAAAACATGTCTCTTTGAGTTGGGGATGAACTGTCCCTTTAAGGCTTTTTCACCAGAGAACTAATGGGTAGTGAGAAAGTCCAATTACTTCTGTCTTTTAGCTGTAAGATCAGATCTCATTTGGTTCAGACTGCAGAAGACAGGACAAATAATATATGCGGCAATGTCCATGTATCATTTCCACACCTGTGATTGGTCAGATTACCGGAGGTTATCAAATTTTAGGCATTTTCTGGGTTATAATGAAGATCAGGCATAACGGGGTGAAAGGCAGGCAGTAATCAAGCTCAAGAGCTCTTGAAGTAATAGCTTGGTATTTTGAATTTCAGTATTTTCCACAGCATTTGGGGAGGGGGGGGCGCATTTTTTGTCCTGCTGTTTCCCTAAAATTACTTATTAGCTTCTACTACTGATCCTCACTGAAAGCGCTGCAATCCAAAATGTCAAGGTACCTCCTCAAGCTGTGATCATACGAGGTTTTGGGAAAAAAGAAAGAAACAGCCGTGATCCACCGCTCATCTGAATGGTTTCACACACACACACACACACACACACACACACACACGCCGCTCTCCTTCAGCTCCAGAACTGAAAGGAGGGATGGAAGGTGTGTGTGTGTGTGTGTGTGTGTGTGTGTGTGTGTGTGTGTGTGTGTGTGTGTGTGCGTGTGTGTGTGTGTGTGTGTGTGTGTGCGTGTGTGTGTGTGTGTGGGCGTGTCTGTGTGCTTGTGTGGATGGACGATGATCAGTGCAGTTTTGCTATCAAATCAGCAGCTATTGATTCATCTGACAGAGCAGATAAATAAAGCTGGCCATTCGTGAGGTGCGAGTGTGTGTGTGTGTGTGTGTGTGTGTGTGTGTGTGTGTGTGTGTGTTTGTGTGTGTGTGTGTGTGTGAGCCCTAGAAAGTGTTTCACAGTAGCTTGCAGCTGCAGTGATCCACTAATGGGCTTGTGCTGCCTTGTTCCTCATTGATCCAGGCATTGGAGGGCTTGCCGATGGCTTATGAGCCATATCCTGAGGCCCAAACGCCAGCATTTATGCTAGTCCATTAAACCTCCTAACACCTCAAAATGACCCCATATGGGAACATCTCAATTATTAGATCATCAAGGTACTGGTTCCGCTTTTATGTTATTTGCTTTTTAATCACTCGCCCCCATCACAATGCTCCTGATGCCTCTTATGCAATTATGAAAACAACATTGTGTTGGGTTCAATTTGCTGGCATTATTAATCAGAAAACAGAATTAAATCTGACCAGACCAGATGTCCTTCTGCTTAACAGAGCACCGCATTGCATTAACTCCGTGTTGTATGTCAGTCACAAACCGCTGGGCAATGTGCAGCTGAGGCAGAAAATCTTTTTTCTGACTGAGTTAATACATGGAGGGTCATGAGCGTATCAACAAGCGTATTATAACTGCACTATGCTCACAGGTTGAGAGCTTGATATACCGGCTCACCTCTAAAAATGTCATGCCCGGTGCATATTTTCATCTTACAAGAGTGTGAAATGAAGCAAATGCAAACTTCGCCTCATGGAAAGGTTAGAGACTGCTCCGACAAGCAAAATGACAGCGTTATTCTATTGTTCCGCTGGTTAAAACAATATCCTGTATGTTTACGTTTACTCGACAAGGATCTCTAGCGGCCGCGTGAATCATGACTCTTATCTGTCTGAAAAAAAGGTGAAGGTACCGCAATATTTTAAAACCTTTCAATACTGGTTTAATTAAAAGGTAAAATGTGTCAGTTTTCATGTGGATGTCCAGTCAGTATTGTCAAGGTAAATGTATTCAGTTGAAGCAATAAATTATTTTATGTGATTCTGATCAAGAAAGTTGAGTTTCCCCCCTGCTGCAAAATCTGTTGTTCTTCCCAGATACAGCAATGTCACTGGATGACCTGCAGGCTATTTCAGCCTGGATTTCTATTCTCTTCCTCTCGGTAGCTGGTTGGTGCCAGACAGGACTTGGAATTAACTTTTGTTCCTCTGAGTCCCATAACTGTCCTGAATTATTCATTCAAATGTCCCAGACTTTACAACCATCGTCCCAAATTAAAGCTCTTTTTTCATTCTGACATTCCCGCTCATTAAATGTTTCCTGAAGACAAGTACGATAAATTGTACACATTTTAACAGCGTAACTTAACAGTGTAATTATTAGACACAACAACTGTATCAGCCAGACCAGTACGGTGCATGTGCAACTTTTCTGGCACAGATATCATGAGAAAGCAACACTGCATGTTGATGTTTTTCTGCTACTTTACGTACCTCACTGTATTTACCAAGGGTGCAACATGTGGAGAAAGTGCTAATCTCTATAAACAAGATATTTGAACATGAAAGCAGAATCTGTCAGCATAAGAGAATGAATGTGAATGCTGGATCGATGTCAGATGACAGCCAATGAGCTCTGAGATTGAGAAAGTACAGACACGGCTGCTCTCAGGTCAACTGCTGCTAGCTTGATGGATGCACAGTGCAACAAAACATAATAGCGACCATTTACATTTCCTCTAGGGATGTTAATGTGTCACTTTAATAAGTTTTAATGGTTTTTCAGGGGGAAAATTAACCATTTAGTTCCCAGTATAAGTTGTAAGTTTCTCTGACACCATATCATGCTTTTTTTCTCGTCCATGGGACAACGGGACATCCTTCATTTCAAGTGCTGGTGCCAGAGGAGTATTTTTGTCACCTTGTGCTGCGTTTTGGCCGACAAAGTAATAGCTATAAGCGAAGGTGGTGAGGGCGTGAGATGCTTGTCGCAATGCAACCGGCACTACCAGCATGGCAGTGAAAACCACCAAAAGTCTTATTGGTTCAATAAAGCCCACACTGAGGAATATGTTGCTTCAGTTCACAACATTTACAATCAACACTGTCTCGACATTTGTCCCTTTAGGATGATCACAATTTTTCTCTAAACCTAAAAAAAAGTAGTCAGTGTACTTAAACCTAACCAACAGTAGATCAGTAAAAGGTTACACAAATAACTTTAGTTGCGGTGATTTTGAAAAAGCCCCTGACACATGATTCTATGTGTAGTCTGGTGTTGCTCAATGCTTTCAGACGCTTGTTGACCTGTGTTGACACTCTGGGAGGTTGGGACTCGAGAAGCGAGCGCAGTACATCACTGGTGAGATTTTCTCAACTTGCTCAACTGGGTTCCCAAATCAAAATATTATTCTAACCTCAAACAGGGCAAACAGAACTCAATCCTACTTGATGCACTGTTTTTCTTGGGAGAAAAACAAGAGCACTGTGGCTGAATTCACACAGGCTTAGTTTTTCAGTTTTGCCATCGCATCATCGGTGAGACGGGGCTCATGCCGCAACTTTGTATTACAGTATGAGCAGAAGAAGAAAGGACCACTGATCTACCATGTTTCTCCTTTCTGTGAGGCCACAGAAGTGCTAAGCAGTCATGCATTATCATGCATTAGGTGCACACATGTTCACAAGTCCACTTTTTGCTGTAGCCTGCTGCAGCCCTTTGATCTACATTGTGTTCAGTGAGCCGACACACAGTTTGCTCGTTTTACAATCCATGATCCAAATGTAAAACACAAGAAACCTGGGTGGAAGCTGGTGATCAGAATTACCATCTGAAGACATCAATAAATCTCTCAGTTGCTTTGTAATCTAAACTGTTATTGACATCAATACAGTTTCTATACAATATTTTAACATTCCAAATATGTAAAATCTTGATTTTTATTTTTTATAGCTTGTTCATTCATGATGAGTTCATTTTGCATCGCAAGAAGAGATTCAGGGATGTGGCAGAATTTTAAACTGCACAAATTTATATGAAGCAAGAATAAATTCACTTCCTGGCAACAGAAAAAATGTTTTTGGGCAGAGAGGTAAGGTATAATTTAAGAGGGAACATTAATTTGAAAAAAAAAAAAAAAAAAAAAAAAAAAAAACACTGTTTTTGCACGTATTTATGTGCATATCAATTTGTGGGATGATTTTGTGGAATGGACTTGAATGGAATGGACTGTATTTCATTAAATTTGAATAAGATGTACGAAAAATTATTACTGCAACGTACATGAATGAGGAAGGGGTATGAAAAGCATGTTAGTGGTGATATTGTTGTTACTGGTTCTTTTCTTTTTCAGTGTTCCTGATTAGATATGAAGAGGACAAACAAACAGGTTTAGCTGTGGGGATGGATCCTGCAGAGGGCAACGGGTTTATGTAATTGATTGATTGATTATTGATGTATAAATCAAGAATACAACCAATAAACTGTGGCTCCAGCCTTACACCTTCCTCTACTGTAATAATCTGCTTTACCATCCAGATGCAGCATTATTTTGTGACCACAGAAGATCAAGATTATGTATAAATTCAATTATCAATAATTTTAACTTTTCAACTACCTATATTATTACACCAGGGTTGTCAATCAATTTAATCATTACCACATGTCCATGTTGTGTTTTTACATCAGAGCTGAAAACGTCAAATTAAAGTTAAATTGTAATATTTAAGCTGCACCTTTATCAGTTTTGTTGCTGCCACCAACATTTCACTAAAGTACTAATGCCCATCACTTAGAATTTACATTTTTAAAACCCAGCAGTAACAAATGTCTTCCACTCAGCTGAGTCATATCTTTTCTGCGCTGTCCCGAACCCGTCCCTCCTCCAAGACTGCATGATTTCAAGGCTGGGGGAGCAGTAAATGTAAACTGCTTTTGCGATTATAGTTTCAGGAAAACAATCTGGGAGAAGTGGGCTGTGTCACACAGCCATCAGTCTCAAAACCCACATGGTGTCACGAGGGAAGCCAGGTGAAGAATTGCATCTGGGGCGCAGCAGAGTGTCACACCTGTTGTACACACCGAGGAAGGCAGGAATCAACTCAAGTGCGTAAGTGATGTTTGTGTTTCCTTAAGCTCCATTCAAAAATCAGCTGCGCTCAGGCCTGAATGTTTGTGCATCTGGAAAGATCAGAGAGTCTTTTTTCCCCTGAACACTGAGGTTTAGTTGAAATGGCCGATCTAGTTTGAGCCGCAGACGTGTATTTCGACACTCCCATCATAGCTAAGAAGTCATGAAACCATCACACCTTCTTCATCTTAATGAAGAATGTGTCATAATTATTAGAATTGCCTAAATGAATATTTTGCACTTCTCTCACTGTGACTGATTTCATGTCAGCATCAGTGTATGAAATGAAATATGAAGTGTGTGTTGTTACAACTCAATATAAGATCTATGCACATCAACATCACGGCTGAAAGTGTATTGATAACATCACCATGTAAACATTAGAGCCAGATATTGATTCTCTATGTGTTTTTGGTATTGACTGAACATATCGGGTGCTTGATTAGCATTTCAAAGTAAACTAATCCCATTGGCTGTAGCTTTTTATTGCATAGCAACGTTCACATTAAATACTGTTTATAAGATGCTGCTGGTCTGTGGATTAAAGTGAGACTTTGGACATCAGTGAAAGATAAAAGTGGAATAAATTTCTCTAAAGAAATGTATCAGCTGGCTGATATTATCAGCCCTACAGCAGTATGAATCTATATCAATATCGGCATATACATTGTCTGATAAGTTTTTACATAAATAAGGCAGGTTGTTTTTATTTGTTAGTTTTACAGGCAGCATTTTATATATATTTGACGCTTTTTTAATGCAGGTTTATTATAGGCTACACATGTGTTTGGTTCTTTTTGCATTTTTAAATTAAAATTTAAATTTAAAGTTATTTAAAATTATTAAAAATATCAGCAAATGTTTAATGTTTCAGTGCCTTGATATCATTTTGGACGATAAAATTTATTGTCAAATTGTAAAATATCCTGGATCCATGACATATTATTGTCTTTTTTGAGGGAACATTGCAAAAAAAAAAAAAAAGAAGTTTTTTTAACTCCCTAATATCGATGTCAGTATTGGCCCCAAAAATCCAGCAACGCTCGGGCCTTAAAGAAAATTTAAGATTTTGTTTTTACAGAATGAAAAATGGGATGGGCCCTGTTTATTTTTAGATTATTTTTTGCAAAGGCAACTTTGCACTGAGCCTCAACGTCTCAGAACCACGTCTTTTTTTGGCATAATATCATTACGCTGTCACTTCCGTGATCTCGTCAACAAGAGCAAACAAAATAATTGGAGGAAATGTGCAGCAATAATAAAACATTGCTTTAAACAGGACAGATGATAATCTGCTTTGAGAGGTGCTGCCTCCAAGTCCGCTTTCCATTTTGCACGTCCGCTCATCGAGTTTATCTTCATTAAATCTCATGCAAATGAGACCTGGCTGCTGCAGAGTAACCCTGGACACCTTTACACGAATCGGGCTCTGTATTCTGTCTGTTTAAGCACGAGACGACGGAATACAGGAACTCATTAATCCAGCATGTCACAGCCTCCTTTGATAGGCTGAGAGCTTATTTATTAATCACCACACCCTGTGATCTATGGTCCACTTCAGCCAGCCCCATCTGCACTTTGAGCTGGAGCACATCCGAGGACAAAAATACCGCGTGCATCTGGAGACATCCACATAGTTTGTGCACCTAAGCGCTGCATTGGTTGTTAGATTTGTGAGACAAAAACAAACCCCAACATAATACTCCTGTATCATCTGATCACTTTGCACATATCCTTAAATCATATGCCAACACTTTGCTGTAAGCGTGAATGAGTTGCTTGGTAAATATGTAATTTCCTCTAGGGATGAAAAATACAATTTTTTTTTGTTTTCAACCGATGCAAATAAATGAGAATAACCTGTGAACCGAAGACCTGTGAAAGATCTTTCTCATGTTTCTCTAACTCTAACGAAGAGTTTTTGTCACAAACCTACCGAGATCTTATCACATTTTAAAACATAATTACTTTGTATAACGTGCACAATGAGGAGACAACGTGTACAAATCTCGCAAGAATTTTAGGTTTCTCTTGTAGACACGACCAAGAGACTCGGAAGAAAATGTTTCAGAGTTCGCCAAACTCTATAACACAACATTAACAACATACCACGATCTTGATAGCCAATGTAATGCATGGCGAAATGTCAGCAGTGTGATAGCCGCCAAGATTTGTGAATCATACAGTTAATGAACCGCTAAGCTAAATTCAGTGCTAAAGTTAGTTTAGCTCATTGTATGCCAGGTGGAAACAGTAAACTTTCACTGATAGTTTTAATCATTTACAATAACAAATATATGCCGATACTGATATAGACCAATGTAGCTGTAACAGGCCGATAACACCGATATTTATGGTACGTTCCTAATTTTCTTAACAGGTTAACCCTTCAGAGCTTTTACTGCATGCAGCTGTGATAAATATGAGCCCAGATAGCTGACTCAGTCTTGCTGCTCGAGTGTTACCGTCCCCTTCATGTAAAAACAGTCACACCAAACAGGCTTTGACATTATAAATGCATTCCTGTGGGTAACTGCTAATTGCTGCAGACACAATAAATTAAAACTTATACAGAAATGATCTGCTTGGCAATGCTTTCTAGATAAGTGGCTCACTTAAAGATTATGAGCCAAGCACAAACAATTTGGGATGCAAATTTATGCAACACATCAAACTCTCCCCTGGTGTACTTTTTAGCGATTCAGTTTTTAGATCACAGACACATTTCTGCTTCAGGCGGAAGACAACAGGCTTCTGTTCTCCTTCCATGACGTCTTCCTTTTCAAGAATTAATGATCCCAATCTAGTCGGTGTGATTTGAATGTTACGGCAGGCCCGGAGAAAAGGAAAAAGAAAAAAAAAAGAGAGAGAAATGTTGCAGAGTTGTGATTCAGTGTGTCATCAGCGGTTTGGATGACGAGCCCCTCAGGTCGGCATCTCCAACAATTAGACATCAGACTCACCTTTCACACACACACACACACACACACACACACACACACAGATTGGTCTCAATAAACGTCAGCAACAACAGATCTGCTGGTTGCTATGACGACGTCTTCAGCAGCTGAACACACTATGTGAATAACAATATGGCCCGGTACTGCTGCCGCTGACTTCAGAGAATGACCAACACCAGCAGGCCCTTCCTCACCGCTGATCATTTTAAAGTAATGAGCGTGGGATTTTTACCCTCCACAGACAGACCGCCACTTTGACAGAGTGTTCATGTTCTCAGTGTCAAAACTGCATGATGTAATCTCTATCGTAAACATGGACAATATAAAGACATTTCATGCTGACAAAGAAACGTCATCTTATATCTGAAGATTTCTCTGTTACAGCTACATGTATCTCAATAATGCCGTTGGGTTATTTAGCAAAAGGTTCATTTTGATTCCCAAAGTTTCCTGAATATGATCAAACCGATTTCATTCAAACATGGACAAAATGAGATCATCAATAGATTTCTGAAGAGACAGACTAAATCACTGCTCCTGCCATTAGAGGCTGACTGATATTATCGATCCAGTATTGGCCAATCACAGCTACATCGGTGTCACATAGCCAGATCTGTCTCCATGGCACTCAGCACTGGAAAACTTCTGGCTTTAAACATGAACATTCTGCATTAGTAGGATAAAAGATGCTCTGTAGTTCTCTAAACCAATCACAATCATCTTGGGCGAAGCTAAGCCCAGGATGCAGCCACGATGCCCCTGCAGAATGGTGTCGGGGGAGATTAAAATGACTAATCACCACAAAAGACAAGGTAAAAACTTGTTTACCCTTAATCAGCATGTAGGTGTCTAGCTAGGAAGTTGCTGCTGTTCTTCAGGTACTTTGACACAAAAAAATCTTGTATTTGTTGGGTCCTAATTGCCATCTTTGTCAGAAAATGATGATTTGGGCTGACTGTCGCAGGTTAAAGGTCAGTGTCCGTTCACACTCCTCTACAGACCTGTATGCACCGTCCACACCCACTGATATGTACATATGAAGGGTGCATAAGACATTAGTTTGTGCTGCAGACAAATCCATAGTAAACACAGTACAACACCTCTGCTGTGTTTAAATCAACTCATCACAGTGTCTTTCTTTGGAAATCTTGACATCCTGGCATTTCAACAATTTGACTCAATTTAACCAGTTTACAAGTTGATGTTTGTTTTATACGAGACAATTTTCTCTCAACAGTTGCTCACAAAGAGCAGGAACTAATCATCAACAAGCAGCCGTGCACAGTCATTGTGGACCGAGATATATTTCACATTTCAACATCTGACTCAGCAGGCAGGCGTCAATTACAGGTTTCCAGTCACTGCGCAAGAGCTCAGGACACTTGTCAATCACAAATACGGGAGCCCAAACATATTCAGTCACCACCAAAACACATATTATACTGCATAATGTGAAGCTGACAAAAAAGGAAAAGAAAATACAGAAATACTTCCCTAAGCTCGAGTACAGTCTTACAGTTTTATTTATTTATATTCCATTATTTTTATCAAGCCAGCAGTTAATGGCCATTTGAAAAACTGCACCCTAAGGCACTCCAGCACCGACTCCACCACTCAGTTATACTTGGTACCATTTCATTATTCAGTACCTAGGCTCAAAATCATGTTTAATACATTTTGACGGCTAAAAAAGAAACACTGAAGCAATGTAGGGAGTGTGAAAGCCTCTGTAAAGATAAAGAAAAGCCACTGAATGTTATTTAAAAGGCAGAGTGTGTCAGGGTCGGGTGAGATCACGGATTTGTAAGAATGAGCACCTTAACTTACCGACACACTCCGACAGAGTTGTGATGAGCTTGATGACATGAAGCATTTAGGTTAATAAGAAGTCACTCGTGTTTGAAAGGTAGAATCAGGGTTTAGCTGAGTGAAGAATTGTCTCAACATGTTCTCATATCACTTTAAACTAACTCAATAACAGGGGCAATTTTGCAGGTAGGAGCCCATTGGGTACCTCTCTCAAAATAAAAGCCAATTTAGTGAATTTTGTACCTCTGTTTCCAATTTCAAGTCTACATCTCTTTCATTAAAGCCATGTAACTAAGAGAAGGTCAATTTCAAGTTCACAAAAAAATCCACAGCAGATGAAATATTAGCGTGCGTGCAACCACAAACTGCTGCCTCTGATGATGATGGAGCGCCGCTGTAAAAGATATGAACCCTTTGCTGCCACAACAAAACGAAGCATGGCAAACTAGCTGGAAAAAAAAATGTTCCCGTGCAGCTCCCACTGTGCTTCCAACCATCCTTTTTATTAACGTGAAGTATTGTCGCAGTCTGGCACCAAAACGCCTCTCTGATCCAAAACTCCCCCAGAGAGAGGAAATGAGGGACAGAGAAACGGAGAGGGAGAGCGGAGGAAAAAGAAAAAAACAGCAGAAGAAAGAACAGAACAAAGTCGGAGTTAAAGTATAGAGGAAGAAGGTAAGAACAAAGACGGAGAGAAAGCTGAGCAAGAAGAGGGAGGAAATGCAAGGCGAGGCGATATACTGTATGAAAAAAAGAGAACGATGATAAAAGAAAAGGAAAAGCAGGCTCAGACTCTCAGATGTAGCTTTCCCCGAAGAAGGAGGATTTCAGAGTAGCCAAATTGGCATTTTTTTTTCTTCTTGCTTGTCATAGGTAACAGGGGTATGCTGCTGAGGCCGTGCAATAAGCCCACTGCATGCAGCATTTACATATGCAATTCACTTACAAAGGAAGTCTGTCAAAGGATTAGGAGTAAGGCTGCAAATTAGAGCGTATCAGAGCGCAGGACGGTACAGCAAGTCACATGAAAGGTATGTTTTCAGACGTTGTACCCCGCCAGCAACCATGAGCTGAGTGGTAAATTAGATCTACCACAAGGAACTTTTATATTTAGTTGATTTTGGAGCCCCCTGTGGACAAAAGCGGTAGTGTTTTCACTGTAACAACCCCAAAATATAAAGTCTAAAATTTTTAAAGATGGCTGATGTGCTACTCACTGTAACGTAGCCTGTATAAATCAGTATAACAGTCCAAACTGCAAGTCTGAGTGATAGAGTCAGTTACAATCCTGTTTAATATATGATCTATGGTTGAAAAAGATGTTTCCCCGCTCCTTCTTTCCCACACATGGCAGAAACAGACAGAGTGCAGGAGCTCCGTAGGAGCGCAGGATGCGCACAACCGCAGAAAAGCGAGAATGAGTCCTCCAATCTCAGTTGATCAGCTGTTTACAGGTGTGTATTGTCTGTCAATGCAAAGTTAAGCCCCTTATCCTAAATTGCTCAAAAAAAAAGTGACTGTCTATCACAGTGCCTGCCAAACTTCATTAAGGTTTTGCCTGATTTAACAGTTACGGCTTCTACAAGATTATTAATGATTACTTACGACTCTTAGACAGATATGTAGTCATTCTGTGATAAATTCTGCATTTATTCAAACTCTGATTAACGTAAAACAGACATGCAAAGCAGTTATTCTGGTCTGGAATGAAGCCACCACGGCTGTAACGGTGGTCATTTTATGATTTATTACAGTAAACATGTATTTCTCCTTTAAGAACAACTATACATAACAACTATACTTCTCGCAGATGGTCTCATTATCTTATGTAAGTCATACAGAGACATCAGTAATAAATTGAGACAGTTGCATAAACAGTTAAAAACTCCTTGTAGTAGCTTTTAGTGTGGGCCTAATGAGGTGCAATGCCTCCAAATCTCCAAACTGAGAAAAGTCACTACTGTTCACCCTTAAGAAATTTAAATGAAGTAATATCTCTTTTCTTCTGTTTTTGTCAGTCGCATTGTACCATGAAAAGAAATCAGCAATTTTTTTTCAGCTCGTGACATTGCTCAGCCAGGGTTAGTAGAGTGACTTCTTATTTGTTTGTGCCATGCACACAAGGACGGTTAGCAGAGGGATAATTTGAGCAAAACATGTTCTTGCCAACGGTTACACATTATTTCACTAATTGACAGCTTGTGGCAGTAGTGCGGTAAAAAGTGTAGCAGTGCCACCAACAAAAGGCAAAACATGAACATGAAATGAACAACGTGGTAGTATTTAAAAATCTGCTTTGCAAATCTTTCCTGAGGAAGGAAATGCATTCATCAGGCATGTTAGATGTTCCACAGTTTGGTCGTGGTCAGCTCCACCTTTTCTCTTTCTCTTCTCCCCTTTCCTTCAGTTCTGACTTATTTCCCTCGGTGACTGACAAAGAATGTGAGAAGAAAATCGTTGGAAATAAACCTACATGTGACTGCCAGGGAGAAGATATTCAGACTGCTGAAGCCTCGACAGATTCATGTGATGAAGGACATGCAACAAAACTTCACAAGCACCCCTCAGCCAACAGGTGTGTGAAGTCGCAGATGCCACTTCCAACATATTTCTCAAAGAATCCAATATAATGATGCGTAAAGTCATTGTGGGGGTTTTCGACCCAGCAGTGCTCGGAGCAAGCATACTTTCCTCAAACTTGCAGGCTTTATTTACTTATTTACTTTGCTAGTACTGTAATTATAAGTCTGATGAGAAAGAGGGGGAGACATCAGCCGCTGTCGATTCCACCCCCGTCTCCAAAGTCTCAAAAGTCAAGTTTGACAAGTGAGTGTTGAGCAGTCGAAAGCGCACAAGTCGAGCTTGAGCTTGTCACAGCCCCTGTGCTCGCGGGGACTGCTCCGTCATGGGGAGTCGTGAGAATACTGCTCTGTGCGATCCGTGGATTTTTGTGCATGGGTTTTGAGACTAAATAAAAGCCACAAAGGAGCTCTACTTCTCGCTCTTTATCAGTGTTTTGCTTCTTGTTCAATGTAGTCGATGCAAAAAATCTCATTTTTAATTCTTTAAAAAATCAAAAACAAAAAAAGAAGCATTTGAAAACTGATTTGGACTTCATTTACCATGGCAACAGTCAAACTTGGATGGTATCTATTTTTTATGCCTTCATATCTCCCTGACATTTCACTGGTGCTGCAAACAACTATCATTTGATTATTTTCTCAATTAACTGATTAGTTGTTCGGTCCATAAAATAGTGAAAAATGTCAGGGCAACAAAATTACCATACTTTCCTAAAACCTGCAGCCATTATTTACTTATGCACTTTGCCATTATTGTAATTATAAATGCAATAAGAGACGAGGACAGGAAGGGCCACATCAGCCATCGTTGATTCTATCACCACCTCCAAAGTCTCAAAGTAGATGGAAGAGCGAAGGGAGGGTAGAGTTCATGTTTGTCATATCACTGAGCTGGCAGGACCACACTGGAACCTGTGCGCTCGTATGTCGTTCCGTGCACCTGGGTTTTATTTGCGCGGGTTTTGAGAAAATTTCTTGCTATATATCTGTCTTGTCTCTTTTTTGATGCAGCTGAAACAACTATTCCTCTCTTCAAATCACCCCCCACAAAAGACTAAGCATTTGAATACTGATTTGGATGTCAATTACCATGGCAACAGTAGAAGCTTCGAAGCATTCAGGTCAGCCCTGAGGTAATGTTACATTGCATTTCCCTGTTTAATCTGAGAAAAATGGTTGCGCTATAATCAGGTTTGCAAGGACCCTCCGTGATTTAATAATCAAGATCCTGATTTTGTTTTCCAAATTAAGTTTGATCACTGTTGTATTGATGCTTTGTGTTCATAACCCCGTCGTGTATGCAGCGCTCCTTATTCTCAGGTAAACTTTGACCACAGCTGTCTGGCAGGGAGCGGCTCTTGGAAGGCACATGTGAAGAAGGCTATTTTTGATCAAAAGGCTTTTGTGCCTTAAAAGCAAGATGTAGAAAAGTGAAAGTGAAGTGAAAGAGACGTGACGTGAAACCTTTTCATTCCCCGACATAAAAGAATAACAGTGATGAGCAACCGTCATGTCAATATTGAGAAAAAAAATAAATGTGGATTACTGTTTATCCATAATTGTGCAGCTCCTGATTTCTTTCCCAGACTGGATCGCTGCAGCGTTCCCCCGCGCACCACGCTGTCACGGTTCACCTCGGAATGATATGCTCATGCATATTGCTTTCCCAGACAATCCATCACTATTGCTTGAGGAAAATGTCAGAAGTGCTTGCTTAGGACAGGTGGGGGTTATTTGTGCACGCTGCTGTCAAACAACATCAAAGCACTCAGTGACCTTTGCAGAGCTCAAGGAGGATTTTTATCTGCATGCAGAATTCAACCTTGAAACAAAAATCAAAGCGTTCTGCAGTGAACAGCCGAGAGTACGCGGAGGATACAAAAACAAAGCCTGAAAAGGAGACGGGCACATAAACAAAAGTGGTGAACAATTTTTACTGTTTATATGTTCTGTTTATGAGAAGAGATGGCATATCCCACCGGGAGAAATTACTTACGATAATTCACATGGGAAGCAATGACAAACAGAATACCCCCCCCCACACACACACACCTAGATACTGTAAATTAGATACACAAGACTACACTGTTCCCTACAGATCTTAATTTATTCTGGTTCCCGGCCAAAAATCATTCACCACAAATGCAATAAATCCCCTCATACAGTGAATTGATCCTCTTTACAGTGGTGTCATCAATTTTTCAAGGACACAAACCTGCCTCATCTCCAAAATCTAATACTATCCCCGGTTAAATGATGAAGAAAAAGAAACACTGTTTGAGTTTATCTTCTATCACGTATCTATCCGAACATATTTCATAACAAAAGGCTTTAAAACAAATGTTGAATTGGGATGTTTGTTCAAGTGGATTAATGGGTATTGATCTCACAATCAGAGCGACTTCAGCAACAACTTTTGGACGTTTGCCCTGATTTAAAGGAAAGTTTGGAATTGTTAAAGTCTATATTAATACAGTACTCACAATTGATGTGTATGTTGAAAGAGTAAGTGGAGACTCGCCAGCTCATACTGGCAGTTAGGCGATTAGTGATGGGTATTGAGGACTGGTGCAAAATTGGTACTGGTTTCTGATTGGTCGGTACCGAAATATTGATTAGCTGCAGGACAAACGGTGCTGCTATTGATGTTTATGTAACATTAATTTGCTCTAGAGTAGTCTTCAGTGTGTGTGCAGTTGAGAATGAGGGAGAGAGAGCAGTGTGTTGTAGGCCAGTGGTTCTCAAATGGTTCCACGGTTCTCCTTCAGTCCCCAGGAAAAAGGGGAATCATTTATTTTCTCTCTAATTCCATCCACAAGTAACACAATGGCAGAATGTATGACTGGCTGGTCAAAGGTTTAACACACCAGTATTTCCTCTGTATTAATTTGTCAGTGCTGCACCACCATTGCAAGGAAGTGACCACCACTGCATACATATGTATAAAGTTGTAATTTCGCCTTCAGGTTATCTAGAACTAAACTAAGTGTAGAGCCAATGCTTTGGAAGTAATGCTTATATAGTAATTTAAAAGATTTTTAACATTAGAACCTCAATTTTAAGCGTAACTGAAGCCCGAACGGCAACAGCTGAGAACAGAACAGACGTGAAAACCTTTGAGGACCACTGTTTGGACTGTTTGTGGGTGAACAAATGGTACAGCTCCTCATTATCCAAGCCAAATTCCCAAGTCTGATGGCAGTTAGCTCAGAAGTTAGTGTCGACTTCTACCCAGGCTCACTTAAGATGGACTGACATTTACAGTGACATTACAGCTTAGGGCATTAGTCGGTGAATAAACGCTATACCCGAAGTTAGCAGCAAGTTCTGTACAGGCTCACTTAAGGTCGACCTACCTTTAAGGTGGAACAAGCCAGCTACTCTCATTTTGGTGACAAGCTGCTCCTCCTTTGCCCGTTTAGTCAAGTTCAACAACTGTTGTATTTTTACATCTTTGCATGTCTTTTCTGCATCATATTAAAGTAGGATCAACAGGCGTAGTGATAAGTATCAGTATTGACAAGCAAAATCAGTATCAATATTGCAAATAGTATCCTCAATGCATCTCTAATTAAAACAAAATAAAAACCATGTTTCTATTGCATATAATGTACACATGGCATGTGAGTATTGTATTAAAAAGGCTTGAAAGAATCCACATCTGTCCATGGACTTTCTTCACTTTTCCTTCACTTAAACACAGAAGGTTTGAGCTTCAAAGACTGAAAAAAGTACCACAGTAAATAACTCTGGTGGCATGAAACTCCTCAGGAATGCTTTGCTACTGTCCCTGAAAAAGTCATTTCAAAACCAACTGTAATCAAACTGACCCTCTAAAAGTTCAGGTGAAATGAAAATAAGTGATGAAGAAATAGCTCAGCAAATTGCCCAGGATTTGGTCTGCTGGGTTTTAACCCTGTCGGTAACAGCTTCAGATCGGCAGAACAGCAACTGTCAGCAAATACATCTGACAATCATCTGATAACTGACAAAACTTTGTTGCTCTGGTAACCCATTCCCATTTGGTCTCACAGAACATCAAGCGATGGAGACACGCAAGCACAGATACCCTCCTACTAAGCATCCAATTAATACACTGAGCTCAATGTGCACACGCAGCCTGTTTACACTCGGGGACGGTCTTTGATTGAATGATTCATACGGCTCCCCCTCTGGTGTGCAACAAGGCAAAGATGGCTGATAACTCAATCCAGTTGAACACCAGCCATGCCCTCCAGCCACACTACCGAAATGAAACGCTCTGTTCCTCTGTGAGCACCAAAGACGAACTCAAATAACCCATTGCGTGTGAGGTGAATGCGCGGGACCCTTTTTGCAAAAAAACGGGTTAAAATCTACAAAAGGATGCTGCCACTACAAAAACATGGAAGGGCTCCAGGGAGCGGCCTTCTTTGAACAGAGATTTACCTCAGCTCCTTTGAAAAACTTCCATTATTGGCCAGCTATTTCAGCCGGATAGTTCGCCATTATCAAGTAATTGCCTCACAAACAACTTGGATGTACTCAGCAGGAGTTTTTTGTAAGAGTTCTATCAAACAAACCATGCAGAATTGCCCATAATTGCTGTTATTAAATAGTTCCCCAAAATATATGTAAATTCACACACATACACACAAAAAAGTGGGTTGTCTTCATGTTTGATGTTAAAAAATAATAGTAAAAAAAAAAAACTCATGATGCAAAATACATTGTAAAAAAAGTCACAGGAATTTAGCAGAATCAACTAATCTCTTCCCATTAATCAGTCTCTCCATGAAGCTGAGATTGAAACAATTAACGCAAATGCAACTATATCCCTGTGAACAACCTTGCAATTTTGTCAAATGAACAAATTTTCCACAAATTGTCTTAACTTCCTGCTACCAATCACAGCAGCCCCCTACACAAACATCATACATCAATCAATGATTCGACTCAATGTTTTGTTACTTATTATATTTTTGTATTTTTTTCTAAGTGTCAGACAGAAGAACATAAGATTTGACGCTGTTAAGGGCATTTATCAGTTCCTTCATATTTGCATTTATATTTCATAATTTTGTGCTTGATGTTTTTAATGTTTGTGGAATATCCACTGGATACTCTTCTTCATTTACAAATTAATTTTCAATTTTCATTTGCTCCTGCTTTCATTGCAAGGAGCAAAAACTAAAAATACACGTAATCATGCATCCAAATTCTTAAGAAAGGCTGCCAAGAAATCACACATTTCAGGCTGCAACAATCCCCACAAAGCCTGCAAAATCCTGGTAGGCCTGATTAGCTTAATATAAATACAAAATTATTATTATTATTCTTTCAAGTTAATTTGACTTGAGAACTAATAAACATGAGTTCTTCTAACTTTAAATCTTATAATTGAAATGATGAGTTGAATAAATTTACTGTATTTACTGAGTCCAATCAACTTATTACATTTCTATAGTAACATGATCAACATATTAGAAGACTTCCCAGCATGCACTGTTTTATAGTTTGAAGAAAACATTTACTGTGAGATGAAAACTTACAAGTATAATACAAACAGAAAAAAAATCAATTTACACTTTAAACTTTGTTTTTTGCGTGCTTGGGTTGATAAAACAATTAGCTACTTTCTTATATTTTTGCATTAAAAAGTTTATAAAAATAGTAAAATTAATCTTAGTCTTTAAATGAACAAGTTAATAACATTTATAAAGAAATCATCTTACTCCTGTTTTTATTCTACAATCTTCCATGATGTTTCCCTTTGACCAGAGATCATGCAAAAACATGTGTACATTGACAAATTGATCAGTAATGCACATTTATGAGTAAAATAAAGGGCCATCAATATTGCACTCATTAATATTATTTATCTGTAGAGTATAGGCTTCAAAACATAAGTATATTTGTGAGTGACTGTCCCTGTTTTATTCCCCAATCTCGGGTCTAAATGATCAAATTCAAAGTTGTAAATATATTTTTTAACCCCCGCCCCAAAGAGGAAGAAGAAAACAGCCTTCTGAGTACCTTTGCATAGTTACATCAGTTCAAAGTTGGTACACAATCTACACTGAAATCCACACAGTCTATTTTTATTCCAGCTCAGAAATTCACTATATCGGCCTCCATATTGGTAATCAGTCAGTTTGATTGTGCGGGGCGTAATGAGTGGTTGCTTTTGATGAGACATTTAGACGTCTTGTGTTTTTTCATGTCCTGTAACGTCAAATACAAAGACAGCCCACAGGTTTTTGTGAGTGAATTTGCATGACTGTTCCACAACAGACATTACAGACAATGCTGCACTGTTTGTTAGGCAGAATTTTTCCACAAAACTCCCGCTGAGTACGTTCAAAACTATTTGCAAGGCGGCTACTCGATAATAAGAAACTATCCGGTCAGTTGTGAAAGTTTTGCTACATCTCAGCAGTTCAAAACTCGCACTGAAACAGAGGAATGATTTGTGGGTGTGTTGGCTCAGCTGACACTTTTGCCTCAGCATATCATTGTTAGTCATCCAGCCTCACACGCTTGCACATTTCACCTCCGCTCTGTCAGAGCTTCCCTCCCTTTGACCAAGTTTGGATTTTCTGTTCAGGCTCCACTTCAGAAACCTGTGGCTGACATCACAGATGCTACACACACGCTTTGATGTTCAAGGAAAATATGATTTATTTTAGGATTAATAAAGATCAAGGGCTCCCCGAAAACATCTAGCATCTATTCAAATGTGCTGAGATAAAAGATACAGATGCAAACATTAACCGGTGCAGTGAACGTTGGCTGCAATGGGAGTAGAAGGTACAGGGTGACCTTTACATGATGTAAAATCATAACAAATGTCCTTTTGACTGGTGATTTGATCGTGCTTTGACCTTGTTAACCTCAGCCTCCAGTAAATCCAGCCTTGAATCCCCGCTGCTCTTACTTCCCACTCAGAATAATGAAACAATTGGATTGGCAGAGGGAGCGTCAGAGGAAGGGAGGCCTCCTCATTAAAAAGCCCTTTATTCATTCTTATTGCATTACAGACATCTTTTGTGCTGCTCTCTTTCTCCTTTCCGTCTTCTAATGTATTCAGCCCAGCCTCTCGCTGGCTGGAGACCCTGAAGAGTCACTGGGTGGTGGGAGAGCTGCAGTCATTAGATACTGAAGTTTCCATGTGAAAATTTGAAATTATGAAGGTCGTCATAATCCATGTCATCGATGTCATCATAATGCACATGACTGAGAACTGAATCTATCCGTTGAGCACACTTCGAGGCAAATCTTTGAACTGTGGAACATTTTGTTCTCTAGTTCTGGTTTGCTTTGCCAGACCAGAACAATACCTTTCCTAAATAAGGTTGCATCAGAGAGCCTGAAAATGATGCATTTAAGGAGGCAGAAGTAAACTTTAAAGGTCCAGTATGTTAGATTTATGGGTATTTATCGCCAAGATATGGCAGACATGGAATATAATATTATGTTTTTAGAGTTTTTGTCGTTACCTTAAAAGGAGCCCTTTGAGTCAGCTGACCTAGCTGTGAGGCTAACCAAACTAACTAAGTGAAGCTGTCAGGATACTCAGTAAATGACGTCTGTACTGTATTCTTAGTGGCTGTATTTAGTCCTGGTCTGGCTGTGTTCACTGGGGGGCTGCTGAGTCCAGTTCTGTTGACGTTACCTAAGTTAGCAGAAACTCCCGAGTTGAAGCCGAGCAGGCGGAGGACATCAGAGCAAAAACCACAACGCATTTTCTCCATTAAATGTGATCAAAGTTCATGCAAGTCAGTGAACAAAGTCATTATGTTGTGTTTTTGAAGCCGACTTGTCACCGCCATTTTTTTATTTCATCTCAACTTTAAATGAAGATTCTGATGAAAGATTGAGGAAAAATATTTTTGAATAGCTCTAAATGGGTCTAGTTAAACAGTCAAATGGGTATAAATAATTCCTGCTGTGTGATTAGTCTACATCATAAAGTGCAGAAAAACATTCAGCGTTTTTTGATTTCACCCACAAGTCGCTGAAAAGATGTTTTGAAATCTGGGCTACATTAAATTACAAGTAATGCAGTCCTTTTTTCTTTTAAACCAAGAGGAAAATTGTCTGGATGAAAGATGACTGCCAAACTAAGTATAATTAACTTTTAAATAAATTTCAAATGGGGCAAGAAAAGTCCTCCTTCAGTCTCTCATTTTCCTCCAGCAAGGGTATAAAATGTAAAACATGAGGGTCACTCTTGGCACAGTGCACTGAGGCAAAGAAGCCTGGGTGCACATGTAAGTGATTTTTTTTTTTTTTTTTGCCTCCATTGTTGCTTCAATGACAACTTGGACAAGTTGTGCTCTCAGTGAAGAACAGCCTAAAGCTTTTATACTATTTTCATAAAAGACAGATGAAGAAAATAAATAATTACCATAAGAGAAATGAGGAGCACTTCTCTGTCAAAACACAGCAGTTAGATAAATGTTTGGTGAAATGTTTATTTCTAATTTAGATTGCTGAAGTGATACGGACTGTCCACTGTTCAGACTTTTAAAGCACTTTATTTATATTCACTTTTGCTGAGAAGTGTTTGTAATAAAAAATTCTTTTTATTATTTGCTCAGACAATATGTTGCCCATGGTTCTTTGCTGAAAACCTGAGGGGCTCTTGTCTTCTTTACATCATAGTTTTCATTAGCAGAGCCACTCTGATGGGAGGACATCAAAAGTAGTCTCCTGAAGTGAAATCAAAGTTGCTGAAGCCAGAAAATGCCAATTTGGGCTAGAGGGTAGAGCCTTAATACCCCCTTAATGGAACAATAATTACAAAAATCATTACCAAGGCTCGAATTAGAAGTGAAATTAATTATTGAGACCTCAACCAGGACCAGATCGGACTGTCTTTGAAGACAGAAATTGAGAATTCAGCACAGTCAGCACAGAGTTTTCTCATCTTACAGATTTTAAGGGAACAAAGCTCTTTATATCTTACACTGATATTGTAAATTGGAGTTGCAGCCATAAATTGTACATTAGATAGGTGGAAATGCTATTTAATATACGATCTATGGTTGAAGTGAGTTGTTTACCCCGCCCTCTCCTCCTCAGACTCATCAAGCTCAGCCAGGACCACTGCAGGAGTGCAAGACAAGCGTAACTTTATAATTTGACAATAACAAGTGACGACTAGTCCTACAATCTAAGTTGATCGGCTGTTTGTAACTGTCAGTTATCTGTCAGTGTTAATTTAAGCCTGTTATCCTGAAAATAAAAGCCCAGTGCTCTGAAATGACACACTCTGGAGTTGGAGTTCAGTGGCTCCCTGCCTTACTGCCTGCCAAACCCCATTAACACATTGCTCTATTTAACCCTTATAAACATCCACACCCTCTAAAAGATAATTAATGATTTTTTTACATCTCTTAAACACAAAACATTTACTCGTTCAGCAAACATTCAACCTTACTTTGAACTTTAATTAACCAGAAATGGGCTAACATTAACATGTTACTGGCCAGAAAAAGAAATTTCAAAGGAGGTTGTAGTGTTGTTACAGGAGAAACCGGTATTTCAACTTGTTTCCATAATTTCTGAAGACATGTAATGGTGTTTTCATGAATTATTATAGTAGATAAATTACAGATTTCTCCTTTAAAGGGTGTAAAGCGAAAACATCCTTCTGGCGTGTCTATGAATATCATCTCCGTACCTCTCGGGTCACGTCATGTCAGATTTAAAACAGAAGCAGCCATGTGTCTGGCACCTGGATGAAACCCAGCCAGTGAAACACATGAATACTTTCAAGTGATAGCCATGAAATGCCATCCCGTTCCACTCCTTCCACTGTGACGTGAATCTGGCGTTAATTCAACCCGCCTCCTCCTCCCCTCATTACCGAATCTGCATTAGGTAGTCTTAGGACTGCGCTGCTATCTTGTCCTCTAAGCCTCTGTGGCTTCAGAGCAGTTTGCCACAAAAGCCACAGCTAGTACAGACTGTTAACATTTGCAGCAAGTTCCCCCTCAGCCCTCTTGGACAGCTGTGAAATATATTCAGAGGAAGGAAGACAGAGGCAGACACAGGCAAAGAGAGAGTGCGTACTACTCATCCATGTCAAACAGAATCCAGCCGATTGTTTCTGCGAGAGTGCGGGAGACGGGAGGAGAGATATTTGCATTTTACATGTCCTCTAACCTGCTCCCTCCATCTTCACCTGCGCTCTCATCTCCTCCCAGACAGAAAAGTACAACCCTATGAGTCGCCAGCGAGGCTCTCGAGCACATAACTACAAATACACCGCTGCTCTACTCAAATATTTGATTTTTTTTAAAAAGGCATGTTGTTCGCCGACTGGGGAGATTCATTAAACCAGAACACTATGTGATTATCGTTATGATAATTCTGAAACACTGCAGACTGCAAAATAATGGAAGTGAGAGAAAGATGTGGGACTCATGTTTCTGAGAATGCGGCGAAGATGGAGGTGGATATTGTAATGCAATACGTTCCAGCTTGGCTGCCCGGTCTGTGTTGCAATATTATTAAACCGACTGCGGCCTTGCCCTGCGTGAACCACGAGTTGTTAGACTGGAGACAATGAATCCTCACTTGCCTTCAGCCAAAAGCAAACCTAACCTGAATTTCAATCTAACCTTTTGAGGATTGAAAAGGAGGACAAACAACTAGGTCATGCGAGGCCATATGTGCACTCACACTTGCACGCAATACAGCTCTTTCAATCTGATGCTTTCTCATGGCCCTGCTCACACCTCACTAACTTGAAGACTCATGTTAAAATAAACCTGATACTGTTTTTAATAATATCCATAAATGTAAGTCTTATCTGAATTATTTTCATTGTCACCGTAACCATAAAAGGATATTTGATGTGGGATCGTATGAGGTACTAATCGATAGTCATTGTATTAGCTTCAGTAGATGCCAGTTAGCACACTCAGTTTGGGGCAAGCGGAGAGGGGCACCAGCACTGAAGCTAAGAAATGTACTGCTTGTGGACGAGTCCTGAAAAACATCAATATCAGTTGTGTTTCATTGCTTTACTTTGCTGTCAAATAGCCTTTTCTGACAGGAAATAGCAGTTATAAAGGGAAATATCGCTCTCTCTCCGAAGAAACCAAACTCCACAGGCAAAATCAGTAATTTTACTTCACAGTACACAGGAATTGTTGGTCTACTGCTGCCTTGTTTGATTACTTTGTATGTGTTGCAGTGTGACTTTGGTTGTTTAAAAATGTAGTTCAGATTCCCAAAGTCGCTGAGTAACACAAACAAACTAACAGATCGTGGCAGTAGTAGACCAGCAACTGTGGTGTGCTACAAGATTAAAAATGATGGATTTCTCCAATGGAGGTTGGTTTGGAGAGAATGATATTTGGCTGACACGTATAACGGCAGTTTCCTGTTGGAGAAGGCTGTCTGATGGCAAAGTGCAGCTGTAAAAATATTCTTAATAAAGCATACACTTAAACTGATGTTGACAGTTTTTCTTGGGCCTTTCTAAAGTGGCAAAAACACCTATGTTGCTGACCTTGTCGAAATCAGTACATTTCTTAGCTTTCATGCTGGTACACCTTTCTGCTTTTCAAACTGGGGCGTCCCGACCGACATCTACTGTAGCTAATACACTGACTCTGCCTTTAACACAGGGTTTCTCAGCATTTAAATTTCCTAAAACAGTAAGGAACCCAGCAGTTACAGACTTCTGAAGTGGTAATTTAGGAAAATTTCAGGGTGGGCATACTTTGGAATCAATTTTAAAGAACGTTAATTTGAACCCCTTTGAGCTTCTTTTTGGGGGAGCATCAATCTCTTAATTTACAGGCTTATGACACTGATACACGGCTGCTAAAACTAGGTGTTATTTTCAGGGTAACTACTCAGAAATGCCATCAGTAGGCATGGCAGTGTTACTATACTGTACATATCTCAGGACTGTTTTTATATATATGCATAAAAAAAGATAGTTTCACACAATATGAAATATTTTTTTCCCTGTCGATGCACAGAAAAATTCTATATAAATACATATAGGAAAATGTAAATCTTCCTAGGGTGTAAGAATCATTATTAGACCATTCTGAGCCTCAGGAATTTTACAGTAACCACAACGGTCGTGGCAGCTGGTGAGAAGGGGTCGGGGAAACAATGTATGAATATGGACAGAGGTGTCAACGTGATATAAACTTTCTTTGATCACGAAGTCTAATGTTACTCTACAATTCTGTGGTTTACGCTGCAGACTGGAGTCTCTGTTATCGGCAACAAACAGCTGGATCCGTGTTATACACCCTAGTCTCCTCGTCATTGCACTGCTGGATGTCCTGCTGGAAGTCAAGTCGATTCCAGCAATATGACGTGTCTCGGTTTCTCGAGTTATAACTGAGAAGTACAGGCGTGATTTGGTGGTTTAAAGGGTGAAATGAGCTCCAAACACATATGTCATAGAAGTGAGCGTCCATTTTCAAAACCCATATAGCTCTCTTTTCACAGGAAACATCAAACAAAGACAGTCTGAGAGATCTCCTGTGACCTGACAGCTGTAACCCAACGACAGACACTCAAGGGTAAACATACATTACTGCCACGCCAGAGTAAACAGGTTTGTTATGCAGCGACTGAAGATTTCCACCGCTAGTTTGAGGAAAAACAGGGTTCCATGCAGACGCGGCTAATCAGAAAAAAATATAAAACAGCACCTGCTCTCCACTTCCACAGTCAAATAGTGGCATTTCACAGAGGATGAGACAAGTAGATGAAAAAATAGAGGTGGAGGAAAGATTTCTCCTCTCTGCTTAAAATGATGCGGGAGAAGCTAAACTAGGACTCCTTTGAACATCATAAATTCCCACAGAGCCGGCAGGATGAAGACGCTTGTGGTACACTGTTCTTGTAAGGCTGAGCCCAGCGCTGAACCCACAGTGAAACGCTTCCCTCTGAACTCCTGAGACGAGGTTTAGAGGCAGATTTGGGAACAGAGACAATAACCTTTTCCCTCAGTCAGATACACTAATATTCACTGCTGTACGGCATGTACAACAGACTTCGTGTGGTTTCAGGGACATCTTGGAGCTATGATTGCTGACGGTCAGCGTTGTGGGTTTTGTAGTGCTCTGGCTTTTTTCTTGTGTAACAGTTCTCAGTCTCAGAAAAGCTCCAGGAAATGACTTGTGAATTCTTACAACAACAATCTTAGGGGCGTAAAGATAAAGTTTCTTACCTTGATATGAAAAGATGAGAAAGAGGCCATTCCAGGTCACCACATGGGAGAGAGAGAGAAAAAAAATACATCAGTGGAGATGCAATCTTTACATAGCTATAGATTAGACAGTAGCAAAGGTTTCTTATCAGAGTGACTCAGGTTGAAGTCAACAATGTTGCATCTACACATATGAACTATAAAGTTATCATTTAACAGAAATCAGAGTGCTATGTGTTTCCTCTAAAAACAGGCAACCCCCCCCCCCAACCCCCAGCTACAGACAATGGCTGGCTGACTCTTCATCGACTAGAAGCTCCACAGTGAACACAACAAGACCAGGACCAAACCAAAACTGACTGAGAGTTGACGACAGGGAATACAGTAAAAGGTGGTTTGCTTGTTGGGTTTGGCTCCTGGCAGTGACGAAAACTTAGCTGCGTGGCTAACCAAGCTAACAGCACTCAGCAGTTAGCTACTTTAGTAACGAGCAAAGCTATTAGGATGCTCAGGAAAGCATGTGAAAAGTCAGTACATGACCTTGATACTATATTTCCTGTCGGCTCCTGTCCAGTTGGATTCACTTAGCTCTGGCTCTGTTGCCCGCTAACAGCAGAAGCAAGTTAGCAGAAAGTCTGACCCAAAGTTGAAGCTGAGCAGCGGGAGGACATCACAAGGAAAATCAAAGCATCTTCACCAAAAGGTATGATCAAGTTTCACCCAAATCAATGAATAGAGTCATGTTTTTGTACAGCAACAGTAAATCACTGCCCTCAGCCATGTCCTCCAAGTAGCTAACATTAGCTAACCACTGACGCAGTCCATGCCTCATGGCTGTCATGGATACCACTTTCTCCAAAGTGGTCAAATTCTATCAAGTGGGCTGTAATGGCAGTATTTTGGGTAAATCAGAACAAGCTTTGAAGTGGCAAACAACAAGCTAACTATTCAGCTACACCACTAAAAGTTGAAGGTTGTTTGACAGGTGAATGTCACAAAATTATTTGTTAAAATCGGTTGGTTCTACTTTAGACAAGCATGTGTCATATTTTATTTTACAGGAAGAAAAAAATTAACAGATTTTCCATGATTTTGATGCATAGATTTTTGTATTTTATTTTTGGCATATATTGAGCACAATATGAGTGGGTTAATGTGTATTTTTCATTTCATTCTTTAAATAACAGAGTACTATCTGGGTAAATGGAGGTCAAGTAAGTAATTGATTAAAGCAAATATCTTCCCCTGCAAAGGAAAAAGACTTTGATGTTTTATGGTGGATGCTCAATGTATTTTTAGGCAGACGTGTGTCTGAGCCAGAGATAAGAATAGCTTTTGTAAAATGAAGTGTAAAGCTTAGAACTTCATTACTATGCATTAACTGAACAAGCCATGTGCTGATTCTACTTTTTAAATCATACTCTAATATAAATACTTCTGACAAGTGTGTGCAAGGAACAAACAATGAAACATCAGCCCAATAAGTGTCAGGAGAATGAGAACAGGCACAATACAACAATTTGTCTTTTTATCTCATGAAGTGTGTCAGTGGAAGACGGCCAGTTGTGCGTCTCGGAGGTCTCACCGGACCCCAGCTTTAAGACTAGCATATCCGAGATTTGTTTTTTCTTCCCTTTGTTCGTGTAGATTGATGTTGACAAAATGCCCCATGATATTTTGGAGGGAATGGTTGTTGACTTTTCTTTAACTAGAAGTCGGTCTCGGGCCCCTTGTGCCCACTGACCTTTGCTCTTAGCGGAGGTTGTGTAAGACTACAAGCCAACAACTACTGGTCATGTCACAGAAAAAAATCTCAAGGCATCACCTAATCTTACACAGCTAACATTTTGAGAAAGACGCATGGTGTAGTGCAACAACAAAACTGTAATAGAGTAAAAACTATGCTTGTACCTCAGAATAGGCCAAAAAACAAAACAAGACCAACACAAATGAGGTGTGAGACCATGACAGAATCTAGATGGAGAGCTTTCGGTTTCATGAACTGCAGCGCTGCTCTGTTGTGTTTACTGGCTACTGATTTCCTTTAGCCTTCGGGTGCCATGCTGCCCTGATCATTCATCACTATTAAGCAAGGCATGAGACCATCCTATGGCTCATACGGCAGCACAGAGAGAGAGAAGTTGGCTGAGCTCCGTCACGATATGGGCTGTGGGTTATGGTACATCCACTCAAAGAATTTAAACACTTGAGTTTTGCTGTATAAACAATGTGAAAAGAGCATACTTGTAATTTTCCACAGTTAAGCCCATTAACTGTAAAACACATGTACTTTACTGCTAAGCATTTTCCAAAACACACTTTGACTTTTTTAGATGACTTTCTTACCTCTCTGGCTGCTCTGCAGGGTGGGTTCATTTTAGTTATAAAAATCTGCTTTCAGAGACTGGAAATTTATTGGGCCGCTCGTACAAACAGATTTGTTCTTGAGTGATTTGTTTGAGTGCTTTAGGAGAACTTGCCATGTTAACCAATTTTGTCCTGTTTTGAATTTAGGTACAAACACAATTTACAAGTTGTCCAGACCTGTTGCAGGAGTCGTGCAGCTAGTCTGCTGTTTTCCAAACTGAAGTTATTCACTAAGAACTGCATATTTCATCACTTTGAGGCAACTTTAAGTTTAAAATTCCTGTGAATGAGACTTAACCCTGACCCCTTTCTCCCGCTGTCCTGTTATCGATCTGCTTGCCATGGCGAAGTTTTGTTTTACAAAGTTTATACAAGTCTCACACATGGATCAGTTATCTGAAGTTACAAGTGCTGAATTTGACATGATCATATGAGCCCAATGCACAAAAAAGTAAAAGGAACTTAAGATAAGAATCAGGGGTAATGTAGGGCTGTCCTGAATACCATTTTTGGTGCTTTGAAGCTTCAGTGAAGCTCAAAAGTCAGCTGGACTGGCGAGCGAGTGTTGAGCAGTTGCAAGAATGACGCCACAGCTCTTAAATCACACATGCATGCCTGGTTATTATGTGCAGGGGTTTTGAAACTAATTAAATGCCACAGAGGAGCTCAATTTCTCTCTCTTTGTCAGCATTTTGCCTCTTTTTTGGTGCAATCAATGCAACGCCTCTTTCTTTTCTCAAAAAAAACAAAGAAAAAACAAAAGAAAAAAAAACAGAAGCATTTAAATAACTTATTTGGACCTCGATTGCCATGGCAACGATGGATGCTTCAAGGCTTCAAAGCATTCAGGTCTGCTCTAACTTACTGTTAGGGCTGACCCCAAAATAATTAGATACGGAATTAATCGGAAGGTAAAGCAGCTGTGAGCAGTGACCATCTTCCCCTGATTCATTCACGACATTCAAAAACTCTGAATCTGAGTTTGCTAGAGAGCAACCTTAAAGAAATGACCTCATTCACATCAGTCTTCTCATAATATACTAATTGGCTCACTCTTTTCAGTAGCTGTGTCTGAAACCTTCTTTAAACAGTTCCTTCTTGTGATTGTATTATTACTTAACAAGGGTAAGTGTCATAGTTGTTTTTATAGCATGGTGAAATTGCTGGAAACCAATGGCTAGGGAAAGCTATCTAAAAACATGACAGTATGAGTTAGAAAATAGTCAGCAGGAATTTAAATTAAAGTACTGAAGTTCCCAAAATTTGCTCAAGGCAGCTTTATAAATTCAAATGAGCTCCCTTTTACTAAAATTGAAACTGGTAGATGCTTTACAATGAATTCAACAGCTACACTTTACTGGCAACAAAACATTGTAAAGCGGCGGTTCATCAATAAATCTTCAAAGCAATTTGCATCTGTCAGCCCTGCCTCTATCCCTGACAGTTGTGCTTTTTATAGGGTCATCATAAATCAGAGGAGTCTGGTACTGAAAAGGAGGGCATAACATGCAAATGAGTCCTTAAGACCTTCCACTGCACAATGGTAAAAAAAAAAAAAGAAAGATAGCACTCAGAAAGGCTTTTTTACATGGACAAGTGGAAGGGGGTTGGGTGGATCAGTGGGTGGTGGTCAACATGCGCCATGTGATGCACAGGCTTTCCTGCACCGAGGCCCAGGGGCTCTGAATTACAAAGGGCCTCTGAATGCTTATAATATTAATAATAGCAATAATAGTGATTATAATCTTTACATATTTTTTGTGGCCGTCAGTGTCATCACTCCTGTGCACTGATTGGCCAGTTTGCTGACACTGACTGGTCAGTTTGGTGTCACAGTGTTATAAGTTGCTCTGGCAACCTCTTGACGACGAAAAGTCCAAAAATAAAAAGAAAAGTGAGACCAGGAATTACTTTAAAAATTACCAAAGTTGACAGGATTTTTCGAAAAGGCTCAAAACAACAAAGCAGCCGCAAAAGGGACATCCATCTCTTCCTCTGGAGATGTGAGGCTACAGAAGAAACGTTTCATGGACTTTGTTGAGGAAGCCGCTCAGTTTGGGGAGTTTGTGAACAACCAGAAATCTACCAGGAAAACACATCTTCCTTTCAACTGCTCAAACTAATACAAAGAATTCTGGGCTTTAATTCCCGAATGTTTTCATCGCCCTGTATATAACTTATTCCTAACAATGCCAGTGACTAATGCCAGTGAGCGATCATTCTCTAAACTTGGCTTGGTGAAGTCCAGGTTGCGCTCAACAGTGCAACAGAAGAGACTGAGCCGTCTCACACTCACATCCACAGAGAGTGGCATTCTTCAGGAACGGCACTTCAGGGAGTTAATGAGGACTCCTACTGCCAAGAAAACCAGGTGTACCGAGGGTTAGTCAATGTTTAATTTTAACGCTTAATATTGCGTTATTAATACTCTCTAGACTGCTTATGCAGCTTGCAGTTTATCCGGGGCGGCATTCACAAACATTCTGAGAATACTCCCAGAGAGCTCCTGGGTTAGCACTAAAACTTCTAACAAGGAGTGATTTAGGTAAATTCTCAAAGCAGGAACTTTTATGTTAGTAAGGAGGTGACTGAACATGTTGCTAGGTGTGACACATTCTTTTGAAGAATGTGATTGATTGATGCAAAAACAGGAAAAAGAAAAGAGGAAAGGAATGCACTCTTTGTGATAATGGTCACGGAATGGACAGAAAAAAAAAATCCTTGAAAACACAGGCTTGCTTCTGCAATAGCCTTATTTCATGCTGACAGTCATTATATTTGTTTGCTTACATTTATTTACCATGATGCTAATTTTGGTCCTTAATAAATTGACGGGGAAACCTCATGTGTGTGGATATCCAGTGGAAACAAAAATTAACTGCGTCATAATGACTGTGAAAGTGCTGTAAGTGTGTGATTACTTTGCTGATGAGGGTTGCGACAGAGTCATCATCATTGCTGCACTGTTGCATTTTTTTTTTTTAAAAAGTACTATTATGATATCTTTAATTTCTGGCCTTATAGCGCTGCGCAGCGGATGCGAGCACATCTCTAATGAGATCGACCACAAACACCATCTAATCTGTCGTGTTTCATTAACTCACTCATTCGGTGTTTGGAGAATATTTCTCCTTCCTCTTTGTCTTTCTGCCATTTTCTCCTCTGCAAAAGAAACTCTTTAGCCACTTAAAATTCCTCCTCCCTACTCCTAACCGTTTTTCACCTCAGGAGCTCTCTTAAAGGGCACAAAAATGAAAGTGAAAGGTGTTTTCAAATGTAAAGAACAGAAGAATAAAAACATGAAATCCCTCCATGCTGCTTGTCTGGTGTAATCCAAGTCTCCTAAAGCCCTGACATGCCAAATTGACTTAAAAAAAAAAAAAAAAATTTACACTATGTTTTTAGCATGAATCTTCAGTGATGATCCTTAGTTGAAGCCATGTGCACATGCACACTGTCTGAACTGTGTGTGTGTGTGTGTGTTGTGACGGTGTAAAATGACATATCAGGACTTTAGGAGACTTGGGTTATGTCAGACAAACATAATGGAGGCATTTCATGTTTTTCTCCAGTTGTTTTTTTTATGTTTGAAAACTGCTCACCATTCACTTCCATTGTTCGGGAGATTCTACAAGGCTGTTTCCCTGTGAAACTCTTTTGCAGACTAACAAAATAAACCCAACCCTCAAAGTGCATGAGGCTGAGTATATAATGACTGAACTGTCATTTTTGGGTGAACCATCCCTTTAAGAACAAACATGCTTTGTGAATAACTTTTATCTACTCTTAACTATAAGGAGAAATTCTTTGAAAACGTTATGATTCTAATAATTTTTATGGCATTTTGTCACAAGGAGCAACTCTTTGTACGAGGGAGCTTCATGAACATGATCAATGGTGTAGTCTTTTTTGCAGTGTGACACATACTGTTGGAGAGACATTCATGTCATCTGACAGATGTAATGAGGTATTTCAATTCATGCGCAGTACTTTGCAGTATCACTCTGTGCAGAGGTAAATCAGTTTCTTCTGAATATTTGCTTTGCGGGAGTAAAAGGGCTGACGGGCTTAGCCAAGCCCAGGGGCCTATGGCAGGATTAAATCACCCCTGGTGGTCAACACAAAACAGCGAGTGATGCCGCATTTACATTTACAGATTTTTATCGACACGGGTCAGACACAAGAAGTTTACTAATGCATTTTGTGCCTTGAAACTCTTTTCAAGTCTCATGGGGAAAGCTGCACTTTTGTGCATGCACAGACATAGGAGGTCGAAAATGTACAAAGCAACAACAACACATTGAGCTAAATATAATATTATTGTGTGCCAAGATAAATAAACATTTTACAAATAAGCCTGCCTTGGGGAATGAAGGCATTTTTCTTCCATATAGGCCCTCACATCATGTAAATCACCTTCAACCACATAGGCACTCCTGTGACTTATAATCATAATAATCAGGCAGACCAGAAACTGCGAGTGTTGCTCATAAAGTGAGAGGCACTTTAAGTCAGCGACAACATGAGAGACTACAAAGCAAATATAAGTAAGTAAGCATGTACAGTTCCTTCCCAAACAAGGTACAAAGTGCTGTCAAATGAAAAGAACAAATCCAGGACAATAACAATCAGCTGTAATAAAGAGCAGACTTGTTCCGTTGGCTGTGCTGAGACTGCTCAGCAAAAGGGAATTGACATAACAATGAAAATATACAAAACAATAATGACTGTTAAGCTTTGTAGTCCTTTTAACACTTCGGTGACCACAAGTATGGTCACTACCAGTCACTACAATGAAGACAATTGTAGTTTTGAAGTAGATACAATGCATGAGACAAAATGCCTCAACTGAGTAACAAGACTACAAGTCTTAAAACTGTGCCAGCAGCTCATGCAGGCTGTAATGTTTATAACACCCCACCATATTAAGATTCATGATGGAACACAACATATTGATGAAAATATTATGGGGACAAGAATAAAGTTTGTCCTCGGGTTGGAGCCGAAGGAAAGGACACAGGATCATTACAATCAAAAGTTTTTTTTTTTTTGTTCCTCTGGGACATAGAAGTTTTCGGCAAATTTCACGATTAGATTATTTTCCGAGCAAAGTTGATTTGTCCTGAAGAAAGTATGAAATGGCCAGCATAAATGCAAGGTTAATTTCAGGGTAATCCTGCAGGTTACTTTTTAATTTCTTGTGTATATTTGGAGAGTTTGGTGTGATGAGGGGAATAAAAGACATGGCAGTGGGTCAATACAGTCACAAAGATTAATCCCCTATTAGAAAAATTAACATTTACAGAGAATTTTGTGGTATTTTGACTTCATTTTGTCCTGAAATAGCTGGTCAAGTGTTGAACATCTTGACCCTATAATGGCACAAGACAAAGGACCAGCATGTAGGATTTAGTGGCATCTAGTGATGAGGTTGTAGATTGAAAACAAGTGAATGAAGCTCATCTCACTCTCCCCTTCCATGCATGTAAGAGGACCTACAGTGGCCATGAAACTCAAAGTTTGTCCATTCTGGGATACTGTAGAAACATGGCAGTGCATCATGGCAGTAAATTCTCAAAAAGTGCAAACATATTATGATCGTATAGAATTCAATGCATTGCTGTAAACTACCCAACAGCATATGGAATATGGATGGCTGATATCGACAAAATCATATATGACAATATTTTTGACGAAATATGTCAACATTATAATGTACACCAGTATAAATTTGCTCTACGGTATGATTGAAATCCGTAAATCAAAGTGGTTAGAAGACGTGGCAATATGTTTTTTTATTATTAGTATTCCAGCTTTGCACAATAAATCTTAGTGATACAATACACCTTGACTATCCTTACCAAGCTTTAAAATATACCTTGATATATATTTTAGGCTGTCCAGCTCTACTAAATACTGATATTGTGACAGTATTACAGGGATGACTGTTGTTGTTTTCACAAAGTATGAGTATATTTTTTTTTTAAATAAATAATCATCAGAAATGTAGATATAATGACTAAGTGGGTAGTTAAAAAAACCTACACTTTACTGTAATGCAGCCTTTAAAACCAGGGAAAGACAACATGCTATGTCACAGTATCACAAAATCTAAAACTACACCTGGTCTCATATCACAATATAAGACCAATATACTGCCCAGCTCTATGCCTGTCATACTCTGCCAATAGATTGCCCTAAATCATACCCACTGGACCTTTAAAGCTTACCATAGAAGTGCCGTATTTCCTCAGAACAAAAGCTTGACAGTAAGAGGCCAGCTACTTCAGAGATGAAGGTGAACAAAGACAACTAGTATTGTAATTGAAAAAAGAAAGAGTTTGCACCGGTGTTGCACGAAGCTCCCATGCAAAGCAAAGTTGTCTTTATTCAGGCTGGATCTCAGGTTATCTGCTTCATCTGTTGTTTTTGATCTCTGGAATGCATGGACTGAAACCATTTAATATCCTCCCAGTGTACTGGGTGTTGCAAATATTATGGTAAATGATGGTTACTTTGAAGTCGACTATTGATTTTGCCTAATATCTCCGGTGAATGTCGGGAGGGTTATGGGGATTGTTGTGTGTATGAAGCGTTCGGTGGAAGTTGGCAGACGCGCACGCATATTGTTTAGCAGTCTGTGCTGGCTGACTCTGTGCTGTGTGGTCAGCTCTGGAGGGAAACACTCCCCTGCGGATTTTTTGGAATTAGATTAGGAATGTGGTGCAAGGTAGCAGGGTTCAAGGGTTCAACTGCTGCCTTTTAACATCAAAGTCATCCCTGGTGTTCAGATTTAAATACTTAAGATATAAACCTGCACATGTATGGAACAGATTTGAAGGCCGTCTGTGCGTACAATGTATGAAAACAACTGTTTGAGTAGCTGCAACATTGCAGCAGGCTATAAGGTGGCCTCGCCTTCTTTAAACAAGAGTTTATTATCAGTAATGATAACATTGTGCTCATCAATTGTAATTGTGGATCAGAAACTTGTTTAAAAGAAGTGAGACGGGGCAGGACACACACTGTCAGATGATAAGACAGGTTGTAAACAAATATCCAGATTATTTGGAGCAGAAAATAAGAAATGTTTTTAAAGTAAGGGAAATTATAATTACCCAAACAGTGTGAGCAGAAACGCAATACCGCTGCAGCAACAGTGGTATAACAGTAGAGGATTCTGTAGTATGCTGCAAGACTCATCTAAAATTTATCACAGTCTACAGTCACATCTGTTGCCTAATTGGAGAAGAAATCATTTTAAAAGGCTGTCATAAATTGTATTAGTAATACATTACAGTAGTAAAACATTACTTTATCACTATATTTTCTTCAGGGAGTTAGTTGTACAACATTTTTCATGGAGAAGTTCAGGGTTAAAAAGTCTGCAGTGAGGGATAGAAACACCTGCACCTCATATGTCTCAATCTGTGCAAAACTGCAAGTTCCCCACATGATCAGGAGGATTATGAGCGAGGTGCCTGTGCAGATCCGTCAAACTGCCCGAGTTCTTTTATGGGACGATTCTCACAGATTGCATAATCTTCATCAGCTCCATCCCATCGCCACAGTTAAATCCAAAAAGTAAGCCGTAAGACTTTTGGCTAACAAGATGACTGTAACTCTAAACTGAGTCATTCTTCTTCGGTCGACGTGACTTCTCTTCACTGTTTATCAGCGTGATAAGCTCCACCACAATGAATCACAAGGGAACATTTTGTAAGCTAAAACGATAGGAGACTGAATGCAGGGAAAGCCTTTCAGTGCACTGGTATGTCTAATGTCTATTTGCACCGGGGTAAGAACTGGCACTCTGCAGCTATTTAGCCTGTCACAGCCACACCCCTCCCTCTTAGTTTATATAAAAAGTGGCAAAGCAGTTTGCTAGAAAATGATGTAATGGGTCAATGTGTTAGGCACAATACTCTCCCTCAGGAAACCGCAGTTCAAATCCTGGCGCAGGCAACCTGGAAGTCAGTGGTAAAACTTAAGAACTGTCACATCGGTTGTCTACACTTGGAAATAGCATTGCTGCTACTAAAGAGCATCATCACCATGATGCTATGATGACGGGACAAAACGACAATTCCTGACCACATCTAACTGCACTTTTATACCAAAACCTGAAAAAACAACAGCTACATTATGACGTGTTTGTTGCCTCTCCTGAAAAATACTGAGATTTCCACTTTTAAAGACTGCTGCAAACACATTTAAGTAACTTGCACATACAAGACATGAAAATGTGGTTAGCTGGTTAACGTTAGATATGTTCATTTTTCATGTATAGCATGTTACTGACATTTACTTGTCTTGTAGCAAGTAGTCTTAAATATTTGTGCTTTAGTAGTTATGATGTGAGTAATTTATTAAAGGAGAGATTTGCATTATATTTACTGCAATAAATCATGAAATTACCACAATATGTGATGAGAAATTAAGGAAACATGCAAAGTTGAAACACTCGCTACCCTGACAACAACACTACAGCTGCGGTGTCCTTCCGGACTGTTTCATGTTAATAAGAGCTCATATCAATGCTGAATTTTCACTGAAGTGTCTGTTTATGAATCTTAAGAAATCATTTATAATCTTTTAGAAGAAGTAGATGTTTGTAATTGTTAAATTGAGTAACAACACCACTCCAGCTCGAGAGTGTATTTTTGGAGCAGTGGGCTTTTGTTTTCGGGATAATGGTCTTAACTCTACACTGACAGATAACTGACCACCTTACAGTGTCGGACTAGTCCTCGCTTGTTATCGTTAATTCACAACGTTGCACTTGCCTTGCACTCCTGCAGCATTTGCGCAGCCAGCCTGAGCTTTCTGGAGTCTGGGGAGGAGGGGGCAGGGAGAATCATTTTGTTTCAATCAATCGTATATCAAAAAGGATTAAAGCCTATTTAACATGCCGTCTTTGGCTCCAACTCGCTATTTGAAATGCAGTGCTCATTTCTGGATGCGCAGTTGCTGCATATTGCTCCTTTAACAGGTACTTTTACTCGAGTTTGTTTCTCAAATGTTGATTTTCACTTTTACTTGAGTCATTTTTTATTGTTCTTTTACTTAACTATAGATTTTCAACACTCCACACACCACACCACTGAGTCTAATATATTGCCATATTGATTTTTTGTTCAATCCCTATACCCGAGTACAATGTATTATAGGGTGTTTATTATACTATCTATTACAAAGGGTGAAGAAATATAAATTTAATTCAAGATTTTTTTTATTTTTTTTTTCCAAAAGTAAGTTTGAAAACTGAAGACCTAACGCCTGAACTGAACTGGGGTACATATTTATATATTTCAGAAACCCAGCCTAATTTGCTGAACCCCAGCTAGCACGACATATGCAGGAAAAGCTCTGCAACCAGAAACAGCCAGTTCCCACTGTAGTTGGCAGTTCAGTCATGCAGCCTCATCAGTCATGCGGTCTCCTGTGCCAACTTAATCACCCATTAACCGGGGAGAAGTGAACTGTGGACAAACAGCATCAATTCCACAGAGTGGGCAGCATCATGACTTGCCCATCCAGAACTGCCCTGTCAGAGGAGATGGATCAACTGAATCTCAGAGACAAGTCCACATGTTGATGACGAGTGATAGGCTGTTGCTCAGTATGCTGACATATTGCAACTGACAAGAAATGCAGATTCTTATTCGCCTGATGCGCATTTGTAAACCCTCAGGGGAGGCAGGCTAATCCTCAGGCAGATGCTGTTAAAACATGTTCACAGGAGCCTCGTGATTGGCCAAGCGTAGATGGGTCTCTCCTCTAAACGTTATCTACGAGTACAGCCGGGTTATCTGTCTATAGGAAGTCTGCATTACAGGACTGCTGCAGGCATCACTGATTGAAATGCCATGGACCTACACCTATTTGCACAAATTAACATCTGGTATGTGTACAGACAGTGGCGCTAAGTGCTCCCTGCCCACAGGGAGAGACAAATGGAAACTCGCAGGCTGGTAAACACAAATCTGCTGTGTGTAATGTCACAGCACCAGGCTGCAAGTTTGCCTCTGCTTTCAGTCTGTGTGCGAAAGTTAGGATAAACACTTCTCAAACCTTTTTCTGTTCCGTACTAAAAGAGCAAACTCGTATCGATCTTCTCATCTGTTGCTGTTTTGAGTATTTCTCAAAATGTTTTGTTGTGTCCCTGCCTTTCAGCTGCCTTAAAAAATACTTTGGAGGTTAATTTTAGCCATCCAAAAATTAAAAAAAAGGCCCCTAAACATTTTCTATGGACATTTTTTACTATATGCTGAGATTTTATAGATGTTGTCCTAGATTAAACATGACACTTAGCTTAAGTCTTTGTTGTTATTTGATAATTGCTAATAAATAAAACAGGGCATGTAAAAATGGACTTGTTCATCCACTTACCCGAAACAGAAAAAAAAAAAACATCAACGCTGAACCCTGTTTGAGCCTATTTCATTTCTTCATCACATTAAATCAGATGATTATTGTGCTTTTAACAACGAGCTTATGTTTTGTTAAATTTATGGAAAACACAACAACTGTTCACGTTTCAAAATGTGTCACTTCTCTGTAAGTAGACTTGGCGACCTGTGTACCCTGCGGCTGAGCCAATATAAAACAATCGCTCTAACAAATACTAGACACATAAATTCAATTTCAATAAAATCCTTTTCATTTTTAAAAAATTTTCTTTTTCATGCCAACACTCATCTGAAACACAACGTCCCGGCCTGTTGTTGTCTGTTAGCCTCCCACTCGCTGTTCCACCAGACACAGACTGGCAGATCACACTAAGCCTCGCCACACGTGCGTTTGGCTCGCTCTCTTGCGAGCTCTCTCTGACTAATTTTATTTCTTTATCAGAAAAGCAGACCATCGAGTTAGAGAGCGGTTTCTTATGGTAGTAATACAATCACTATTTCAAGTAGTTTCAAGTGCTTCATCTAAAATCTACGCACTTTTCAAACCTTGATAACGTTACATTAGAATCTAAATGTTTCCGAGGCTTTCCAGCACATGTAAAAACCCCTGAATCAATATCAGTTTAAAGGGCGAGCCGACCGCCATCTCTTGTAGGTAATTCACTGACTATGAATTATTAAATTGTACAACCCCATCAAAAAATCTGAACTATCCCTTTAAGGCCTTTAAGGTTAATAGATACAAAATAAATCTGTGCTGCTGACCAGTCAGGTTGGGTATCCTTTAAGTTTTTTCTGATATCGGTGCTAAAAAGATACTTTGAAAGCAGTAACCAGTGTCTAAACTGTGCCTTAACCGATATATATTTCAATGACGCACAGAGTGACTTTTTTCATTACTAAGGCAACTCTAGACTAATTTAACTTTTAACAGTTTAAGGTTTACCTAAATATATAATAAATACATAATATACAAACATATAAATAATACAAAACACTTAAATTTATATTAAAAATTCACATAATAAATAATAAAATTTACCTAACTACATTAACTTAACGCTAAGTAACAGTTAAACAGTTAAATCTCCATTAATTGACAGCTTATTTGATAATCCATTAATAGGTTTAAGTAATTCTTTTTCAGAAAAAAAAAAATCTCAAATTCCAGCTTCTTAAATTTAAATATTTTGTGGTTTCTTTACTCCTTTATGAAAGATAAACTGAAAATCTTTAAGTTGTGGATAAAACAGGACATCTGAGGATGTCATTTTGGGCTTTGGGAAACACTGATCGACATTTTTCACCATTTCCTGACATTTTATGAACCAAACGACTAATAGATTAATTGGGAAAAACTGTCGAGTTGATATTCTTGGTATTTTACACCATCATCTGTTACTACTGTCAATGGTCTCACCATAATAGATATAGTATATAGAGTGCTGTCTTGATGTTAACTACAAGTTTGGTGATCGTTCATATCTTGCATTTTAAAAGCCATGCCAGTAGAGCTTGCTTCTTTGATTCTATTTTGCCATGACCAAAACTAGACAATAAGCCACTGCATGATTACGAACTACGTCAACAAGATTATAACAACACCCACTCTCTGTATATAATTATTTCACCAGTATCTGAACAAAAAAATACAGAGATACAGTCCAAATTCAGGAATAAGCAGTGATGTCTGGGCTCATGTGTAATAATAATAAACACTGTGTTATGACTATATATCGTTGCTGTCCAGTGAAAACCACTTATCTCCAAATTTGGGGAATTTTTTGATAAAACTAAGGAAGGGAGTACTCCTTCGTGAGTTGAGACAATTCTCCTGTTCCTAAAGCCAAACAAACCATTTACAAAGCCACCGGATCATCTGAAAAATTCCACACAGCTGAAAGCGAGGCTGTTTTGTTTGGCTCACGATAAGTTGACTTTAGACATACGTATAACATACTGTATTACGTTTGCACATTATTAAAAACGAGCCCAGACACCGCCGCCGATTCCTGCTTCTGAGCTGCGTCTCCACTTGTTGTTTCTTTGCTTCAACACACACACTTGATGGAAAGGTCACTGTACGCCCAATTAGCTGTGACGTTTCCAATTATGATTGTTGATGACAGTTAACAAGACTTCCGCCGGGCCTGGGGATCACTTAACCCACCGTTTGGCAAGGGCAGTATAGGTCATCCATCAGGGGGATAAACTCAGTCAGGAGCAGGGGGGGTAACTCAAGAACACACTCTTAGAAGTAAAGATGATAATTAGAACCATAAAGGGTTCTTTGGCTAAAGAATCCACTTAAAACGTTTTTCAGAGAGTTCTACCTAAAGCCCAGCATAAAGGGTGATACCTTGAACTATCAGGGAGAGGTTTCACCCAGAACTCCCTATGAGGGGTTCTGCATAGAACCCTTCTGTGGTGTAATGGTTCCACCCAAAACCCTCTCTGGAGGTTCTGTCCAGAACCTTTCTACCTTCTAAGGGTGCTAACAAGAACTCATTCAAGGGGGTCTCATCAACCTTTTTCATTCCAAGGGTTTTATCGAGAACAAACTTCGGGGGTTCTACAGAGAACTTTTGCATGTTCCAAGGGTTTTACCTAGAACGCACTCAGGGACTTCTATGGATAACATTTTATATTCCAAGCATTTTTTTTTTTGTTCCCACCAATGGGGGTTCTAACAGGAACCTTTTTATATGCCAAGGGTTTTATTTAGAACACACTGAGGGGATTCTACAGAGAACCTTTCTATATTCCAGTGGTGTTATCAAGATCACACTATGGGAGTTCTACAGAGAACTTTTTTTTATATTCCAAAGGTTTCATCTAAAACACCTTGAGGGGGTTTTACAGAGAACCTTTTTTATATATCAAGGGTCTTATCTAGAACATACTCAGGGGTTTCTACTGAGAACCCTTTAATATTCTAGTGACTGAGGGGGTTCTACAGAGGACCTTTTTATATTTCAAGAGTATTATCTAGAACCCACTGTGATGGGGTCTGCTGAGAATCTTTTTATATTCCAAGGGTATTGTCTAGAATCTATCATGGGGGGTTCTACCAAGAACCCTTTAACATTATGGTACAAAAATCCCTTGACAAACTCTTGATAAAAGAGTTCTTTGGATGAAAAGATTCTTAATAGAACCCTTAGTCTTATAAACTATTTTGTCAAAATAGGGTTCTTCAGAAGCAAATGGTTCTGGGCAAAACCCAAGGCAAAAGGGAGAACCCTTTTAGAACCCTTATGCCTACGACTGTATTTACACTCTTGATTATGTATGTCAAATGTACATCAGACCCCTGACAGACTGTGGATAAACAGAGCAGACACAGGCAGTAATCAACCATACGGGTTTATTTACCTCCAGAGTAAAACACAAAAGGAGGAACAAAACCAACGAGATGTGACTGCCATTTTAAACATGTCTGTGAAAAATTTGGTATAGGCTCTGCCATCCTTGTGCAGATTCCCTTCACCACCTGCTAAAGCAAGATAAATTTCACAACCAATGAACAGCCACTTAGGTTCACAACGCTGTAGAGGATGAAAGCAATGATGTATTTGTACTAAGAGGCAGAGAATAAAACTCTCAGCACTGGCAAGCACAGTTCACCCCAGAAGAGATGAATTTGAGGCTCACTGACAACAACACACACACAAAAAAGCCAAGGTTTTCTTTGGAGCAAAAATCATTTTCTTGGAGTTGTAATCTCAGCACTGGCACGACTATGCGCTGGTGTAGCAGTTGGATGTTCTGGATATTCAACGTTGGCTGTTATTCTGTGTTTTCCGACATGCCCTGTTGATTTGGGACCGGTTCCAAAAAAGCCTTGAGTTCATCCCTGCTTAAAGGTCTCTGAATTGAAGCGTGTTAACATCCTGGTTGCGCCCTGTGCTCACACTGTGAGGCATGAGGAATCACAGAAGAAATCTCGTGTCTCGACTGTGTTTTACCTCTTCATTCACCTTGCACGGCCATTCAGGCGGACAAGCCCTCACAGAGGGAAGTACTGACCAACACAAATGAATCCACTCCAGTTTAAACTGCCAGAAAAAAAAAAATCCCCTCAACCTTTTTGCCACAGCTTTGGATTACCAGAATTTAAGAATGTGTTCCTATGGTATGTCTTCCTTTGTGCTGTTCCAACAATCTGACTGCTCATGGGCTTCTGCACTGCCCCTGTAGCTTTAGTTACAAGCTGTAAGTTACACATGACCCAAAAGTCACCACTCAAACATTGAAACCTTAAGGGGAAAAAGAGCAAGATTGATTCCCATGGCAAACACATGTTCACCCAGTCACACAACCAATTTATCTCGCGTGGCAGCCGACCAACAGAGGACTACTGCTGCCCCCCCCCCCCCAGTGGCAGACAGGGATTTGTGTTGGTAAAAGCTGGCCAACCATTCTGTGCGGGATATACATGCTCAGTGATGTGATATAAAGCCACATAGCTGAGTTCAACTAACGATTAATGAGGCAGTTCATTCGGATGGCACTGGTGGGTGGTGGCCCAATTTTGATACTTTAAATTCATTGTTAAAGACTATTTGCCAAAGATCAGAGTGCTCATGCCCTTTAATTCAGCCCGGCTTAGCAGCTAACCAACAATAAATGAAAAAAAAAAGGATAATTGGAGAAAAGTCAGAAAAAAATAAATGCTTGTCTTTGTGGTTAATGTCTCCCTCTGCAGATGCTAAGTTATTTATCATAACATCATTTTCTAATGTCAGTCTTGTTTCTAACTTTGTGATTTCCTTCCAAACCTTGTACTTTTTGAGGATATTCCTATAAAAGGGGTGCTGTGGATCATATAAGATGTGTTACATTCAGGTACTTTCTGATACTTTCTGACTACCAGTATGAGTAGTTATGAGCAGTTTCCCACCGCTAGCATTAGCAAACTCCTTTAACTCAGTGTCGTGTTTATTATTCGGATATTTTATCAAATTGCTTGTGTGCTCGTGTGTCGTAAAGTGGTATTGGGCATGGTGGTATCACAGTAGTTTTACGAGTAGAAGTGCAATCATCAATACCAGTGCATCCCTAAGATGTGCTGAAATATCAAGGACATCAGCGTCAATTTCGACCAAAGAAAGTTAGGACATCTTCATTTGGAAAAACAATCTGATGTTTGCTCAGTCACTCGCATGGCCTCCAATTAGGAGGTGCTGTCATTACCCCGTAGATTTATATCTGGATCCGCTGACCCTGGCGTACAAGCTGACAAAAACATCAGCTCAAAAAAATCCCAAAACATCAGGATCTTTCATCAAGGTTGGGACTATACACTCATCTCCCAATTCGATACAATCATGGTTCTTGGGTGCTGATTTGATATGTATTGGGATTCTTAAATATTGCCAAGTATTGAGATTTTATATTACCATTTATTGCAATTTTTGTTCGTCCATGGAAAAAGCTGAAACAAACATTTCTAGAGACTGCATATCATAATTCATATTTCCAATGCACATCACGTTCTCAGTCAGTCTCTGAGTTTAATTTCAGCAGCATCATTACTAAACTGCATATGACAGTAGCAAATAAAATACTTTTTTAAAGTAAACTGCTACATTTAGCCACTCTTGCTCAGCAAACTAGTGCTGCAAGAATAATAAATAAGATGATAGATATGATTTTAGTCCAAATGAATAGAGACCTGAAAACTGCACACAGCATAAACGTGAGTTTTGACCCTCTGAGGTTGCTGTAGCTGGTCAGTGTCAAGAGTCGAAGCTGCAGAGTAGCAGACTGAATTAACAATGCAAAGTCAGCAGCTACTAGTTCATTTCCACAGAGCAATATATATAATATATATAATATATTACTGTGATCACAAGGCTAATTTTCATTAGCAAATGAATGGGAATTCCCATTATGCGTTAGCATCAAACTAATGGAGTACTAGTTAATTATATGAAGAAAAAAATCAGTTCAGGAATCATTTAAGAAAGAAGCACGATACTCAAGAGAATCACCCCCCCACCCCTATAAAAAGTTAGTTAGTTAGTTCATGTTTAACATATATATTTCATCGTAAGGCCAGATTGAACCTGTTCAGTTCACTGATCTATACTGGTTTCAATCAATCCTTTGCAACAATGAGTGCATGTTGTGTGTCTCTGTTCTGCATTATCATTTCTAACAGGTGCCAACATAAACTCAGAGTCCATGAAAACAAAGCGTCTGGAACCTTGAGAAATGCACCTGACATGCCGATGGCTGTATATGGCTGTAAAACACAGATAGAATTGTACACAAACTTAAACAAGCCGATGAATTGTACACTATGGTCTCTGCCTCAAAGAAGACATTATCAGTGTGATTCATTTGCGGCTAAATGCACCACAGGTCAAAGGTGAGATGACAATCGGCTCCATTGTGTTGCCTCCGAAATGACCAAAGCTTCTATTGTACCACTTTCTCAGAGATTGTTGGCGCCCTTCGGCTCTGCAGGTTTCCGCGCTGACCTCCAAACAACCTCTCATCATAGAGAGCTCATAGGGAGCTTTTACATTGCTGCCTCTTAATTCTATGCCAACGAGACAAAAGTGAATGAGGGAGAGTTTCGAGAGCATGGGAAGCTTCCACATGCTGTTTGACAGCGCTCTGTCAGGAAAATTTGTCGGGACAATGAGGTTAAGTGTGACAAGTGCTATCGGCCATGGGAACTTTGTTCGCTTCTCGGGTGTCTTGATTTGTTATTGTTTCATAACGCCTTCAAGAAAGGGAAGACTTTGAAAGCATGCCTCGGGGAGTCTTCTCTAACAGAATACTCTCTCCTCAGAAGTCGACATGGAGATTATGGTTACATTGCTGCGACTTGGTCTTAAAATCTATTTCTTAACTAAACAGTTTAAGATAACACACAGCGTAAGGCACCGATTTTCAACATGAATTATTCAAGAGGCAGACTCCCCTGTGTATGAAGGCTAAAAATATTCCATTTTCCTCAAAGATTTCCAGATGGAAACCAATGATCCAGTTCATCAGGAATGAACCACTGTGAAGGCATTTTTTTCAATCAAGTGAACAAATCCTTGAATATCTTCTGCAGTAGGTTACATTAAAATCCCAATTAGATCCTGCGTGGCAAACACATATATTCCAGATGACACTCCAGAATTGTTAACTCTGTCTAGACGGAGGTTAGGAAGTAACCAATAACTTTCCAAGTGCTTCCAAAGGAGTGAGAACCAACCCCCCTCCCCTCCCCATGCCTTTTTTCCATCCATTATTTGTGTGATCCCTTCCCTTTACTTTGCCGTGCCAAACTCTATAAAGCCCATGCTACATACTAGTTATCTGTCTGGCCTACATGTGTGCAAATGGAAGGTTTGAGAAATTCAATGCTCCGTGAATAGTTTATCAGTCAAAGAGTCTCTGGCTCCAAACAAATCAGGAGAGGTCAACAGGGCAAGGCTGCATATGGAAGGATGCTTAGTTTTTTTTTACTCTGCTATATTTGCTGAGTTGGCTGACTTCTTTGGATTTAAGTGGATTTAGAGTAAAAAGCAAGATTTCCACTCTAGCTGACCATGTCATTGGTACTGTCGGCTGATTTTGGCCTTTAACAGATATATCAGTCTATATACACATGTTTTTAGCTGCAAGCAGTGGCTTTATTCGTCTCTCCGTCAGTCCACAAAAATTCCTCACCCTTTGGTGGCCATGGTTTTCACCCTAGGTGGCCAAAATGATCATTTTTGTGTTTGTGCCAACTGGGGAAAAGATGGAGTGATAATGGGAGTGTTCTTTTGCAGAAAGGAGCCTAACTTCCAAATGGATTCACTGACTCGCACAAGATTTTGTGGAAAGGTTTGTAATGAGCCAAAAGGACAACGGATTAACTTTTCATGTCAAACGGCAAAAAGGGTGTGCGGCAGTGGGAGTAGCCTCTGACAAAAAGGCGCATGACTTTTAAATGGATTATGGTAACATGGCCAACCTCATGAACCTTTTTGTTGTAGACACTTGAGGGAGGCCTCACTGGGCTGGAAGGTTAGCTTACTGGCCAAGTGGTTACGGGTATGTGTGTGTTTGTGCCCAGCGGGATGCATGCGCATATGCACACTACAATAGCCGGTCGCAGCTAATGAACATTAATGCTTGATGAATTTATAGGCAGCATTTTCTGTATATTTGATCCTTTTTTTTCTTAAATGCACAATGTCCAACCTGCGCCACATTAAAACAATAAGAAAAGATGAAGCTTGATGATGTTGTGACGTAGCGTGGGATCATGGGAGGTGTGTCGTCATTTTTAAACCACCACCATTGCTGATGTAACTCCATCTGACATGACTCAGACTGACATCATGTTCAGGGATAAGATATTCAAGTTTTATTCACATTACGCTCAGTCACATTCACTGGCTGTCTTCCTCACTCTCTGACATATCTGACATATCCTGTGTTACCTTGAATAAATTATTTACATTTTGGACCATTCTCGGAAACTCTTGTTAATAATACATATATTATATTATCGTATAAATAATCCAGCACCTCTTAAACATATTATATGCCACTGCGGGTGTTTTGTTTATCAGTTCACCTGGTTGCCTTTTTATTATTCATTAAGTGTAATTGCACTTTTTGTACACTTTTGTGCAGTTATAGTTATAAACTCTATCTTCACCTCCCTACACTTGTATTTTGAGTGTAATTTATTCGGCAAAAAAAAAGAGACAAAACACACAATAAAGTGATTTTTTTCACTATTTTCGTAGATATAGTGATAATATTGTTATCATGAATTCTTTTATCCATGATAATATCTGTGAAAGGTTAATTTTTCAGTCAATTGATGTCATTTTGGGAAATGTGTTTTCTTTCTGTTTTAACTTCTCATTCAGTGGTTTAGAAAACCTGTCAGGATGTTCACAACCTGTCTGGCTGTTTGTGTGTCTGTGTTTCCCCTGGTGCGTACATCACAAGTGATTCAAATAACGATCAAAAATACAAAAATAAGACCCATGTTGTAATAAATCAAAATGATCTTTACCTCTGGATTCTTACAGTGACTACAAAGAAAAGGGTGTGCGGTTACATCAGTGTGGAAGCTGTCTGAATAATAAGACAGGGATGAACGCCGTCTGTGCATGGCTGACCAAATGACAGTCGGATACAACGCTGCAAAGCACATGGAAATTGGTAGCACACGTATGCGGTATGAAGCCAACCCCATCCCCCCAAACGCTCACCCCAAACCCCCCCCAACTCCCAGCAGAGTCTACAGGTCCGGTGAGCAGACATATATTTCATTTCTATTGTGTCATCTGTTAAACTCTTCACACCATGAATTCTCTCAGGCGTCTCATCCACTAGGACTCTGTCATGCACAATATAAAAACTACGACTGTCGGGGTCTGGTGAACGAATGACATCTTTCAAGATCCTCTTAAGTGTACACAGCTGCAGAGACGTGCAGGAGGGTGAGGAAAATGTAAAATATCTCGGCGAACAATGCCCTATTCTTGGAATTCAAATGGGAGTATTTTATGCGGACCATGGCTGCAGAACAGTGGGTTCACCGTGAGCAGACGGTGACTACAGTATAGAAGTGTGTACATCAAAGCCAGGGGTCCATAATCTTTTCATCAAGGCGAGCTGGTACTGAGAGTGGTCACAGCTGGTTTCTATATAAGCGCGCCGTCCAGGCCACAATTCAGAAGCAGAGCAAAGGCATTTTTATTCAGCAGCCTCGTGCTCCTCTGTGAATTTTGCATTCCAGTTGGTGCTGCTCTTTCAATATACATGGAAATCATTACAATGTGCATAATCATGCGTCTCACAACAACAACAAAAGCCTGTGGACTGATATGTAAATAGATATCTGCTTATTTGTTCTGCTAAGGCCGGTCCGACACTTTGGGAAGCTTTTGTACACTGGGATGAAAGTGTTACAACACGCCACACACACTTCGTCCCCAAGAATAGTCACACCCCTCGGTGTTACGCTGTTATGTCACTTTTCAGTGATGCCAAATATGACAGTGGCTAAACAAACCCCAATGAAACGGTGGATGCAAATAGTCGGGTGCTCAGAATCTAATGGATCTACTTTAAAGCCCCTCTGGAAAAGAGGAGGGAAAACATCTCCCAAAATAGTTCAATACTTAACAGATGTTGGTCTGCTGTTTGGTGTATCAGGAGCCACTAATCTCTGTGTACGTGCCAACATCATGTGATATGCACAAAGAAGGAATACATACAGCTGGCTGGCAATAACTTAGTTGCTAATGTTGGTCTGTGGCCTGTGATATTGAAAACAAATGGAGTGAAGTTTTAATTTTCATTTTCTCGCTGCCCGCAGAAACGGCTGGGTTATTAATAAAATCTTCTCTCTGTTGGGATCATAATGTCTATTATTGCAAAACGTTATTGGTTTTATTTTAACCATTAAAAGAGCATGTGACAGCGCGAAACGGGTTGATAAGAATGACTAGTCTTTATCCATTATAATTCCTTTGTTTTTATTCTGGGACAAATGGATCCTGGTGAAAGAGTCATGAACGCCAATAATAGAATATGGTTTAAATGTCACCTCACTCTTAGAAACAAGGGTTCCAGAAAGGTTTTTGCTGAAGGCCTGACTTTCTACACAGAACTTTTCTTCAGGAGAACCCTTTTTTGAAGAAAGGGCTTGTCGGTGGGTTCTTTGTAAGACTAAAGGATTTCAAGGATTGTTGAAATCATGTCATCAAGGATTCTTTGTACCATAACATGAAAAGGTTCTTGGTAAAACTCCTTGAGTGTGTTCTAGATAAAACCCTTGGAATGTAAAAATGCTCTCAGTAGAACTCCATGAGTGTGTTCTGGATAAACCCCTTGGAATACAAAGAAAGTTTTTAATAAGACTCTCTTAATCTGTTCTAGATAAATCCCTTGGAATATAAAAAGGTTCTTGGTAGAACTCTCTTCATGTGTTCTAAACCCCATGGAATAAAAATAGGTTCTTGGTTGAAACCCTCAGGTGGGTTCTTGGTAGCAGGTGGAAAGGTTCTGGATAGCACTCCAAGAGAAGGTTATGGGTGGAATGATTACACCATAGAAGGGTTCTCTGTAGAACCTCTTACAGAGGGTTCTGGGTGGAACCATTCGTAGATGGTTCTAGGTATAAACCCCTTCAGGTGGGTTCTAGGGGAACTCTCTGAAATGGAAGTGGAATCTTTATAAAAGTTTCTCCCAGTGATCAAAAACGGTTCTCCTATGGGGGCAAGTGAAAGAACTTCATGGTTCTTGTTATCACCTTTGTTTTTAAGTGTGTATTACAAGGATTTTAACCTCTAATTCTGCACTAACATTAAATTCTGGCATTTTACTACTTGGGTCTTATTTTTGTTTAAGACATCATTTCTATCAGTCAGAGTAACATTTTAGCCATTAAATAACTGCTGATATTATGAAACATGGAGAAACTGCTTTAACAAGTGAAATGAGGAAAGCAGTCTGACTATCAGACAGGCTATAAACAAGCAGCCTTTTTATGTGGTGGTGAAACTTAAAGTGAGAGCCTGTCTGTCAGGAGCAGAGGCAGACGTAGCACGTCATTGATATAAAGCGTCAAAACTTCATAGGGAGGAGGTCGGGGTTGATGGATTGATTACAAAAACCATGCGAGAGAAGTTTGTTTCAGTCAAAGAGTCATAAAGTCAAACAGTCAAAAGTTGGTTTCTTTTAATCATGACCACAATGTTTTCCTAAAGGCATGTCACAAGAACCGCTACCTCGGTGCCAAGCCAATGCCAAACTTCTGAAAATGTAGCGGCACCTCTTTTTCTCCAGCACTGTAGGTGGTGGGGATATGACTCTTCAGGACATGACAGGGACAGTCTAGGTCCTTCAGAGTGTTCTAGTCTGCTGTTAAATGCCAAAGGAAGAAGAAGAGGAACACGTACGGTCACGGATCAACACGGCCACGCATGTTCGATAGCGACAAGTCCAGCTGACAGCTCTGCCTCATCTTGTTGAAAAAGAAAAACAGTAAACAGAGCCGGGTAGGGAAGCAGTTTATGTTCCAGGCAGATCAGCAGGGATTAATAATAAAGTATGCAAACTGCGCCCTCAAACTTTTCAAATGAAAGAAGTAAACACTTCCAACTTACCAACTTAGCAAAGCTCCTCAAAGACAGACATCCAGATGGTGAGTGAGTGTCAGTTCATGTTAACATTCTGTAATACATATTGCCATTATTTTTGCTTGAGACAGCTGGCATTTCTGTTCAGCCAACTATGTCCTACAATGGCTAAATAATAAATGTACTACATGAACCTTGACTGAGCATTGCTGCTCAGCGTTTCCATTTTTTCCCAGCGGCCACTCGCAGTATTGCAGCGAAAAATTCCCCCGCAACCCAGAAAGCATTTTCCCCCACAGGCCCACATTATAAATGAAATGTTGGATTGCAGCCACTTGAATACTGAACTTTCCCTTTCAAAGCATCCAGGAGAGACTACGGTCGCTGCAAAACCGATCTAAAGCCTGTGTTTGGTTTGTTCATTCTGGGCTGCTGTAGAAACACCTCTGTAACATATAAATGGCTTATTGTAAGGAAATGAAAACATGACAACTTTTATTTTCAAGTGATGATACACTAATGCAATATTTATAATTAAATCCCATTTCAGTTATTCTGTTATTTCTACCCTTAACTCTCTCACGCTAACCAAGTAGTTCTTATGCCTGAACCCAAGTAGAGAAACATCTTGTAACTATGATTTGCAACAGTTTGAAAAGTCCTTGTCAGATAAGGAAACACTAATATGGATAATTTCCGTGTGATTTTTCATTGCCTTCTCCTTGTTTCCTCCCGAGGTCACAATTCTCCTGTACTTCTCCTAATCTAAGACAAATTTTCACACCTTTTTTTTCCCTTTTCGCCATAACAACCTGTTTCTCGCACTGTGGTAGTACACTGCGTGTCAGCCTTACAACTCTAAACCTACTGTTTCCATCCAGACAACAATACAGCTTTAACAAACAGCATCTTCTGGCATGCACGTGATTGCATATTCATTATGTTGTTATTTTTATTCCTTTAAAGTCACCAGAATCCAGGAAACTATGAATCTCAAAGGTCTCAGCATTGGCAGGTATGTTTTAAAGGCGATGATACACGACTTGTTCTATCATTTAATTAGTGAAGAACTTACTGAGAATACTGTTTATTTGGATTGATTGTTGAGCTACTTCAAACAGAACAACATGTTGATCTGTAAGTACCTCCCTCTGCACTAGCCTTACATTTCGGAGGGAAAATATTAACGTACATGTATTATCTGCTCTGGTCTTCGACCTGATTTGTTTTTGACCTTGTTTTAGACCTGTCCCTGACCTGGACCAGACTAATGTGTTCTTCCCTGCGGCCATGAGCACAGAGGGTCTTAAATCCATTGATTGAACACCCTATCCACCCCATGTGTCTCAGGTTCATATGCTCCTTGAGGGGCCCCCGCATGGGGACATAAATTAGAGGGATGTCTTCGACCGTAAAGCAGCCTCTTAAAGGGGAGTGTGGCCGATGCAGCTGGCCCTCTTTGTTACAAACAGGCACATTCAGCCATATATGGAGCCAGGCTCCTTAGGCAAACAATATCCTAAATATACCTAAGCCTCGAGGATAAATCTCCCTTTTGGCACAGAGTGAAAGCAATGTTCAGGAGATGAATCAATGTAAAACAAATTTACAGTGATTCTGACAATTACGCCCCAACCGATGCAACCGTTATGTTGTATATACCTCCAAACGGCAGGAAGCATTTTAGAACATTATATAACCTGTAAGGCAATTGCTCAGATGGCCCTTTAATTCAGTTATGGCAGCAGCTGAGATAGGTTTTCCCTCCTCCTTGGTGGGTTCAGTTACTGGCGGTAAGAGCAAATGTGTCTAGCAGCTGGTAGCATATGGGGTCTCTCCCCTTCCCCACTTGTATGGGATAAGAGCACAAAGACGCCAGCAGTGCACAGCTGTCTAGACAAAAGCAGGCATGACTTGGAGGGAAAAACCAATGAAGTCAATGAAGTTAAACTGGACACCAGGACAGGAGGATATATAACAGTGAACTCCAAATGTAGAGAACGTGTGGCAAACGGCAAATGGCCTTCATTTGGTCTCACAACCTATTAGGGCTGGGTGACATGGCTTATAAATAATATCTCGATAATTTTAGGCTAGGCTGTGGTGTACAATATATATCTCAAAATATAAAAAAATTCTTCAAACTAAGATACAGTAAATTCTCAAAAGTTGCAAACATATTATGATTTTATGGAATATGATTAATTACCACTCAACAACAGGGCTAAGTGACAGGTACGAAATCAAATATTACAATTAGAGAAAGTTACTTTTTTAAATAAAAAGAAAGTAAAATTTCTCTAAACTTTAAAGTCAGAATCAGTAGCATTTGTCTGAGGTAAATACCAACGTTTTGGATTGGTGAAATGTCCTGAGCACAGCAAAACAATGAGAAAACATAAGGAAATATGAGCAGGCGACTTGGTCTCTGCAGACACACACTTCCAGTGGGCCATAAGTGATGATTGAAAGGGATTATGTAATATGAAGCTATACATTGATTTTGTAGGAGGATGCTGCAGATTATACCCTTAAATGTGATGTTTTTCTTGTTTCTTTAGTCCTCTATGACAAAAAAAATGAATATCTTTGGGTTGTGGACAAAACAAGACATACTCAGATGTCATTTCGGGCTTTGGGAAAGAGCGACTGAAAATAATTGAGATGATTGGTCAAATTTGCGGGAAAAGTTGCAGTGTTTAAACAAAATTGCAAAGGCGTGGAGAATTCATGGGAATTTGGTTGAATTTGCTTCAACTGCTTAATTCGCAGCATCCAAACTTTCTGATAAATAATCACCAGTAATGTGGATATAATGACTAAGTGGGTAAAGGCAAATAATAGAACAGCTAGAACAGTCTGGTTACTTCAGAAATTTACATCAGTTTACTGTAATGCAGGCTTTAAAACCAGGAAAAAGACAGCACTTATGCCATATCAATCTATAAAGATAGCCAAAAGCATATATCTACTCTCATATCAATGTATCAATATAACATTAATATACTGCCCAGTCCTAGGAGCTATATCCATGCTGTTCTGCAGCAAAGTTCAATAAGCACAGAGGCGAGTTATCTGGATATGTGCGGAGGCGTGAGGCCTAAAACTGTAACCTTACTCCCCAACACATGTTTCTAGGCTTCCTTCCTCTGTACAGGGGGGCCGAGGGGTTGGATGAGGATGGAGAAGTGCAGCTAGCCTGTGCGAACAACAACACCGCACATGAAAGAGAATAGCAAAACACTGGACCGGCTACCAAGCATGTAACCCAAAAACAGCAACCCCCCAGCAGTGAGCTGGAACTATAGAACACTGTGTTCTCTGTTGACAGAAAAAATAATAATAATAATGAGACGGGAACAAAGGTGCAGATCTATTCTTGCAGAGCTCGGCGTGAGGGCATATGCTCGGTGCAAGCCCATAGTGCATATTTAAAGAGGTTATAATTAAGAGTTTTAATGATCTGTGCACACGGTGTGGTCAGGGCTGGTGATCAATAGATGGTGAGATTACTGGCTTTCAAAACCTCAGTTGCAGGCCTGTGAGCACATACTGATTCTGAGCTCAAACTCAATTATCTCAGGCTCTTATCCACATGTAGTCTGCACCACCATTTTGATCCTATTAGTTATGGACTTTGAGTGCCTTTCATTTTGCTCCTCACAAGGAAACACCAGTGAAAAAATGATCAAAAAAAAACAACACTTGATTTTACATTTATGCACAAACTACATACATAAAAGAGTTTATCCGGGCAGCTGAGGCAGTCCGGAGACTTAAGTGGATAATGCACCGAGCCTGTTTATCTCATTAGCACAGGAATACTCAAGAAAACAAAACATTCACCTGTGTCTAAAGCAGTAGTATTAAAATAACAGCCCAGAAGCAGACCTATTTTGAGTTCTTACAATTTCTCTCATTAGGTTTAATTACTTTCTTTCCCACAGCTGAGGGAAAATCATTACTGAAATCATAACAATCTAAATTTGGGCTTGCGAAAATGAGTATTGTCAGCTCATTTTGTTTTAGCTTTCCTCTGGGCTCTGGAGTCATTTTCAGTGTTTATCATGTGCCCTATCAGCCCCCAGCCTCTGGGAAACGCCGCACGAGGAGCCGCCGAAGGTTCCTCGGCTTTGTTCTTGGAGCCAAGCGGCGGGAAGGAAAGGAGAGGAGAGGAAGGGCTGCGGATCGTCCGCTCGTCTTCGTCGGCGCGGAAGAGGAGAGATCTCATTCCCTTCTCAAGTGCGATAGCATTAATGCAATCTCGCTTGACGTGTACTGCAGATGACCGCTGAACAGAAACCGCAGGAACTTCAAAAAGGAGACAGAGTGTTTGTAGAACAGAATGGAATCAAATAATCCACTTCTTTCGGTGCAGACAGATGATTGAGGGCAGGGGATTGCCAGTTAAATTAATGCAGTTTGTTTAAGCAAAGGTCATTTTTAATATTCCGCAGTGATGGATAGATGATATTATTGTTGGCAAGGCTGCGAGCCCGGCTTGTTGATTTATGAAACAATCCTTCACACTATGGTCTCAGAGATTACTTTTCTAAAATCCTTCATTTTAACCCACCAGCCAGCACTAAAAAAGCTATCAGCCTCTTGCCTTCCTCCTACGCTCCCAGGGCTCTGTTAAAAATCAGTTAGGTAAATCGTGCATATTATTAGCTCATGGTGATATTTTGCCAATCTGTAGCTCACTGAATTTCTTTATTTGCCGGGTTGTTATTTTCTCTCTTTGTGGCAGATCCACAAGCGTTGGCTTTTTTTTTTCCCCGTGTGTGATTCACATTAAGAAGAGCACAGTCAATGGTCAGTAAGCAAGAGCTTGGATTAGTGTTTACAATTCTTCATCTTAACCGCACAGGACGGATGGAAAGCTTTAACTACCTTCTAATCCCCACGGCTCCACACAAGGCCACAGACAAACATGCACCAGCGCTCCCTCAGCTGCAAGGAGTTTCACACAAGCACTGGTGGGAGGAAATTAATCTAGGGGGGGTAACAAAAAGAACTTTTTTACCTTTAAAATTAAAAGAATATTAAAAATAAATTAAAATGTTGTATCCGGAACATGAATTTGGGCTTCAAAGCAGAGCGGTTGTGCAGGTGCATGTCAAGGTTACTGCAGGAGTCAACAAGTTTAAGTAAGTGAGAAGGTCATTATCGCAAAATAAACTCCAACAGCGTGATGCAGGACTTGACGGGGTCTTGAATCATCCTGACGGGGTTTATTAGTAAAAAAATCGATTCAAATTGATTTTGCTTTGCATGGTCCGACATTGATTCATAAAATCCCAGAGTCAATCTTTTAATTTATGTCTTTTCTCCCGTGGATGTGCAGTACAGCCTGCAGTTTTAACCTCTGCGTTCTCACGTGACCTGCGATAACAATAAAACAAAGAAAAGTGGGAAATCTGCAACTTAAGTAGTCTAATGGTTTCTTTCAGTTGTCAGATTTACTTCCCTGTCATGGCATTTTAATTGCTCCAGGCAAGCGGGCGATGTTGAGCCCTGACATGAAGTCATCGCAACACGCAAGCCGGGTGTGCTCGGATGAATTCTGACTGGGCTGCAGAGTATTTGTGTTTATTGGTTCAATGTTGGTGTTGTTTCATAGTTGTTACAGCACGATCAATTTTTCATTTCACTTAATTTTTCCCAAAAACACATTTACAAGTGAAGACATTTTCAGGCCTAAAATTGTAATGATTGGATTTTAGACTTTTCTAAAAACCTGCAGAAACCCTGGTATGTGCGGCTGCTGAAATCATGAACCTCACCACTCAGCTCCCTCAGCCTCCAGACAAAATAACATGAACCTCCAGCTCCTGACAGAAAGTTGAAACACTCGCTGGAGCTTTTTTTTTTTTTTTTTTTTAATGGATTCAAATGAATGCTGCATTTACACGGGAAAGTAGAAGAACTGTATATCATTTTACAAAGACAAATGTCAACCATGAAAATGTGCTTCATTCATACATCACAGTGTCTGTAATGTCTCACATACAATTCTAAATGGTTTGTTTCGAAGGCTGGATCGGGTTTACCTCTTGTAGCCATTTTGTCACGACCAGCGCCAAAAAATTCAGCAGTTTGTCAAAGTGAAGGAAAGGCGGCGGGACGAGCAAGTGGTAACCACTGCAGCTGAGGGTGATGGATTATGACTGTGACCAGTCAGTTACGCAAATATGTCCTGAAACATCCTTCCTTTCAATGTCTTAAGCTCCATTTAATGAAAAAAATATTACAAAAAAACATTGCAGGGATTAACTATTGTGTTAGGTACTCTAGTACCCTTTGTCTACTTAATGACATTCATTACCTATTGTAATTTCTAGTCCTGTATGTTTGCTCGTCATTTCTTTGTTTAATGATGATGGGAGGTGATAAAAAATGCGCAAGCATTCATGCAAAACTTACAGAGTGTTGCCATACAGGGTACAGCAACATTATGAATTTAAATGCCTAGAACTTTCACATCTTGCACAATTCATCTTTGCATAAAGCTCCAGTATTCCCAGGACTCGAGTATTCACCAAACATCTAAATCATGTATTATTCCTAATTCTCTAAAAACCCGTATTCTGATTCTTTTATTATTACAATATTACATTTAAAGGATTCTGCAGCCTTGGTGGAGTCTGTGCTGTCTAAGTGCTTTTAGTAACTATTGTTCTCCCACATCACACATTAGGCAGACACTCCCAGCCGTGCATTTCTAGTGACTGATTAGAGATCTTGGAAATCGTGCAAACTGGTCATTATCATTACAGATGCCACATCGTAAGCACCACTTTACATACATCGTCCTGAGCGCTTCCTATCCGGGTAGCATGTCTATATTCCCCATTCCACAAAAGTAAAGTTGTTTTTTTCCTCCGTGATTTATAGTCTGGGACAGGTTTTGTACCTTAAAGCACTTTTCCAGCTTCAAATAACTTTTTCACCTTTCAACACAAACACCTCCACAGGAGTTCAGGTGCAGTCTGTGTCTGACACGAGCTGCCCTGGGGATCTGCTGTCACTACTGGCATCTAGCATTTTTCCTCAGCTGTCGAGATCAATAATTGTAAAGACTCTTGAAAGTAAGGACTCGAGACATCAATGACTTTTAGCTTGTTTGTATGTGCAACAACACAGCTTTTTGGGTTTTTGGGGGGGTTATATATGTAGACAGATTTAGGGATTCTTCGAGTTTCTTCTGGCATGTGAGAAATGAAAAGAAAAAAGCTCAATAAATACTTTGAGAAATTTAATGAACCCAGGTGTCGGGCTGTAACTAACGATTATTTTCACTGTCGATTAATCTGCTGATTATGTTTTTTTAATTGAGTAGCTGATTGGTCTTATGAAATGTTAGAAAATGGTGAAATGTACAACAGTGTTTCACCAAGACCAAAATGTTTGTTTTGGCCACAACCCAAAGATATTCAGTTTACTATCATCGATAAATAAAGAAACCAAAACATATCCTCATTAAAAAAGCAGGAATCAGAGAATTTTGACTTTTTCATACAAAAAAAAGCAGATCAAAGATGATTAATCAATTAGCAAAAGAATAGCCAATTCATAATCATTGCAATTCTGCCGAAGTGCTTCCATGTCGAGCATGAGTGTTTAATAAGTGGTTTGATGAACATCAAAACAGTGTGAATCACATGTTATTGACTTCATAGTCACCAAATCTCAATTTTTCTTGTTTTGGAGCGAGGTCTTAGTGCTCTCATCACCATCATCATCAAAAATCCAAATGAGGGAATTACTGCATCAATCACTGAAGCTGTTCAGTGAATTCTAATTTAATGGAGCAATATGTTGCAATCAGGAGTCCAAAAATAAGTATAGCAGTCCAAATGGCAAGTTGGAGCCATAGACTGTATATTAAATCTCTATTTAGTATACGATCTATGGTTTAAGCGAGTTGTTTCCGCCCTAGACTGGAGGAGGCTCAGGTAAGCTGCAGGATCGCTGCAGGAGCACAAGACAAGTCTAACATTGTAATTTGTCAATAAAAATCAAAGACGAGTCCTACACTGTAAGCTGATCAGCTGGTTATAACTGTCAGTTGTCTGCCAATGCAACATTCAGCCCATTATCCTGAAAATAAACACTGGAGTTTGAGTGTCTTTCTACCTGCCAGACTCCATTTACATTTTGCTCACTTTAAGCGTTACAAACATCTACTGCCTCTATGTCATCTGATGACATATTATGGTCATTTTATGATAAATTACTGCAAATATACTGTATATTACAGACTTCTCCTTTATCTACCTAAATATGTGTCACTTGTGCAGTAAGTTATTTTCCTTATGTTTTGATTTGGCACCACATACTCGTGTAGCACAGATCAGAAATGGAAATGACTTAGCACTCAGTAAATTTAGACTCCATAAAGTCTCTCAAAAAATAAGGATAAAAAAGCTTTCAGCTGCTCTGTGAATCAGAACTTTGAAGAGGAATGAATATGGTCATCATTCCCTCCACAACCCAGACCAGAATGACTCCATTTCGAGGCCATCTCGCTCTCAAATTTCCCTTTTCAAACTGCAGCCTCCTGCGAATTGAGTTAGTAAGTAACAGCGCGACTACCACAGGTACTGAAGAGGAGGGCAGCTGCCGCAGCACTGAGACAAGCGCCGATGGAGCGCACAAAAGTAGACGGTTTGTTGTCACCTCAATCTGGATATTCAAATATTTAACGGAGCAGATACCACGTCGCCCGGGAGACACGTCCCCGCGCACACAAGTACCGTTCCTGACAGCACAAAAGACAGCCTGCCTCAAAGCCCATTTTGAAGAGAGCCCGTCAATTTGTGCCCTTCAAAGACACTTCCAGCCATTTCAGATACAGTGGCAGACAAATTAAATTTCAGCACGAGGGGCAACTGGCTCTTTTCTTCCTCGCTTTATTTGACTTCACCGTATGAAGCTCTGATTATCTGCCATCTGTTCTTATGGCGGCACCGGCTTGGACTCAACACTATCATCATAATTACTTTTAACTGAATCCATGGCATTATCTGTAATAAGCTGAACTGTCTCGCCATTGGCCTTCTCTTGACAGCTAATTAATAGGCCTACATACATGCCTCTGAAATTCGACTCATGCAGAGACACAACTATGTTCTCCAGACTGTCGAGTGCTGATGCTGAAATGCCCAAAGCCAGCTGACAGTCGGCCACAAAATGGGACACAATTTCTGAATGGGAAAATAAAGTTGGCTGCCTTCAATTATTTAAAAGACCCGAGGCTGTGTCCACAAACATTCAGAGAACTCTCTCAGAGAGCTTTTGGCCTGAAAATTCCTAGCAAGCAGTCCCAGTTCAGGAACATTTTGGCAAAGCTGTCGGTGACACAGATGTGGCTGACTGCAAGAACAACACGTTCTCATCCCTACTTGTCAGACACTGACGTTCTGACGTTGAAGTTTGAGAGAGTTTAGGAACCAAAAACTATTTGGATAGGTTAGGGATAAGAACATGTGACATGACCTCACTGAAGCGACTCACAAGATGAAAGACACATGATGCACGTTTGGTCTCTTAAAGATGCAGTTCACACCAAAACCAAAAATAGGTTTTTCCTCTGGCCCATAGTGCTGCTTATCCACGAGATAGTTTTGGTGTGAGTTGCAGTTTTTTGGGGATATCGGCTGTAGAGATGTCTGCCTTCTCTCCGATATATTGGAACAAAATGACACTTGCTTGTGTTGCTCAAAAAAAAACAAAACAGTATCTCTACATAATCTACATACTTTGTTGTGAGGAGTTTCATGTAGGAAATATCTAGAGCTGCATTAATTAATCCATTAATCTAGGCAAGTATGGATTATTTTCAATATCAATTAACCTGCTGATTATTTTCTCAATTAATCAATTAGTAAGCAATTAATGGTTTGGTACATTAAGTATGAGAAAATGGTGAAAAATGTTGATCACTGTTTTCCAAAGGGCAAGGTGGCGTCCTCAAATGCCTTGTTCTTTCAAGAAGAAAGAAAGTAGTTCTGGTAGATTTCACCATAAAAAGAAAATAGTTTCTATACAAAACTGCTGACAATATGGTGTGTGGTTCATCTTGAGTAACAGGGTCATGATTTCTGGTAAGAGACATTCCTGCGAAGTTTCTCTAGTGTATTTTATTTGGTGCTTTGAGCAGCACAAGCCTCAGAAACTCACACCAAAAGAATTTAGATTGATGAATGGCACTACAGGTAAGAAGAAAAATATGTGATTTTAAGTTTGGGATGACATACCTCTTTGAAATTTTTAATAACATTTTGGTTTCACATGGTCTCCTGGGTGAAAGTCCTGTATTTGTTTGAGCCATCCATCCCACCCACGTCCTCCATGTGTGGACTTTCTCCCTCTTTATACTACATTGAAAGCCCAGTGCGTCTCATACAGTCGCCAATAGGTTTACTTTGAAATCACTTTAAAGCTCGGTGCGTCTCTTTAAAGCCCAGTTCAGAGCAAAGATTCGTGACGAGACGAAGCCGCTTTGGTCAAGCCTGCGACTGTGCCTGTCAAATGGCCACCGGCTGGTTTTTGAACGTCTCCTGTTTCAACAGCCAATCAGTCAGTAAACTGTACTATAAACAGTTTAGAACAGAGGGAAAAGACTAGGTATGGTAAAAAAAAGTCTAATACAGTCCTTTGTTTGGGTCTGCACCAAACAAATATTTGATTTGTAGGCCAGTGCATCTCTGCAACACTAGAGTGCTTTATTAAAATGCTGTTTTTTCACATAATTTTCCTGCAATCAGATAGTTGCAGGGTTCTATGATTTTGATATTGCACTTGACCATCTTGCATCTTCAATAATGCGATTAATTGTACAGCAATATAAGAGGCAGCCACCTCATCAACTTGTTTGGGGAACAGACGGGTCTGTACAACACAAGGCTTTAGGTAACACTCAGACCGAATCAGACATTGTTCAGTGGTCTGAGGTGTGTTTATTTGTGCTGAGAAGATAACTGTTGTGAAACAATCCGAAAATAATCTTTTATTTCTCAGATCCCCTGGTTTTATTGCTCCCAGCCCTCATTTGCCAGATCACCCACAGGTGATTGCTGTCTCTTGGTTGTGTCTAAAAGGGAACCCTTGATTTGAAGGTCTAGCACGATGTGTACACATTGTGTGAACTAATAGGCTATGCTTTATAATGTGACAATGCTGTGGTTAAAATCTGAGTAGTTGTAGGGACAGAAAACCCTCCATCCAGCCATGCTCACTCTGCACGTGCCTTTTATGTTTTTGCTGTTTAATCGATACTAGAAATACAACTGTGGCGAGTAACTCACTATAACTGTGCTCATTTTATATTTTCAGACACTACAAATTATATTCAGCTACAAAAAAGGCCTGAGTGGCCGAACAGCTGAACAGTTTGTGCTGAAGTACAGACAGTTATCATGATGGAGATGATACTTGCCTCATCTAGGCGAAACTGGTCGGTTTTCAGAAGGTTGCAAGTACTTTGAAAGTACTTGCAAGTTTTATATAGCCTTTGGTCTGAATTGGGCTTCAGTTTTTACCGGTATCCATTTTCAAGTGCTTTTAATTACACACAAGGCTCTGAATGTTCTGGCTTCGGAGTAGATAGGTGACTGAGGCTTCGCAGTATTGGTTCCTTGTCTTTGGAACTCTTCCACTGAGCATCAGATCAGCTGACTCTGTTGCTGCTCTGTTAAAACTGACTTTTATAGAAAGGCTTTCCCTAACAGCTGATTACATGACTACATTTCTGTGGTCATGAGCTCCTGATTTTGTGAAACCTTTCGTTGAGCCTTTTCATGTTTTTACGTGTGTGTTTGTATATGCATATATGTACAGTACCAGTCAAAAGTCTGGACACACTTCTTATCAGTTTTTCTTGTTTATTTATTTTTTTTTTATAACAAATGGTACAGACTGTACCAACAGCATGCAAAGCTGTCATCAAAGCAGAAGGTGGCTACTTTGATGAATTTAAAATATGGAAAAGTAAAACATTATGACACACTGGTAGGTTGACAGGTGCATATGAGACCATGGGTTGACAATAAAAGGCAAAAAGTCCTGTGCCGAAGACAGTGTCCACAGAACTTTTTGCTTTTCTAGAATCTAACAGATAAAACATATTTTGCCTTTGTTTTTACATCTCCAGTATTAATCTACAGGGTAGAAAAATAATAAAAATAGACACTGAATGTTCAAAGTTTTGACTGGTACTGTGTATGTATGTACATGTGTATGTATGTGAATTTGCATGTATGGCTGCATGTTTTATGCACTTTTGTGCAACTGTAAGAGTCGTAGACAGGCCGTGACAACGCATCAGTATTTGATGAGCTGGGAATGAGACCTGGCTGATAAGGATGGATCAATATATTTCAGTGGAATCATGTTACAAATATTTACAGTACAAAGCTTGTAGATGTCTAGATATTTATTTCAACTGGACAAAAACCAAAGCTCGAGAGAGAGAGAAAAGATTATCTTTTGGAAAAAGGACTGCACCTAGTAAAAAATAAGGAGGAGCCCCAGGTTGCTGCAAGAAGACATCTACTCAACAGCCTCCTAGCAAGCACTCTCATCATCCACAGGCCATGCCCGTTTATGGGATAGAAATTGTTGGGGAGTGCAGAGGTTGAGTGCGCCAGAGAGAGTGACGTAAAGCTTCCTTAATGGCTCTGTGCCAATAAACACATAAATAAACATTATAGCAGCAGATACTTTTACAGGGGCAGGTGGTGAAAGGCTGGTTAAGTGGCACAGAAAGCTAGTAAAACGCCAAGAGTCCGGCCTTTAATCAAGTTTTGGTGGGGCTCTCAGCACAGATCTGATTAGATGCAGACGCCGGGCTCCCTATGATGAATGTGGGTGGGACCGGGTGCTCTGACTTTTCCCGCTCGACCCCCCCAACCACCCGCCGCCTCTCCCGCGTCCATCACTCTTAGAAACGCAGGCATGAGATGACAGCCGAGCAGCTTCCCGAGCACATGGCATTCCAACCGTTTGCTTGGATGCACCATATGGTGCAGGCTATCAGCGTGGCTCCTGCCAGCCTCCCAGCACATACTCATAAACAGAGCAAACTGAGCAGCTCATTTCGGTTGCTTCCATCAAGGTATTCTGGGAAGTTTTCCTCTGTGACTGTTTTTCAGAACAGAAAGTAGAAATCCAGTTACTGAAAGGTCAACAGTTGCTGTCAGGTAGTTTTAAGACAGGAAAGACACGGGGAGTTCTATCTGATGATAAAAAAAACCAGATAGAAGTGAGTAATCCAATTCTCCTAACAGACAGGTAAATGTAGATTACAATCACGAGCTGGCCGACTGGCTGAGAAGCCTGGGTTATGCAAGAACGGCACAAAACTACATCAGGCACAAAAAGATGCCTGCAGGATTGCCCAGTAACGCATACAAGTGATGCAAATAGGGCACTCTGGTTTTGGCTTCCCTTCACTTGAACTGCACTTGAAACTTGGTATCAAGTTGTCCAGCAGAAAACGTTTTTAACTTTCCACAAAAGAAAAACTTTCACTAATCAGAGATCAGAATGTATGTGCTTGTCTGATCTCCACCCACCCGAACACTCCAACCCATAGCAGGCTTTGGGTTTAATTCCTCACGGCTTGTTTTCTCTACTGAAAAACTTTAAGTGGTTTATGATAGCAGACGTGTAGTTTGAAGAAGATATAAAATGCATATTAAACAGGTTTTAATAGGTTTTAAATCTCTGAGGAAAATAGCGAGAAACCACTTTCCATTTTCCTCAGAAATTATTAAGAGATCCATAACAGTCCCTTAAAAGTCAAATAAATTTTTGGAACATCACAGTTCAGTCTCTTCAGCTAGCAAAATGTTAACATAACTCTGTCTCATATATTAACATTAGATATAGAGTTATATTAAACTCCTCTTGATCTTTGGGAATCTTCTTTCTTGCTGCCACAGTAATTTCTACATTATTTCATCACTGTTTCACTTCATGATGATTTCTCCCATTGATTTTGTCAGTTAACTCTAGCGACTTCTCGCCACATCTTCTCCTTGTGTGTATTTATTACGGCTTTCTGCAATGTTCCTGAGTGAACCTCTTGAACCTCAAGAACCGGTCGATGTCATAATACAGCACACTGTCGTTCCAGTTATAGTTACGCTTCACTCAGCATTAGCTTAGCTTACTTAGCCTGTGTTAGCTAGCTTCTTCAAAGTGGACAACAAAGAGAAACAAAAAGAAAAATGAGATTGGAACGTTGTTCTCAAAGAACATGGAAACCAAAAGAACAGAATCCAGGGTGATTTAACCCAGCAGCCATAACAAATAGTCTAAACACAAGCAGAAGATGTGGCGAGAATTAACTTAACTGACAAAATCACTGCGAAAAATCAGCTGAAAAGCGACCCAAAGTATGAAAATATGACTGCGACAGCAAGAAGGAAGAAAACATCGACAAAACTGGTGAACTAATAAAACCTAATGTTAATATGTGAGTGTGGTTGGCTACCTAGCTACAACGTTCCCAGTGCTAACATCAAATCTATACTCTCTAACAAGCTGCGCATCTCTCATAGTGTCCAGTGTTCTGAAAAATGTGTCTTAGTATCTCCTCCTCCTCTTCAATCATCATATTCCACAAATGATTTCACTTTTTTCTCAGGAAAATGGTCGCTATGGACCTAGCAACACATAAGGGAATACTCAAATAGCCAAGGGCAAATAATTAGAGATTAAAGGGTATTTTCTTTAATCATCCTAAGAAATCCTTTGGGTGATTTTATGCAACTTATTTGCATCCTTAGATGAAAACTTAAAGGAAACCTTTGCTTAGTAACAGGAACAGAACCTTTTCCAATGAGCAGTGGAGCTGCTCAAGAGGCTCACAGTGGCCCAAGACTTTTTTTTTTCTTTCATTTGTCACATCTGTAAGTATACTGTAGAGCTAAATGATTTTGAAAAAGAAATCTGATTAATTGACTGATTTGCAAATGTAAATCTTCACATCATTATTCTTATTTTCATTGACAAACATATTAAAGTAATTTTCATTATTTGTTCACCCTACTGTAAAGCTTTACAACAACTCTACACTGAACTTTATCCTGAAATGTTTCCATTTTTATTTGGCTTTCCTCATGTTTTCCGTCCTGATCAGACACATTCAGGTTAATAATGCAACATGCTGAGTGTTGCGTCTTGTGTCATGATGCAGCGCAACAACCAATAAAGTAGCCCATTATAATTTGGAGGATAATGTTCTGCCAGATGTGATGGAGAAGCTAAAGAGTATTCTGGAAAGCAGATGGGGTGGGAGGCTTTTTTTTTTTTGACTACTCCCTGTAATTTTTTCCTGTCCTTATTTAGCACTTCATGTCACGTAATGCGTGTTACAATATGAGCCGACAAGGTCCCAGTGTACTCTTCAGTGGCTGCTTCTCACATTAATGTCCGGAGTATATCAGAAAAAGCAGCTATGGTGTACTAGCTTTCTGTCTGTCAGGCCCCCTGGCAGCTGTTTTCCATTAGCCTGATATTAGCCTTCATGCAATTAAAGTCTACACCCACGCTTAGAGGAAGCTGGTGTGATGTGTGCTGAGCTGCTACAACACGTCTTGACAGTCATGCTCTCCGCTCTGGTCAGTGAATGCCTGAGTCAAAACATCTGGGGGTGGATGTCTTGTTGTGCTGTGGATCTATGATCCACCATTCCTGCTCAACACATTCATCAAAGTCAGAGGTGGACCCCTCGGAAAATCCTAATTTTAGCAGCAGTTCAGAGGTCGCCCTGCTGAAACCTATTGTTCTTAGAAGAGAGATGAAAAAAACAGTATTACTGACTGACAGCACTCTAGCTTTACATCTTCATGTTGTAAATACAGTCCACTCTAAACATACTCTAAACATACTCGCTAATTATATTCCATGTTTTCATTCAGGTTGATGCACCACTTCGCAGGATGTGCCGTGAGATATCAGAGCCTACAAAAACATTCACATTAGCGACGCGTGAATGGGCTCTGAGTTCATCTGAATCTGCATGTATGCATAAATCCTGCACGTGCCATTGACCTGAACGTGACACGAACCCACATGCACGCCTCTAACCCTTCCTTTAGGCTACATTAACTCTTAAAAGATGTTGAGCAGAGTGAGATTTCCACATGATTTCTTTATTGCTTGTTGATGTTTGAGTATTTTCTTGATCAGTATGGGTGGGAGAAAAAAATGATCCTCTTTAGTATCATGATTCTTTTTTTTTTTTTTTTTTTTTCAACAATGTCTGAATTGATTTTTGGATTGCTGAATCATTTATATATATACATACATATATATATATATATATATATATATATATATATATATATATATATATATATATATACATACATATATATATACATATATATGTATATATATAGCTAGTGCTTAGTGTGTTAGCTCGATGCTAAATGAAATTAGCATTGCAGTCTTGGTAATATTGTCTTAGCAAACTTAACTTTGTTGCTACATAAACAGCACGTTATTTACTTAAATATTCACCATAAAACAATATGTGTAGTTATACTTTGCTCTGTGGAAACAATCTATACATGGACCAGTTACAGCAACCTCAAAGTGTAGAAACTAAAACTCAAAATTCACAGTTTCAAAGTTCAATGTCATAAGTAAAGGATGTTCATTTAAATGCTGGTTGTGCCGTGTGCAGTATTCAGAAGCTCTACTCATTTTTGCCTATTTTATTTATTTCTGGCAGCTACCTCGATGAGCAGGAAGAATTTAATGTAACAGTTTACTTCAAAAAGCATTTTATTTACTACTTTTATATGCAGTATAGTGATTATGCTGCTGAGATAAAACTCAGAGAGACTGACTAACATGTGATGTATGTTGTTTTTGGGAATATGAATCATGATATTCAGTCTCTAGAAGTGAATGATTCAACCTTTTCACAAAAAAGCAAACAAAAGTAGCAATAATTCCTAGCAATGAATTGCAATACTTGGAGAATAGAGTTTCTACACATATCAAATTGGCACCCACATATTGCGATAGCACAGAATCAGGAAATGAGCGTATTGTACCAGCCCTATTGATTAGAGAGGTTGCTGTCAGTAATTTTAAATGTTCTCAAGCATGCAGTCATGTCACTGCAGCAAATATTAATATTAAAGCAGTGGAAATAAAAACTGCAGTTACACGCTTGACAGGCCAAAGGAAACTCTCCAGAGGAAACAGAATTAAATAATCAAAGTTGCCCTGCTGCGCCTCATGCGTAAACGCACACACGATGGCTCTCTTAATAGAGACATTTATCCCTTTTTTTAATATACTGTCTATGGCTCCAACTCGCTCTTTGACAGCCAGTCATTTTTGGATGCACAGTTGTTACACATTGTTCCTTTAACAGTCTGCACTGTTAAACCTTCACATCAGATGCTGAAAATATGAAATTGCAGGCATGTTTTATGGCTCGTGTTATCGTGTTGAAAGGAAATGTTTTCTGCGGTTAGCTGTTGAGAGACTTGGGAGTCTTTGTCCTGTGGGGGAACACTGTGCATCAGTGTTCTCGCCTTCTCGGTGAACTGCAGTTAGGTCAGGCTCCAAAATGTAGTAAAGTAATGAAACTTTGAACACTATCAATCACGGGGTGAAAAACAGCAGGAAGATTAGGGTTGAAAATGACATGAATTATCCATTTACACGCCAGACACAAAGACTTCAGCTGAGCTGTAATCTATTTAGAAGAAAGGGACACAGTTCAATTTTACTTGTAAACAGCTTTCTGAGTCAGACGGAAAAAAAAAAAAACCCGGAGAGGACGAGCCTGTTACAACTCAGACTGCAGTGGTGATGCACTGGCTTCTAGTGGTTTTAGCACATTACAAGAGTCGGGGGATTATAATGATAGAAAAATAATTAACTCTAAGGCATATGTGATAAAAGCACGAGGCGGAATGTACTGTACTGTGGTTTATGGTTACATAATAATGTTTGCTGAGATGTTTGCAATCTCAAAGCTTGTATTTAATTAAGAGTGATGACAAGCTTGATGTTGTTGTTATTGTTGTAAGTGAAAGGATTTGTTCGTTGCAAGACATTTCTGCTCTTGTATGTATAATCACATGTTAAAAAGTAAAGGGATCGTTTGGACATTTGGAAGCGGAGTTATACGACGTACTTCCATCAACCATCTACTGTGTTACCTACAGTAAATGACGGTTGCGACGACCCCAGTTTGGAGATGCAGCAGTATAGGAAGCTAAGCTAATACTGCTATGGACAGGGTCAGCAGCAAAACGAATAAGCCAGCTATTGAAATCAATATCAGTTGAAGTATAAAGTATATTTAGAATATTCTCACTGCTTTGCCCTGCCATCAGACTCTTTTCTTGGTATACCACTGCCTGGTATCATTCAAAAATACCTTGGCTTTGATACCAGGTCCTGAGCAATACTTTTTTCAATACCAAATCCATTTTAACGAAAAGAAAATTACAATGACTCGATTCAAGTTTATTCTATAGTATCAAATCACAACAATGTTATCTCAAGGTGGTTTTCAATCAGAGCAGGTCCGGGCCGTACTCTTTACAAAGACAGTTGTTCCCGCCAAGAGCAAGCGCTGAGACAAATCACTTTATTCTCTTCAAAGGAAGTATATAGTAGTAAAAAGAAACAAAACTGAACAATGATCCATGTCTCTGGTTGTAATGTGGTGCTTTTTTCTGTGTGTCAGAACGTTTAACGTTAGAAGCCACTGACCAGCATTATTAGATCTTAGTACTAAAGATTAGTACCTCATACAAGTCCACTTCAAAAAAAAAATCTGAACTATTCCTTTAAGATGAAAGCCCCTCACAACACCAGTCAAATCCTTGACTCACCCACATTTCCATCTGACCCCTTTCTGTAAAAAAAATAAAAACTCTCCTCCTCTCCTCCCTCATGCCGGCAGGCTCAGCCATCCTCTAAAGGTTGTAATTGTGGCTGCTTAGGGGGCAATTTTGAGGGCAGCAGCCCGTGTTCCCTTTTTTAGAGGGGGGCACACGCGAGTGTGGTCGTCTTTGAAAATCGGGAGCCTGGCAATATGCTGTTAGAAAATCGGGGGCCTTTTGGCGCGTCTTCAACGTTTTGGCATGTTGTTGTTATGACTGACAGCTGGGGAAGGGCGCGCCAGCCCTGTGGGAGTGACTTGGAAATGATCTGGATGTCTTTGGGGTAGGGGAGTCATTACCGCGCCGTGGCTGTGAAGGGGTGGGGCAGGCGACACGGTGGGCGGGATGGTTGTTGGAGTCGACCTGCTTCACAACTGGCTCAGCACGCAGGGCGACAGATGGAAGGGAATGCCATGTGCCGCGAGTAGCCGACGCAATCCTTCACAGCTGTCCAATGGGGCGAGGGTGTGCAAAAATAGCAAAGCAGGCCCGTAACAGCTCACGGTGAGTATGTGGAATGAGGAGTAAACATTCTCATCTCTCACTTTCCGGCGGGGCTCGCTCGGCGCTCCGGCCGCGCCTGATTACACAGGTCTCTTGAGCGCTTCTACACAAGCGGGAGGTGGGACTGCCGACCCCCTGCCTGTGCACATCAGGTTTTCCACCTTTAAAAGGCACTATCTCTTACTTCTATTTTCTGCCCAGCAGCGTTGCCCCAACAGCCACACCTTCCTGTCACCCACTGTGAGCTATTCACCATCAAGAAAATGTAACATGAGCACAGGCTGCAGAGGATAATAGCAGCAGGCCACCTCTTCAAATGCACTGAATTACAGAAGGAGATTATTCAGTATTATGTGACGGTGCAGTACAGGAACAAGTGAATGAAAACCAGGGAGAAGGTTCACAGATTCATTCATTCATTCATTTTCTGTAACCGCTTAGTCCGTAAGGGTCGCGGGGCTGCTGGAGCCTATCCCAGCTGACATTGGGCGAGAGGCGGGGTACACCCTGGACAAGTCGCCAGTTCATCGCAGGGCTGACACATAGACAGACAACCACTCACACTCACATTCACACCTACGGGCAATTTAGAGTCACCAATTAACCTAACATGCATGTCTTTGGACTGTGGGAGGAAGCCGGAGAACCCGGAGAGAACCCACGCAGACACAGGGAGAACATGCAAACTCCACACAGAAAGGCCCTGCCCCAGCCGGGGAGCTGGGGGATCGAACTCAGGACCTTCTTGCTGTGAGGCGGCAGTGCTAACCACTGCACCACCGTGCCGCCCGGTTCACAGATTTCGGTATTTATATTTAAAAGGAATGAGTGCATAATATGAACTTTGTAAGTTTGACTTTGTCCTATGACACGGGAGCAAATCAATGCAACACTGCTCAGCAGCCCACTCTCATAATTCAGATGAGCCACCACATCCACCATTAACCACTCATTGTAATCGATTACAAGGCACAAACAGTTTCAAATGACTGGAGGCCCAAACCGCATTCAACAGGCGGGAATATCAGATAATGCAATTTGTAGGGTGAAAACATGCGAAACACTGGCGCAGTCTTGGATTGGATTCAAGGGTCCATTTATTCAAACTACGGGTCTGAGATATCTGTTTATTTCAGAGTTTCATTTGTGGTGCTCAGGTTGGAAAAATTACATATCGAACAATTCAACAGAAACATGTTTTCTTTAAATCAGTGCCTATGCAACTCTGGATCACAATGTCTACAGTGTACAGTATTTCTTTGGCAGAAAGTAGTTCCAATGCAAACACTCTGAGGCGTCTAATTATCCAGAGTAATAGGAGCATTAATTCTGAAAAGAAAAAAATGCACTAAAAATGCATATTCTTTGCTGTTATTTGGATATTTCCATTCATTTTAAACTTTTACAGAAGACAATATTTAATTGAAAATAGTACTGTGACACACTTTGCCTGCAACAAGCATTGCAGCTTCTACGAAAACTGAAAATCGCAGTAATCAAAATTACAATTAATTGTTCGGTCCTACTCCGACTTCATGTGCAGTGCTCACAGGTTGGAAAAATTCCATACTGAACAATTCAACAGAAACATATTCCCTAAAAACAGTGCTCATGTTACTCTGTCTACAGTTTTCATAGGGACTACAGTTTTCATAGGGACTATTTTTTTCAGGCTAGTAAATATAGCAAATATGGAGATTTCCCCCTTTTCTCTGTTTATTATCATATCACATAGAATATCTTTGGGTTTTGGACAAAACCAGACATTTAAAGGCACCACCTTGGGTGTTGCAGCTGTAAATCAAACATGAAAATTAACCTTACTCTTTTATGGTATTTGATACCACGACTACATTCATTTTTAATTTGTACAGGAGCAAGCAAAAACTGACTTTCGGTAAGTAGATTTCTGACCTTGATGTTGAAGCCTGCGGGGTGTCTGATAGTCTGACTCTCTGGATGTAGCCTGCGGTGCTTCAGACACCATCTATCTACCACTATGTGCCTTTTGAAAGTCCTCCATCGCTACTGGAAACAACAACAACAACCTCTAAGCTTGCAACCTACACACTGAAAATGGAAAATAAGCACCTCATGGGTCACGGAGGGTACAAACATAAACTGTGGAGATGTGGAGGTGTCTGATTATCCAGAGTAATAAGCACTGGTTTCCATTCATTTGAAAGTTTTTGGGAGGTTTTTGTTTTAGTTAGTGTGGTTGGTTGTCTGTGTGTGGATTGCCTACTATCATAATTAGATTGTGTAACATCCTCAGTAGCTGCTGTGGAGAGATACTGTGCATTACATCAAAGTAGAATGGATTCATACTGTCCTTAATATTTCGTAGACTACAGTACTACATCTTCACATAAGCGGTGAATCAGAGAGCAGATACGTCAGCCATCACAACCTTTAAACAATTCATTTGTCATCCTTCTCAAAACTTGAAAGGAAAAACGCCACAGAGGTTTGATGCAGCGAAGTGTTTTTCATCCCTGCCTTAGTTTTTTCACACGTTCTCTTCTCTATGCCCTCTCTGCAATTACCCTGTCTGCCAGCCTACCCCGAACGCACAGGTGCACACCGACGTGATGTGTAGGCGATACAGTCCTGAAAGGAAGCCGTCAATCCTGCCCCAGGATGACAGCACGCGGCGACGCCAGGGGCATGTGATCGGTGTTCAATTAGAAGTGCATTTGTTAGCTCGCTCGTGCGCATCACTCAGCGGAGAGGTCGCCTACCCATGACAGAGAATGATTGTACAAAGAAAAATGTTCTGCTCTAATTAAATCAATTAGAAGAACTGTTTGGTACTCAGGTGATGGAGGTGATGGCTGAGGCTTAAATAGATTCTTCACTCAAGGAAAAATCTCAAACAAAAGAACGTGTTCAACAAAAGCTTCCACTCTTAAAAACACAGATGTGTGAGAGTGACTCACTGCAGAATTAAATTATGCTTGCAAGTGCAGATTTAAAACGTAGCACTACACTACTACTCAGCTGTGATGTAACTTTTGCACCAGTAAAGGCAGACTTGATGTTTGCTGTGATGGATCACCTCTAACGCCAGTTTGAAGTCTCTGAAGTATAGTATAGTAAAATGAATGGAAACCACCGGAGGCCGGGAGTAAAGCAAAAACACATAAAAAAAATCCCCTGCAATCAGCTTTGAAAAAGTGTTCAGCGGCAGGGCTGCCTCCTGAAAGTCGAAGATTCGACCCCTCGGTCGATTCTTCAAGTCAAACAGTCTCGTGCTCTCAAACGGACTCGTACACGGACAGCTGGGGACGCCATAGCGTAGCAGTTCTGAGACCGAGGCAATGCGCTGCCTGGTTTTTTGGTTTCATCTTTGGAATTTTAGGTGTTTGACTGTTTATTCATTCCTTACTGGGTGTTTTACTGTTGTGTCTTATGTGTAAACCACTTTCTAATACTGGTTTTGGTAAGTGCTATATAAATAAATGTTACTATTATTATATTATAACAAAGCATTACTGGATTGTCTATATGGAAAAAAAATAGTTGAATATTTATATTGAACAGCCAAATTGAATTTGATAGTTATCAGTTAGAGTTGGTTCACCCAAACTACAAAGAAAAGACAAAAAAAGATTTTTTTCCTAGTCTTTAAGAGATCTGAGATCTTTTACATATACAAACTATTTAACGCATCTTCACATTATTAAGTTTATGGTCACATTGTAAAAAGGTCAGTTTGGTCAGGTTTAGCTATATAAAATATTAAGTTAGGTTCAAGCAAATTCCTTGACTAAGTTTAGGAAAAGATATTGGTTTGGGTTAAAATAAGTACGACACTCACGTGATGAGAGTGACATTATGGCTACATAACAAAACTTAAGTAACTTTAAATGAGTCCATGTTGACTTTTCGGTTCACAGGGGACTCAAAACATGGTCTTCTTTGTGAAAGTACTGCGATTGTTTGAGCCATCCATCCACCCCACCTCCTCCAAACATGGCTTTTCTCGATCTTTATACTTCTCCCTCCTGTCATAATTATGACGCCCAGTAGAGGCTGCTGCCTAAAAATAAAGGGAATCCGTATAAACTGTTTCTTGCACATGTGACCTAGATGGTCATTCTTCTGTTAAAGACATGCTGGGACCATTTGTTTGTACAAACTACAAATATTATTCAGGAACTACAATGAACTACATTAGTTCTCGATTTTTTTGTAATGCCATGTTTTAGTACACAACGTGTGAACCTCATCCTGCTGTCATTTTTCATGCAGTCCAGTTCAACAACATAACACATCCATTTCTGCCTTGATTAAACGATCGACATGATCAATAACAAAGTCCCATGACTGGGCTTGTTATTTTCATGTGCACAGAATTAGAAATGGTTAATTAAGTCATTTAATGAAATGAGAAAATAAGTCTGCATGACAAAAACGCTTCTGTCAGGAGCTGCAGGTACATTAATATTTGTTTGTCTTGCAGGCTGATGGATCTCAGAGGTGATCTGAAATTTCTGTGTTTTATTAGTATCAGGGACACCCCACACATCTCATTATTTGTAATTATCCCCACGTATTTACTCTCTTTACAACTTGCTTTGCATGTGATTTGCACTGCTGTTTTTTCTGCCAGCCCAGTGTGCCACTGCTGTGAAGCAGGCTGTTGCATCAGAATCATTTTATTGTCACTTTTTACTGCCGTGCAAGCCACAAACAAGATTCCGCCTCGAGGACAGATAACCCAAAACCTGAAAAACTAAAAGCAGGGATGCTCCAATCATGTGTTTTGGGTTTTTTTGCCGCTGATACCAACTGCAGATTGTCTATGAGGTATTGGCTGATACAAGGCCAATACAGATTGTCTCCAAATGTTCTGCCATACAGAAATGTTTCAGGGACAGCTGAAGAGCAGACAGGAAACAGGGTAGAGAGAGAGAGAGAGAGAGAGAGAGAGAGAGAGAGAGAGAGAGAGAGAGAGAGAGAGGGTGGATGACATGCAGCAAAGAGCTGAAGAGCTGCAGGCAGGAATCGAACTGGCAGCCGCTGCAGAGGACTGACAGCCTCAGTACATGGGGTGCTCCAACAACTGAGCAACAGGGACACCCTACTAGAGGGCTTTTAATTTGAAACAGATACAGGAAGTGTTGAGTTTGAATTAATAGCATAATTAGCTGGCTAGCTACCTTGCTCACATTGTAAACATGTGATAAGCATGACAGCCATAAAGGACAGGGTTGTATTACAGTCATATTGAAAAGAGATTTTGCAAGATATTACTTTCTTACTGGTGTAATCGTCACAAATTGTTTGCTGATATATTCAATATTCTATAAGTGTGATGACGCAATGCAGTGTTTTGGTCCCTCCCTATTGTTCTAATTTGTGTCTAATTAGCAGAGGCTATTTAAGAGGATGTGAGTGTCTGTTGTTGACTCTGATGAGGAGGCTTCTGGCGTCGAAATATTAGTTACTTAGTAAAACTTTTACCGTCCTAGTTCGTGTGCTCCAGTATATTTGGACCTATTTCCCCAATTTTTTTTGGTGTGTAGAACTAGCTTGTCTTCAGGGCTTAATGCCAGAAATGACTTCATTACTGTTTTGTTTTTTTGGAAGCACTGAGCATATGAGACAAATTTTACTGCACCGGTTGAGTGAGAGTTTTTAAATGGATGTTTTGATGCAACTTTGCTATTTTAAAAAATGGGAGGGCCATCGACTTCCACAAGTCTGTCACAACAGCGGGTGAGTAATTGATGCACAAATGATTTCGGGGGTGAAGTGCTGCTCCAGGTTAGTTAGCATGAGACAATGACGCCAACTCAGCCGAGACCTGGAAATTACTAAAATCAAACTCTTTTTTAAAATTACTTTTCCATAAATTTCCATACTATGTAAGAACCCTGATTTTTACTGAATATTGGCTGATAATGATCGGTATATCAACAATCTGGGCATCCCTGAGTGTTTTGGTAAACTGATCCTTGAAAGGCTCAAAGAAATATAATAATAACACACACTAGTGTCATCCTGTAAAATAGTTTTTATAGTTTTTATAACAAATACTATCCTGGCAAGCACTCCTGATGGAAAAACAAGTTTAAAATAGCCTTCATGTGGTCTTTTGAGGGCCACATGCAATCCAAGCTGTGAGTGTACGATGATAAATTCTAAGCTGAAACCTGAGTGCCAAGAGCAAAGCTCCATCATGGATCACCTCGTGGAGCAGAAGGTTGACATTGGATACTCCCCGTGGAGAGGACCCCAGACCCCGGTACAGTGGGTTTAGCGGGCTGACAGGGGCCCCTCTCCTTTGAATAAATGCACAGTGGCGGACGGCCGGCAGCAGACGGGAGCGTTTAAGGAGGGACCCGTGCAGCGAGGGGCTTGGCCGGCGTCCAGAGGCTCTCGCTGAGCGGCTTAATCACAACCAGATTTGGAAATTTAAGATGAAAACAAAACTGGGGGAAGCTTGTAAAATTTATGAGGTCTTTGGAAGGTGAGCCTGCAACTGTGTGAGGGGGCTGTGTATGTGAGTGTGTCCCCGTAACTACACTTTATTATCTGCAACATTATCACAAGAAAGCCATTACAGTCATGTCCTATATCCTACACTAGCTGTCACGTTCACAACATACCCAGCCATGACAGAAATGCTGACAGTTTAATTTCAGCCTTATTTACTTCTGTGCATTGGTGTGTACCATATACTGGCTTGTAGCCCGTACTCTTAGCCCTGGCTACATTTATGTACTACTAATTTGTTTTGCCAAATACCTTTTATGAGAACACCCAATTGTTCAGGGACTCACTCCAAGAAAATGTTCTTTTGAGAGACCAGATCTCACCCTGTGGTTAGTTTCAGGCAACAAACACTTTGGTTAAGGTTAGGGAAAGACGGTAGTTTCCTAACCTTAAACAAGTGCTGCGAGTGCCTAAACACAGCCATAAAAAAAAAAAAACGCTCATCATGGTTTTGTTGCTACGAGCGAATATGGTGGCCCGTTGAAGAGAAAGGAATAGACCTTTTTCACAGCACCCATGTTGATATGAAGTGTAGGGTGGGGCTGCACAATTAATCAGAAGTGCAGTACCCAAATCGCAGGACCGCAATTGTTGTATGTATCAGAAAACAGCATTATGATGGGGTACTATAGTGATGCAGGGATGACTTGGCCTAAAAATCTTGTTCTCCAGATGAAAGAGAACGTGTTTGTGTGGTACAGACCTCGATAAATATCACATCATCACAATTTTAATAGTTTTTTTATGCAAAAATGATCATTTCCATTAATCGTATCACTCGTCACAATTGCAGTTTCACTGTGTTCCCAATGAAACTAGTGAATGGAACAGAAATTTTATTGGTATCATTGGTGAAACCTGGTATTTACCTCACTATTACTATACTTTCATTCATGATGGCTGCTCTGAAAAGGTGTATTTCTGTCTATTTACATCTTTGCAACTTGCCAGATACTGTAATTAATGATAGTTCTTCAATATCCTGACTTCCAAAGCTCAAGGTAACTTATTTAATTGCTTTTCTACTGAGATGCTTTGACTTCACTTTAAGGGAGCTGTCAAGTTGTCATTCCTGTATACACTCTCTCTGTGTTCCACCTGAAGTCAGAAATTCTGACCTCCCAGTTGGAACGTCCCCTAAAGTGGGTGGAAAGTCTGTGGATGTTGCACAGGACAAAAGATTTTTTCCAACTTGTTGTACACGATCATGGTCGACTTGGGTGGGATGTCAGTTCAAGTTCTGACTCCTGACCTCCAAGGTAAATGGAACGCACCGTAAAATCTACTATTTGTCTTGAGGGTAGCGCTGGTAGAGGGGGACTCATCTTGTGAGGAACATGGATATTAACAAAAACATTAATGGAAATCCAGCTGTGAGTTCTCAAGATACCTTTACAAAGGCATCTGGTTTTGGACCAGAGGATCAGATGGACACATGTCTGACAGAACGACCACAATCACCAGCTTTAAGACCCAACAGTAAATTGGCAAATTGGCTGTTAGAAACATGCATATAAATAATGGCTTTTCCAGAACAAAGAGTCACCTTGGATTTGTTTTACCCCTGTTTTAACACATTGTTGTCCCCCCAGGGCTTCATTACTAGTTTACTAAAAGTTCTCAGATAACTCACCTATTGAAGAAGACATAAGAAGAAGCCGCCAATTGATCCAAAGGAGCAGGGAGGGAAGAGAGAGAGAGAAAAAAAAGAGAAATTAGTACACAGTAAACAACTTTCAAACAGTATACAGCATATAGTGCACAAAGTCACACATGAAAAGCCTTCTAGATGCAAGGTGAATGAAGCCAAGAAGCCTCCGAGCAGAACAGCTTCACAAACAACACTGGATCATTTCCTGAAGAGAGAAAAACTGCACAGTTATTTTCAGCCGACCTTTAAATAAAGTCAAAGTTTGAGACTGAACCGCCGCTCACTCGTGCACCACTTTTTGTACAAGGTTGATCGTGTTTTCACATTAATGATAATGGCACGCCAGCAAGGGCACGGTAGAGTGAAATTATGAAGGCGCGCCCTTTTAAAACTAACTTTGAAGGGTGTCATGACAGAAGTGCCGTGTTTTCCAACTGATAAATCCCCGCAGCTCGGCAGCGTGGTATTGTTTGCTTGTTTAATTTAAGTCAGCTTAAAGGATTAACACTGTCTCAGGTTACATCACAACCTTTTACTACTGAGGTCGTGCTATAATCGGGGCTTCATACGGGGCATTAAATACACATATTTGCTCTATCTCCTCTTTCTTATTGAGGGGTCAATGTTACGCAGCTGCTAGCTGTAAACTCTGCATAAATGAGTTCGAAAGGGTTTATGAGAGTACATCTCATTCTGACACGACTTGAGTCTTTATTATTTGAATTGCACACATACTCTGCAGGCCATTAAAGGACAAAATCTGACCGCAAAAATGCAGACTAGACGGCTTGTGTTTGTTTTTTTTCTCCACTTTATTGCATGTGCCCACATTTCCATCATGTAATCAACCAGCCAAGGTTTTTTCTTACTGTCAAAATATTGTCTCTCTATATTGGGAACAATACATGCTGGGTTAGTCAATAGCTTACCCCCTTTCACACTATTCCCTTCAGTAAAAATCACCATAAACCACTTCCTCATTCACTCTCTTTAATAGCCAGCAAATCGCGTCAGTTTTGTTCGAGTGAAAAGGCTGCGGAAAGCGAATGCCAAGGTCAACTTATTAATCTACCTGAAGAAAAGCCCTGCTGTCCTTTTACTTTCCTAAAGTGGTAATCATCTCAGCCCCCTCGAGTGCTAAAGAAACGGGGGCAGGCAAAGGGCAAATGAGAGTGGGGAAAAAGTAACTTTGAAGCGATAGGAGCGTAAGCAAAAGGCTGAAAAGGTCAGCGATTTTCAAAGTGAAATGTCTTAATAAGAATCCGCCCACAGTTTTTATTGCACATTGGCAGCATCACTTGGCAGCATGCTGAAAGTAGCATTTAGAGATAACATTTATCAACAATTTGATCAGCCATCCCTCTGAACCCTCCTAAATGATATTCTTGCAAGGGTGCCACACAATTTTTTTGCTACAAGGGACACCTGCACAAACACCGGCGACACCAATCAATCACCCCAATGAAAGTCATTTTCAGCCGCTCAACAGTAATGTAGTAAATGAGGTTTGGCAGAATCAGCAGCCTAACAGTCGCTGTGTAGAAAGATGAGCACCTCGTTGTCTCATGTTTGCACGACTGCCCCAAAAATACTCAGACTGATTGTTGGAGGCACGAGGGGGTGGGTCACGACTCTGCCCTCTTCCTATCTGTAGCCTTGTGTGACACAGCCCTAGTTCAGTGAATAAATGTCCTTTTCTCAAGATCAAACTACACATTTTATAGTGGCTTTTTTATTGTGAACAGTCCAAGACACACCTGTGTATTAATCCTGCTGTTTAATCAGCATCTCAATGTGCCACACCTGTCAGGTGGATGGATCATCTCTGCAAAGGAGAAGTGCTCACTAACATGGATTTGTGGAAAAAATTTGAGAGAAATAAACATTTTGTGTGCACAGAAGAGGTCTGGCATCTTTTACTTCAACTCTTGAAAAATGGGAGCGAAAACAGAAGCGTTGCCTTGATATTTTCGTCGTTGTCAACAAATCCCATGAGAAGGCAAAGAGCAGTCCAGCTCTCCACGCTATCTGATCTCCCTATCCTGTTTATCATGTTCACGTTCAGAGTAATGAAGGAAAATGTCACCCGTTGTAGTGTTTGCACCAACGTCACAGTTTGGTCAGTAAGCAGGATGCGCGGCCATTTCAGACATACTGGGATGTAAACAGAATGAATTACACGCTGAATATTTGATGCAAGCTGACTTTAGGATGTCTACACCACTGTGAAGTTCAGGAAATCGTGAGGAAGCTGCTGAAGCTCACAGCGGGTCGGAAGAAAAGGCCGCAACATAAACACATACACAATTAAAATGTCCCTCTTCAACCGATTTATTATAGAAAACTAGTTTATTATTCTTACAAGCTTATATTGACCATTTTCTGCAACAGTGCTTCTTCAAATGTCACTCATCGACTTGTGGTAATTCTTGTATACAACTCTTGAAATCCAATAGAGCTTTCATACCATTCCCACTTACAAGGTCATAAATACCACAATAACATCGCACATATGGACTCTTCTCATGAGCACAGTATGTGACCCCATTTGAAGGCAGCAAATAATCAGGAGCAGTGGCGATTTCGACATGACCTAGTGCCATGAAAACACTCTATAGAGAAAATAATTGATGTATTCTTAAGAGTTTTTGGACAAAAATACTGCACTGGGGAAAAAGCTACTGTACATCAGTTTGAGTCGTTGAGTCAGTGGGATTAATTTGTCATTTTTTCCTCTTTAAATGAGATTGTTTATGATAAAATATTTATTTCATTCATGATGAAAAAACTACAATATCGCAAGACTTAAGACTAATAAAAAAAACTGCAACATATCAGCTGATAATAAACAATTATCAATCAGTTGCGATGCAATTTCTTTTTTCTCTGTGATAACCTGATATCAGCTGATGATATCGGCCACTCAGTGTGCCACTCAAGCTCCAATAAACTCGGTATTGTACTTCACTGAAAATTACAACTACCCTTTAAAAGTGTGACGTAGCAAACCAAAATTATCCGGCAATGTTATGTAACATCAGAACAAACCCTAATCCCCTAATTAATATCACTGAAATCACTCTGAAGAGGAAGAAATTGGCAATTTTAGGTGGCAGAAGAAGATTGGACATTTCAGGGGATTTGATAAAGACCTGTTGCCAGAAGGAAGCCAGTTGGTATTAAATTATCTTGGTGTTGCCACCCCGGACGCCCACCACTGTTTGTGATCCGCTGGCGGTGACTCAGATAAATGCACAGAACCGACAGAGGAGAGTCGTCTCACCGTATGAGCAATCCGAGAACGAGCGCCGGCTCTATCAGTCTATTCTTTCACGCTTGGCAAAGTAATGTGTGGACTCTTGTGAAACTGAGATCGGAATTGTTTTGATTATCTGTCAGTCCAAGTAAATAAATCAGTGAACATTTCTGGATCGCGCCCAGCCTTTTTGGAAAATGCACAGCTTGTGAAAGTGGAGTGTTATAAATAATTGTGGCCAGTGTGCGGTCTAAAAATTGGTCTTGCGTATCTAAACAGCTCAAAATAAATTGCTATTGTTGTTAGATACTGCTTAGAAAATCATTTTCATTATTACTGCATAAAGAAATGAGGAGTCACATCACTTCAGTAATTCTGCTATTATTAAAGAAATAAACTGAACTAAATTGTAAGTGCAAGGCCACAGTGTTTGGACAAACGCCGTCCTCATCTCAACAGCCACATAACGGACCATTTGTGTGTCTTTTCATTAAGTCTTCTGTTGAAGTGAATCCTCCTCCCCCAGTTTCACAACTTCAGCAGTTTCTAGCAGCCACACTTAACACAGTCAATAGACTGCATGAGCATTTGAATGACCCTGATGTTCCAGTTAAGCAGGTTTTATTCTATACTCTGAGACCGTGCCCCTGCCAAACCTATAATTCTAGGTGACCTCGTGGTGTTGACCCACCAAGTGTCTGGCTCAGGTGTGAGCTCACTGAATGCCACCGAGGGATTTCAGGTAATAGAAGACGCCAGGTGGCAGATATTGGAGGTTCCCATCTCTAGAACGGCACTTTCTGATCAAATTAACAAAACAAGAATCAACAGCAGGGCAATTAAACTCATCTAATTTTGGCAAAAGAGAGAAACCTGAATTCCAAAGGTGTAAGGTTGCATTTTTTCTGTTTTAATATATCCTTTCTTGCCGTTTTGTGAGTTTATTTTCTTTATTTGCTAGACACAGATAACCAGAGACAGTTTAGAAAGTTACATAAAGAACATGTGAGCAAAAGCGACATACCAAACTCGTGTCCCGCACACACATCTCCCAGTTAAAAGGGTGGGTGAACACACACTCTCACATAAATCTGTGGGAACATACTGGCAATCACCGGTTGTTGGGCCAGCGGTGGCCATTTGGAAATTTTTAACATATCACCCACCAACATGTGGTAATTTGTCTTTTGGGTTTGATAGAACCCAGTAGACATGATGCCAAATCAAAATGGATCTGTATGTGACTCCAAATCTTAATGACTATGAAATATGTCATTTTTCACTAATTAAAATGATGTAATTCAAAAATATCCATGTTTGAACAGTCACACAGTGGCTGAGTGGTTTTCTATGAAGGTTGCCAATAGTAAGAACAAATTAATGAGACTGGTTGTTCTCTCTTTATCTGTTTTGCCAGTGCATTAATCAGAGCTGATAAGGTGTTATCAGCTAGTTGGTTTGCCAAAGTAGAGGCTGGCCTGCTCCTGCTAAACATCAGTCTGCATTTACAGCAACTGGTCACATGTCCGCTCCGCCCGCCATCGCTGGAAACTGCCAGCCAGTAATTCAAAAGGTGTAGAACTGTTCATTAACACTGCCGCTACTTCCACAACAGCAACAAAAAGAAAAACAGACTGTTTTGTGATTTGAGGGAGACACTACCATGTCTGTTCCATACTGCTCCAACTAACAGTGTGGTGGCGTCCAAACTGACTGCTGAAAACAAGCACAACATAGCAGAGCGTGTGCCAGTGGCAGAGCACACAGGCACAGATAACAGGATTAAGCGCTGGCTGAGAAGTATTAAGACCACAAACTTTCTCTTTTTTTTTGGGACTCTGTCAACAAAGCCACTGATTTTGCAGCAGACTGCTCCAAGTCAGGGTCTGACTGGATACGCACCACAAAGTAACCTCCTGCCCTGACCTTGCATGCCAAGAATGCACCATGTCCCTCTGACTGAGCCTGAAGAAAGACAGCACTGAATGTACAGATACAACAATTTCAGCACAGCAGTGTTTTTTTTTCATACTTTAAAAGTTTAAAAGTTGTAACCATGGTCATTGCATCTGTACTGGTTAAAGAGACAGTTCATCCCAAATCAAAAATCCATATTTTCCCTCTGGCTTGTAGTGCTGTTTATCCATCTATACTGTTTTGGTGTGAGTTCCCTAGTTTTGCAGATGTAGAGAGGTCTGACTTCTCTCAAATATAATGGAACTAGATGGCATGAGTCCTGCAGTGCTCAAAACGCCAAAAAAAAAAAACAAACATCTGTCAACAGCAGCGTCTCTTTCCAGAAATCATGACCCGGTAGCTCATAATAATCAACACACCTTGTTGTGAGCCGTTTCATATTGGAACTATTTCCTTTCTGCAGTATAATCCACCAGAACTACTCTAAAACCTAAGAGCCACTTTCTTTCTAATAGACTAAACACACAGTAACTCACTTGTGTTTTTAACTGGCGCAACTCCCATGCTCCTGCAGGTATGTTTCCATAGTGACGAGCTTAGCTTGCGGATGTCAAAAGCTAATACTTTTTGAAACTTTTTACAAGCAGCAAAGCCGCCGCCGACATTATTCTCAGTCCAAAATTCTCCCATTCAGCTTGGCCTTCGACAATGAATTGTCCACGCTTTGATAGTCTCCACTGGCTATTATTTTATCTAGTCTTCATCTCAGTCAAACCAAACACTGCTGTCCCATTGTTTGGCAGGAAGTGGGGTCAAAGGTTGTGCTGTAGGCTTTCACAATAAAATCCTGCTCGCGGATTAGACTTGATATTAGCAGATATAAATGTTAAAGATACTGCTCAATTATTTCCATTTCTGATTTCTTCATTGAGAAAAGCACACTATTGTATTGTATGTGTTATTGTTATCAGCTGCTGCCTGCCCACAATTTTCATTCATATAAATATATTTTTTACTTGTTACACAGCCTGTTGCAGGTCACCTGTCGGTGCAGGACTCCAAACTACCCAGCATTTACTTTAGAAATCCTCAGATGATTGGTAGATGGCGAGATCTCAGATTGTCTGGTATCGCAAGGCTAACTTAAGATCTTTTCCATCTCCTCCAGCTATTTCAAGCTGCCCATTAGAATCGCTTCTAATGACCTGGAACATGGCTTGATCGTTGATGAGTCTACCAGGCCTGCCTGTTTCTAATTTGCAAATTGAAATCCAATCACAATGCGGGCATAACTGAGATCACGCTTGTTTACAGCAGCTGTAAATGCAAAGGTCTGTGATCGGATGTCTTTATGCAGATAATGTGATCAGATACAGATCATATGTTAATATCAAAAGCAAAAAGGGTCATAGTGTAGACTCTGACGAAGTTGCAGAAGCGTTAGATCTCTTCTCCTCTCTCAAGTTTGCTGTCTTTGATCAGAGATGCTCTTGATTTAGCTGCACATTGCTGAGAGATGGATATATTTGGATGCGTCTGTTTGGCACATGTCATGCTGTCCTGTGGACAAAGCTCAGGACACTACAGAATGGAAATCCAGTCCTGAATCCAGGCAATGAGCACTACCTCTGCAGCACCCTAACCCTTACCTGTACAACTCAGGTATATGTGCAAGGCTATCAAGTCTTGATTCAACTTGTACTCACTTGTCTACATGGGCGCTGGAAGGACATGGCAGGGTGAAAATAACTGACGGTATTCACCCCATATAGTGGAGGCTCGGGAATCAATGGGGACAAGGACATCAGACAAAAGGCACATCAGCCTCTGACCTAATAACGGGCCAGACTGAGACAGAAGCGAGAAAGCAGCCATAAGCGAGGCAGCTTTTTGTCTGACGCCTCAGTCAGAATCCGACCTGAAAAACAGGCTCATAAGTCGGACATCTGAGAGTCGACTGCTGCGAGGGAGAGCGGAAAGATCTTATGAATGGAGGGCTAAGCAGACAGCACATTCCCCCACCATTAAATATTGATGCGTCTCACTGGTAAACTGACAAATTTTAAATGCTGTTTATTAAGTACCTTCAGTTAGAGGAGCATGCCAGAGCTTTACACAAACCCCCTGCTACTTCCTGTTACACTCCATTTACTTGTCAGAGTGTTAGTGCCTCCACTTATTGTATGTAAAATGCTTCACTGCTATTTGCAATTTATGGCCAGTGTTGTCCAGAAACAAGGCTATTTGAAGCTTTTATTGTTGACACAATACTTTAAGACTACATGGGTAAATATTAGATTGCTAAATATTATGCTAATGCTGTCACTATTACCAGTAGCACTGCTGCGCAGGTTATACAAAGGTGTCATGCAATTGCAGAGCGCTGTGTGAAGCTACACAGGAATACATCAAATTAATTTGTTCAGCATTTCTCTTTCATTAATGTTTCACATTCAATCAAATCTAACGATCAGTTTTTACACAAAGGGAGGACAAATTTCAATGCTCAAATTATAGATGTAATTATCAAAACAGTTGCACACGCAGTCAATCAACTTTTCCTCTAATGAGTGTGCTGTTATAACTCAGGAGGGGACAGTGGATTTTATCAAACAATCATGCTGAGTATTGTTCAAACAACATACTGGGTCTGATATTTTTGGGAAATTAATGATTTTTTTTAAATAAACAAAGCACAAACACTTAATGAAACAATTATTAAATAGCTCATCCTGTTTAAAAACTTCACCGTGAAACTATGCCATTCTTCAATACTCCATGTTGACAAATTATACAGTGCAAAATAGGGGAATAACAGTTTGTTATCCAAAGGTATTCACAGTTTGTTGTCCTGTAAACTGATACATCTTAAAAATAAAATAAAGAATGGCTAAATCTAGTTTATTTTAGATAGCCTTTTTAGTCAACCACCTTTACTTCCCACGAGATGAAAAATTGCAAGAGTGGAATATTATTTCATATCAAAACTCCTCTCTGTTTTTTCATGAGCAGAACTTAGTTGGAGGAAAAACACTTCCCTACAAATGTAAGCATCTTTTTTTTTTACAATTGTGGAGTCTACTTTGCAGATTTTTGTGATTTAATTTAATGTGTAGAGCCAGACTATTTGCACATCTAGTGTGGTAAATTAAGGATTTATTTCAACCAAACCTGACTTGGTATTTGTTATAACAATGTTGAGTTTAAATAAAGTGAGTTTTACAAAGTCAACAAGGCCATTCAAGCTCAATTTAGTTCAGAAGCTTGAATTCAGAAGGCAATTGGTAGTATTTTTCTGTTTTGCACGCATCTCCCATCTTTTGTCTTATTACATTTAACCATAGTTGTCTTCGGGGCTTTTTGGCTGCTGGTGGCGGCAATAAAACTTCAATTTTAAGCCGTTACAACTTCAATTCTGGCACCCAGCAACGCAGCAAGATTAAGTTTGCACTTGGTTATGTGGCCTAACAGATTTTCCATTGGTTTGCCTCCAGCTTACACTGAAACACAGTCATGATGTTGGTACTAAAAGAGTCTGTTTTACCAATCTTTCACCAAACCTGACAGACTCAACAGTAAGTTGCAGAGAAGCATTGGAATATAGTCTAGTATTGTGTCAAGGTCTGGGTTACATTTCACAGCATCATTTCACAACAAATACACTATTAATTTATTTATTTTACAATTTAGTGCTTTAGTATGTCATTTTGTTGTGAACTCTAACCTTTATAGTGTCTATCTACTGATAGACTAGTGTCATGAGGTTGCAAAATATTCAGAAACATATGTACTGTCTGGTGTGGACTGGTTGTGGCACACGTAGTTCGAAACCTAACTTGAATGCTGCAGACACTGAATACAGTTCAATCCCAGTGCAATTCATAATCAGACATCACAGATTTCATTAGGCTGATGTCCCGAAATGACTCTCCAGTGTCTGTTTCCGAGCTTTACACGAGCTGACCTTTTGAGCCAACACACCTGGTATGTGCTTCTCTTCGGAAGAGGACGACATCCACCGCAATTCATGTGTGTTTGTACTGTTAAATCATTTTTGAACTCCCAACCTCAGGCCCTCCTGGGGATTATGGAATATGCAATTATTTTTTATCAATATGACAGCATAATCAACTCATACCTCGGCAATCTCATTACACCCCGGACTGCCAGATGCCTAATCGGAACCTCTATTATCTCTACCCCTGTCTTTTGTCCTGTACGCGAGCGAATTCAATTGTAACATCATTAGTGGCTTTTATAGGGGCAATGACCCTTATGTCTTCCGATAAATGATCTGAAGATCCTATGCACGAGCTTATCTTTTACATTAGGCTTCACAAAAGGTCTAGATACGGATTCAGATAGGATACTTCCCATAAAAGTACTCATTCAACCTGCTGGTGGTTTTATTCAAGTCAATATAGCTTCTATAACATCAATGTGCCAAAAAAAAATACTCTCATGACCCATTTTTTCAGCCAAAATGCTGTTAGAAGATTTGTAATTCTCCAAATTAAACAAGCAGCATTGATAACAGTGCTTCAAAATACATCTAAAATTTAGTTGCAAAGGCTTCTGATCAGATTCTGCCATGCATCAGTTGAAATCGTGGAAGATATCCAAAAACCTTGCAAAGGTCTGCAGTTATTTCATTTTCCATTACTGCTCCTCTCTTGTGTATTTTGCGTCGTAGCAGTCTGACAACAGCCCACGTTCCTCCTGCAATTGGGAGTGCTGATGGCTGAGCATTGCCACCGGGCCATCATTTCTGCAGTAAGCCTTCCAGTCCTGATACGACTGAATCGGGGGAGAAATACAGCGCATTGGAAGCAGCGCACAATAGGACTGCTGCCCGTTGGAAACAGAAATCTGCTCAAATATTCAGCACCGGAGGAATTTGAGTGAATAGAATACATCTCTGCATAGTCACACAAACTGGGAAAAAAAAGTGTTACCCTCGGCGCCGTGAGTCCAAAACTAAGATGACACACCACAGTAGAGCCGCAATGATTTATCCATTAATTGATTCTGAATTAATAATGTAATTAATTGCAGCTATTATGATATCTATTAATGGGTTTGAGTAATTCTGAAAGAAAAAAGTCTGATTCCACCTTCTTTAAGGAGAAATCTCTAATATATATACTGCAATAAATCACAAAATGACCATTATGTCTTCAGTGATTAGGGAAATATGCTCAGTTGAAATATTCTGGAATAATGTACGCCAGTTTTTCCATTAATTAGAGTTTAAATTAATGCTGAATTGTTGCAGAATCAGTTCATGTCTGTTTATCAGTCATAAGAAATCATTATCAGTCTTTCAGAGGAAGTAGATGCTTATAACGTTTAAATTGAGCAATATGTGAATGGAGTCTGGCAGGCAGAAGGCAGGCAGTCACTAAACTCCAGTGTGTGTTTTCAGAAATAATAACTAACTGCAGCCCGACAACACAGAGCACCTGATCTAGAACAAGTGCCACAACAATTAGCTAGAAAATATGATTAATAACAATCATTTTGTCAATCAATTAGTATAATCAGGCAAGGAAAAAAAAGTACAAATATTCATTGTCTCCACCCTCACATGGTGTTTTTCTCTTCTTACTGTGATAAAAGCTGAATATCTTTGAAGTTTGGACTGACAAAACAAGTCATTTAAAGATGTGACTTGGCTTCTGGAAACTTTTGATGGACATTTTCATGCAGACTGCTTGATGGAATACACAAAAATATGAGGAAATAGTTTTTTGGGTGTTTTTTGAGTTGCTCACAAAAATAAAGTCTACATACCATGTGGGAAAAAAAAGCTATTTTCAAGTTATCTTCAAAACACATTGTGTTTGTGTTGTGTTAAATAATAAGATACGAGTAAAATCAATTTCTATAAAGTAACATTCTCCAGCAGTGTACACAAGTATTGAGGTAGCAGTACAGAGCCGGGGATGTTTTTATTGTTAGGCGACACCCCTGAAATCTGCTGTGTTTGCCTGCCTCCTGAATGGCTTTATTATGGAAGTTACAGGATGTTCAGGAAATGAACAAAGTTGGAAAATAAACAGCACTGAGTTCAGATGTGGCGAACATTTAGAGGTCAAAAAGACACAGACGTTTTTCCCCCGTTTGATAAAAGAGACCGCGAATTCACATGAGAGCTTTGGACAACACTGGTTAAATAACAAAGCAGAGCCCTTACATGCTGCCTCACCACTTGTTTTCAAGAGCAGAAACAAATGCTCTTTGTCAATGCCACCTTCACAATCACTCCAGGTTACCCGAACCCCCCCCCCCCCCCCCCCCTCTCCCCGCCCAACAAAACAACATATCCCTGTGGGAGGAGGACAGGAAATAGTTGTGATTCTCATCAGTAGCCTGTCAGGAACCGGTGAGCGATGGCTTCCAACCCTCGATTTAATATCATTTCCAATACACCTGTCACTTTTAATGGCATGTCGCTCTAAAGGTACACAGTCATTGGGCTTTGTCACAACTGGTTTCACTGTGACAAACACCACGCTACCAATGCAAGAGCTGGAAATGTAAAAAAAAAAAAAAAGATTACTTCAGCAGTGCAGTGATGGAAAAACACGATGAGACAGGACACTGAAGACTTAATCCCAGTGGTAACAAGAGTTCCTTCTCTATTTGTGAATATTCCCTTGTGCCTTTAAGCATAAGGAGTGGCTATTTGAAAACCGTTTGTGGAGGTTATACAAACAAATATATATTTTGGTGTGGTTGGTTTAGCCTGGTGTAAATTCTGTTATTCTGTTATACTACTATCAAATGAATGGAGTTTGCTGACGGTGGAAACTCAAGGAAGTGACTTCTTGAGCATCTGTAAATTCATTCTTGATACGGCAGAGTGAAAACGGGTTAAATAAGATGTGTGTTGTACTCGTATAAACGTTTTTAAAATCTATATCAACCACACAGCTGGGTGACTGAGTCTTCAGGCTGTCCCGTGACAGATCTTGATACTGGTGTTCTCAAAAATATCAATATTGCGGGACATATTGATTCTGAGTATTTGGAACAATTTCAATGCTAATGTTCTGTAATATCGACACACCAGGACTAGCTGAGCTGCGGTCTCTCTTCCCTCCCACAGCGGCAAAAGGGATGCTGCAAATTAGCTGTGAGAGGGAGGGAGAGTGTTGGAGAGCCAGCTGATAGCTGCATTAACTGAGAGCATTTAAGCTAAAGACTGTCAATTAGATAAGCATTATTACTATTGGTGCTTTCTTAAAATATTAACACTTTGGATAAATAATCATCAGTAATGTGGATATAATGACTAAGTGGGTAAAGTGAAGAAAATAATATAACAGCTAGAACACTTTGGTAAGCTCAGAAAATGACATCACTTTACTGTCATGCAGCTTTTAAAAACAGGAAAAGGCAACACTTATGCCATATCACAATGTCCAAAATCTAAGATGATATCTAGTCTTGTATCATATATTGATATATTTCCCAGCAAACTCCATCCCATGATATTACGATACAAGACGACTCATTTCCATTCTGTTTCCTCCTGTTCATCATTACATATGACATATGAGGCTGGGTTGAATTCTTGGCAGATAAACATTATTTCTGTCTGAGTGTTTTGTCACCTGTGCGTCACTAAAGGTGTGGAAAAAGACCCGGTAGACCTGGCAAATAGAATAATAACAAACTCATGATATTTATATCTACAACATAATGACAACAACTGTAACAGGACCAGGTTTGAAAAATCTTTTCCAATTTGGATTCAAATTGAATTGCTTGTGTGTGCCTCCATCTCTGGGAAATACTGTTGTAGGTAAATTTTTCTAGCCTCCGAACCACTTATTGACAAAAAGATTGGCTGCTATAATCCCTTCATCTTTCTACGCTGCCTTAAGCCTTCAGCAATATCTCTATCCATCTGGTACACAACAACGCTCGGGTCCCTTGGCTTATCATGTCTAAACTATCTCATGCCTTCTACCTCATAGGCAGACTTAATCGCAACCTTGCTTTCTTCCTTTCCAGCTGGCCGGTAAACAGATAGAGCCCCCTGCCAGTCTGCAAAGCTTTGACAGCTAATACAAGCCTTGAAAACTCTCCCAAAACTCGGCAAAGATGCACATTGGCAACGGTTGAGGAGGGATGCCACATAATACTCCTGCCTGTAATGGGGTATTGTCTAGGTACAACAGCATTGTTTTATGACTTAGCTTTTTAAATTAATATCTGGCCTTCTGCCTTTATTTTAGGCTTAAAAGGGTTGTTTTGATTTATCGAGTCAGTCAAAAATGCCAAACATTACTGGGCAACGGCTTCTCAAATCTAAACACTGCCTTTACTTAAATTAAACATTGCTTTTAAATTTAATTAATACTAGTCTTTACTAGACTTGTTTTATTCTGTAATATTTATTTGTTTTTTCTGAATACGCTGGTGGCAGTAATGCACAATTTGACACAGTTAAGTTCTTTAACTTATTTTTTTCCAAAGTAATCGGTTTCCGACTTTTTTTACATAAACTTTAACTTATTAGAATTTATAGTTTATGTGTTGAATTTCTTTGTCTTATGTGACAGTAAACAGGATAGTTGGTCAGACAAAAAAAAAAGATTACATCACCGTAAAACCAAACATTCAAACTAATTAACTGTAATAAGTAGTAAAATTGAAAATTTGTTTAGACGATCTACTGACTTAAAAATGTTTAGTGCCAGTTGAGTTTTCTTTCTTTTGCGTTTATTAAAACTCATAATTTTCAATTTATGTGAACCTCACTGAGCATAAAATAATGTCTTTTTATACTTAAAATTATTCAGTTCTGTTAACTTATTGCAATCAGAGGGGTGAATGAAAATTCTGAGTTGCGTTTACTGAGGATATTAGAATTTAATCAATTGGCTTGATCCATGATTTTTAATTTTCTTTAACCAAAGAGCACATGTAAAACTCCAAATATCTAAGCTCTGATAGCCTCCACTTTTTAGGTGTATGGGTAGCAGCGCTCAAAAAGATTTAGGCAACCAGTTGCCAATTTTTTTTCAATACTGCTGACTTATTCAAGTTTACAGTGTGTGGGCTTCAGGATGTTATGACAGCAATTTTTCATCATAGCATCCTAAAGCCGATTAATCAAGAGATAAACTGATGATGAAAATAATTGTAGTTTCAGCCCTGCTTCATTGCATACTGACATCAGAGAGTATATCAAAAACACAAAGTTCAAACCACTGACATCATGACCCAAATGCTTTTAGCGCTCCTAATTTGGAAATGCATAAGTTTCATTACCATCTAGAGCACTGCTTCTGAATCTTGGGGTCGCAACCCCAAAATGGGATCATTAGATAATTTCTGGATGTCGCCAGATGGTTGTGGGGAATAAAATAAAATGCAATATTGTGGCGAGCAGCACAGATTGAGAGCCAGAGATATCAGCCTGTTAAAGACATCCATCATGATGGACTGAGTTTGATAGCTTTCATGTGTTATACAGTAACCCCCGAACAGATGTGGGAGGGTGGGGGGGGTACCAACATCAAACCTGGTTACTCCAGGGGGTCATGACTTGAAAAGGTTGAGAACCACTGATCTAGAGAAGTAGCTCTAGCATCCTTATTAGCATTGTAACACATCTTACAGATCTAAGGCTGAATCCAGCCACACTGAGCCCCTCTCATTTTCTTCATACTCAGTACATCAGCAATTTCCTGCTAATCCGTTATTGGTAGCAGTCAAACTGCTAGCTCTCAGCACACTCCTTGTGGCAGAAAATGGGCTTCGGTAGAAAAGCAGCCTAATGTCAGTGGCTCTTGTGATGAGGTCCCCTGCTCCTTTTGTCTCAATTGCTCACAGATGTTCCTCGCCTCAGAACCCACAATCCAAAATACTGTAAATAAAAGGGTTGGCTGGACACGAACCAGTAAATCTGAAACATACTACTGGTTTGTCAATGGAGCCTGAAGGCCTGAGGCAGGTGGTGCCAAAGAAAACACGCACCATTTGATTTCACGTTTGCAACGAGCTATCAAAGTCTGCGGCTTTGAAGCCACTTGTGCTGCTGGAATGTGTTTGCACTTGTATGGGCAGGATGATGCATTAGAGCAGGAGCCAATTAATTACCAGCAGGTGATAAATTAACTCAAATAAAATGTTCAATCGGTTATTAGCCCAGAGTAGATTCCACTACATCATGTTTATGATACGATGCATCAAAGCTCAAAATAGCCTCTGGTTTCTCAAACCCTTTAACGCTGTCTGAATTTGACCATCTCCTGATAAAATAAAAGAAAATGAGACCCAAACTCATTTCTGTTTCAGTGCTTTTCACAACAGTATCTCCCCCAAAGTTACTGTAGCATATACCCTACAAAATCCCTAGAAAGATTGAGTGATTGCTTCGGCCATAGTGACTGGTTGCTGGGGGATTTTCATCTTGAAATCTCATATCAGGACATAGATCTTCAAATACAGCTAAAGTGCCAGTCATTGCGAAGCTGAGGAGCATGATGGATCATAGGAACTATGATTAAAAATGACATTTACATTTGAATTTGTTCATTTTGGCAAATGTCTAGCTTAGAGATAATCATATTCATCTTAAGCTTTTGTTCAATTTGTTGTCAATTTGTTCAAGTGCACAAATTACAACATAAGTATTAGCTGTCCGATGAATTTCTCTCCATAAATGCTCACTTCCATCAGTGACTAATGGATTAGCAGAATCAAAGCTAACAAGTGTGCAGTACGACTTGACTCAGCTCCACGGCACTCTTCACTCAACTATAATAGAAGTAGGGCATGGCTGACAGTTCTTTGGCTCTAGCTTGAAGCCCTACTAAAAAGAAACAATTAATGGACTATTAATGAGGTAAATGAACCCTTTCCGTAAGTGGCAAAGGTAATGGGGCTTTCCATAAAGCCTGACGAATGCAGCCCACCCATACGGAGAAGAGAACCTGAATAAGTCAGAATAAATATTTAATAACTTGTAGTGACTGCTTTTGGATAAACTATATTTCATTTTGGAATTACCAGTTTTTGTTTCTGTTGTGCTGACATGCTGGTCAATAACCAAAACTAAACCAAAATAAACAACCACACAACATCCCAGAAAATTGTATTGTAATATTGTTAATATTTTTGATTATTCTACAAGCCGTATGATTTATATTGTCTTGAGAAGACAAAAACCTCAACATTTTGCTTGTGTTACGGTTTCTTTCTATGTTCAAAACAGGTTTTATTGTTATTGGAATGTTATTAGCTGTCCACTGGCAATCCCATAATGCATTTGGCTGAGTGTCAACCAATCAAAGTCTGTGTTCCTGACTTGCCGTTTGTGCAGCTCTGATGAGCTCGACCCTGCGGTATTGCAGTTACTGTCACAGCACTACATAAGAGACATTCATATGTGCAATCTTCTAAAATCTGCTGATATGCACTCGAACACTAACATGAACAGAACATCCTCCATGATGTACTATATCCACGTAGAAATGCAACTATTTGCTGTCATTTTACCCACCGACTGTATGACCAATAATCGAACAGCATGGCATCACAATCTGCTTACAATTTCACTTGCAGGTTGATGCTCGTGCCTTGTAAGCCATTTGCCCCCAGAGAAATCAGCTCAAGAAAAGGTGATTCTGTCAACAGCAGAAGATAAAGTCACATCCGTTTTTTTACTGTTGTCCTAATAAAAAAAATTGAGTGCTTTTCCATAACCCTAACCTGGACAATGTCCTTATAAAAAGCAGGTATTATCATATTACAACAATAATATATGGGAACCAGTTTTGTAATTATCGCACTCATTAAATCCATTTAGAGGCAAAACTGCTGTACTCCCTTGGCAACCTCAAATCTTTATTGCTTGTATTTTGTTGGCTCAGCATCTCATCAGCTTGTGAAAGATTCCCCCATTGCAGGTTGCTATCTACTGTAGATGGCAACTGAGTTGAGGCTGTTTAGGCCTGTCTAAGCAAGCCTATAGCTGCAAATTGACAAGGGGCCAGCTAAGCCCCTTGGTAGAACCCTGCCCTGATTAATTAGAGCCACAGAAGATGGAAAAAATATCTGGAGCTTAGTACCTCTGTAATCCCTCTCTCCAGAGATCAAGCGCTCAGAGCTTGACCAAGCAAAATACAATGAAGATGACTTGGTAAGGCAAGACAGTAGATCCTCTCTCTGTTTATTCCAGTTTATTTATTGATCTCCGCTCCACCATCACCAGCAGAATTAACTGCAGGCAACCCGAGAGGGTTCTGAATATGTTATTTTATTAGAGAATATGCACACAGCCGTAATAAACTACTGATGTTCTTTGGATAGAGAGATAAAGAGGAGGAAAAAAAAGTTTGTGTGAAGGGTGTTAGATGAAATGAAACCTGAATGTAGTATTTTTGGGCAAACCCCATGAGAGTCTGGCTTTCTTTAGCAATCATACTATTTTTCCCAAACCGACTTCCTTTAATAAAGTCATTACGCATTGTGTTTGCACCAAGCTTTTCCTCTGTACTCTGTCACTTTGCACGGAGACACACACACAGCATATAATCAAACCAACAGGCCATAAAAATGACTGTGACAGCAAAAAGTGGAGGAGAAAACAAAACATGACAGGCTGTTCAACAAACAGATAAAACCAGAGGGAAAAATGGAGATTGTAAGTAATGTTGTGGGTGATTAAAAGAAAGCAAGAAAGTATAATTACAAATACAATTCAGGTCAAACTTTTGTGTAATTTTGGTCATAATTTATATCACTGATAATAATTAATTACTGAGATCGGGGAACACTGTGACATTGCTAAAAAGATAAAAAAGATTTATACAACCCCCTCTAGGTTAGTCAAACATATTCATAAGGGCAAACAAAGGTGAACTCTTAAATTATTATCTAAACTTGTCTGTTGCATCATTCATCACATTTTAGAGACAGACTTCATGCAGACAGTTTTCCAGTGTAATGAGGAATTATTGATGAATTTTTGATAGGGCTCACTTTCAGCTTCTAACAACATGTCTGATCGTCTGACGGCTCATATTTTTTTCTTATTTATTTACCGTTTTATTTTTTTGTACCAATGTTGCGGTGTTCCCAAATACCAGCAATTAATTTTGATGAGTAATAGAAGCAATAAAAATAATGCAAGTTGTGATTAATCTGAATTATCCTTGAAATTATCTGTACACTTTAAATTAATAAAGCAGTTTTCTTAAAAATAGGTTCAGCTATATTGTTTTTCCATGTAACAGAGCTGTACAAGAATAACATGAGCAAAGTGATGATTTCTGCCAGGAAATATCTGATGAAAGAGCAAGTAAACAAGCCTCTGACTGAGCATTCAGTGCCTCTTTCCAGCACTTTTCAGATTCCCAAACTTGCCATTGTGGAGACTGTTCAGTCAGCGCTCAAAAAGCACTGTGGTCCTACACCAAGCCGTAGTGGTGGGCGAGGGTTTAAGCGCTGGATGTCTCCTTGGGTTCCCTGCTTTGTCATTTGTCTCCTTTCTGATCTTCTGCAATGAACTCCCCACTAGGAGGGCAATAACTCCCATTGACTTCTGTTTCTGTCATCTCGGCTGGCTAGAATTACTCTTCAGATCCATACCGAGCGTGACCCTGAAAAGTGTTTTCAATTACTTGCTGCTGGTGTCAACCTCTAGTGCTGAGCTTATTGAAATTGAACACCCCGAACTTTAAACAAGGCCACAAAGTTACGCTAGGCTGCTGCTATCAACAACACGAAATTACACATTTTTTTAAAATGCCTCGCAGTGCTATGAATGGTATAATTTGAGAGGAAATTATATTCAGCACATAGAAAAGATCAGCCGTGGCACTTTGAGCCACATTCAGTTCAGCACAATAAATGAAATATCAGAGTAAAATAGCTGCTGCTTAGTTTGTGACGGCGCACATTTGAGTTGTGATGCGACGTTGTGTCAAATGACCTCGCCCCATGGAGGTCAAGGAACAGGGCATGTAATCAAGGTTTATTGCTGCGAGTCACATGACCCACAGCAGAATACAACCTTGGAGACTGTTTTGAATCGATGCTGGAGGTTGCTGCAGTGATACTTTCGGGAGTTAAATGTAGGTCACCAAGCAACAGTCACAGTTCACCTCTGGGAGTAGCAACTCTTGGAAGGGTATTGAATATCATTGTGTCTACACTGTGCATGCACGGGTAAATAAGGGCTCTCCACTCCACGGAGTTTGTGATAGATGGAAATAACAGTACTTAAAGTAATGGATTTTCAAACCGGTATGGCTACTGACGTTGCCTCACTTTCAGGACATTCATAAACAAAGAAAAGGGGATGACTGGTTGCTCTAAACAGTCTTCTCAACCGTAGATGATGGCCGGTGCTCTTGGAAAATGGAGGGGTGGGGTGGATAAACAGGAAGGCAATCCAGAGGTACTCCAAGAAATAAGACGTTAGACGTTAAAAGCCCTGACGAAGACCAGAAATTGAAGTTATTTAACCACTACAATGAAGGCTTTTTAATTTCTCCTTCGTCGTTGTTACCACTTATTTCTGGAGGGCCTGGACCGCCTTGTCAGCAGCATGGATTGGTCATGTATTTTAGCACAGAAATGGACAGTAAGAATTTTCTGACTGCTTCTGTTGGTCTCACCACTGGAACAGGTGCGAGTGAAGCTGAGGAAAATACTAAATTACATCCTGTTTTAAAAATGCAGCATTACACATAAAATTACATCCAAAAGCTTGTTCAAGTATGGGGGTAATGTGTCAGAAGTATTAAAATATTAGATTTATTGATTATTATTACTGATAAATTACAGGTGATGTTATTTTTTATGCTAATTTTGTGATTATAGGCAGGAGGTAATGCAAGACAAAATACAGTTACCTTGTTTACATTATGTCACCAACTCCATATACTAACTAGAAGAGTGAATGCAATAGAGTGTAGATCTATATTTCTGGAAAAAATTAATTGGATGTTCATAATAACATCTACTTAATTAAATTATTATATTAAGATGTGGTATTAAAGGGACCTCAATCTCGCAAGACCTTGCAAGATCTCATGGGATGTGATTTCACGTGATCACATGGAGGCAGACGTAAACAAAGCAGAGAGTGACGCGGTACAAGAGTTTGCTGCAGTTAAGTTTTGCAGTGAAAACAGACAGAGCTAAAAAAAAAAAAAATAGACAGAGGCAGAAGTTAAATGAGTCTCAATGAGAAAATGTTTGAGGAGACACATCAACAGGTTGTTTATTCTTCAGCCAATCTTCGGCAAGATTTTAACTGTCAGTCTGTGAGCAGCAGCCTGCTGCTGGCTAACGTTAGCCTGAAGAACTAGAACGTTCACCGCTGTTCGGCGACACCGTCAGCTACTCAGCTGCCTCGTCTCCGTGTTATCTGTCTTCTCTTCATCCTGTTCTTGGACGCCAGCTTCACGCAGGCATGTGTTTTGAGTGTGTGTGACTGTGACCAGCAACAGTTTGTGTCGCTGCGCGATCAACAGTGCATCACCGGTCAGGGCCGGTTACGCTGAAAACCATCCAGTTTCAGTCTCTGGCAGGTCGATCGGCGCATCCCTACTCTCCAGCACTGCTAGTATGCTATTAGACATTTGTGTGAAATTTAGTCGAGTAGATTTAGTGTTTACATTGAACATTGAAATGATGGGCTAGTAAATCTAGCAACCCACTTGCCTGACCGGGCAAGAGGTAAAAAAGAATTGAACTATTAAACTATTTTGATAACTGAATAATGATTAAAGTAATTTTTTATGCAAAAATTACAGAAAATGCTGTTTTCAGCCTCTCAGATATGGAGATTTTTTGCTTCTCTCCATTTATTATCATATTAAACTGAATATCTTTGGGCTTTGGACTGACAATACAAGACATTTCACAATATCGCCTTCCAAAAACCTGGATGGACATTTTTCACATTCACATTTTATAGATACTGCAGCCCTAGATTTAACACTACAATTAACTCTAGGTTTTGTTGCGTGATAACCGCTAATAAATAACACAATTCGTACAGCAACAAGTAAAAAGTAAGTTTGGGCAAGTAAATTTCTGACCCACTTACTCAACAAGGCAAATGAAAAAAACATTCATGTTGAACACTGGATCTTGCAGTGAATGTTGACCTTTGACCGCCAAAATCTATTCAGTTCTTTCTTTAGCTGAAGTGGGCGTCCGTACCAAATTTGAAGAAATTTCCTCCCTAGATATTCACAAAGATATTCGCACGAGTGGGATGAACGTGAGGTTACAGTGACCTTTGACCTTTGACCACCAAATTCTAATAAAATTCATCCTCCAACTGGTCATTTTTGCCAAGTTTGAAGAAATTCCCTCAAGGTCTTGAAGTATCGCGTTTAGAACAACGGGATGACCCAAAATGCAATGCCTGTGGCCACGGCTGCTGCCAAAGGTTTTTCCAAAAATATGAATCACAGAGGCCCTCCAGTGTACAGTCAACATGCACAAAAACATTAGGCTAATGGGTCCAGGAGTATGGGAGATTAGGTGAGGACAAGCTCCAAGCCTGTTGGTCACACACACACATAATCTCACACACGCAAGCGATTGCAAGAGATAGTAAATATCATGACGGTATTGTTGTTCAGCTACAAGTAGTGCACAACACTAAAAGATGTGAACCAAGCACAGTCTGTACACAACTACAGAGTCTTGTAAAGTGGTTCTGGTAAATAAATGGACTGGAATAAAATGTACAATATGTCCAATGACGTACACATTATACACATGAAGATGAAATACAAGTATCTCAAAACTGTACTTGTGTATAATTCTTGAGTATATCGTCTTAATTACTTTACACCACTGGATTTGGATTGAGTCTTTTCTTTAACCACCATGTGTCTTGTGTGGTTCTGTGGTTCACTTCTTGGACCAAACAAGTCCCCACACTAATTAAGAAGACAATGCACGAATTCCTCTGGAAATGAGTGCAATGATAAATGCAGCTGTCATTTCACTTTAAACGTGAACTCTGTGTGAACTTGGAAGGATTATGGCTGTATGTTTTTAACACCCCTGTTTATGTGGTAGAGGTGTGTTGTCCCCGTCCCAGCGGCCCTTGAGCTATTATGGCTTTGGCTTGGCACGGCGTCACGTTGTCAAGGGTGACGGCTTTGCTCTTACATATTGTGTAGGTGTGAACTCTGCTCGCACTGATTTGCAGCAGCACTGATAAAGTTCAAACTCTCTGGCCCCTTTCTCCCCTCTGCACCTCTCGCAGCAGTCCTTGCCCTCGGCTGTACGCCACGACACGGTGCTAGGCCAGGCAGGACGTTTCCATCAATCACACTTAGGGGCATGAAGTGTGGATGGAGCTAGTGATGCGGCAGTGGTCGTGATAATGGCCTTGAAAAGTCAAAGCCTGCCAGCCTTCACCACCTCTCTGTATCAGAGATGGAACGGACCAAGTTCTCTGGGGAGAGGAGGATCCCTCCCCGGAGAATACTGGGGAGGTTGAGTCATGGAACAACCCAGCGATAGGTCCCTGTAGAACGATGATTCAGTCTTATCTGAGCTAACCCACAGATTTCATACAAGCTGCATGATTCAACTTTCATGACTCATGAGATTCTTTTCCACTACTGTTACACTTATGGTCAAAACTGAATTTACTGCATTTACCACCTCAGTGCCTTTTCTCCCGCAACTTCTAGCTCTCCTCAAAGATATAAAACCTATGACATTAAATTGCAACTGTTAAAAACTATACATACATTCATATTTTAACCCAGGGAGACCAGATTAAAAGGTTCAAGGAGATAGTGGAAGGATATTTTGCCCTGATAGCCCGACAGCAAGCACCAGCTATGAATTCTGATGTCTTTCTTTCAAAAACTGTTGCCCGTAGCCTGATTCCATACCTCTGAACCACTGCAACATCTCATTTTTTCAGCGATTCAAATAGCTCTGGTGTTGAGCTTAGAGGCCAAAGCAGCTGTGCAGGTTGTTTTCAGTCGAGCTGCAGAGATAACAACTTACAGAAATAACAACTGTAACCTTCATGTGTCCACTGCTCCTAACAACCGCCACCGCAACTTTCCTGTGGACTGGAAATGATGATGGGAGATAGATATGTCACTCCCCGCCGACTGGCTGTGGCAGAATAGGGCTAATGAACACAATGTCCGACTGAATAATGAAGTGAAACCAAAATGGCATTTCAGTTTATATTCAGATTATGCCAATTCCAGGCCCACTAGCCCAGGGGGTATCTCCCCTGGATCTCTGATAGGGATGTCACTATACAAGACATTTGGGAGTCGATACCAGTAACAGTGATAGTGAGAGATTCTCACCCACCTAATTCGATGCCACAGTAAAAAAACAAAAAAACTCTGCAATGAATCCCATGTACATAGATGACTACTACACTCTTAGAAATGAAGGTGCTAACGAGAATCATACAGGGATTGGTGCTTAGTCTTGTCTCCATAGAAGAACCCCTTCAGACCCTTTCTGAGAGTTCTACCTAGAACCCAACATAAAGGGTTATGCCTAGAACCATCAGTGAAAGAAGTTCTACAGATAAACCTTCTATGGTGTAATGGTTCCACCCAGAAGCCTTTCCACCTTCTACGGGTGCGAGCAAGAACCCACCCAGAGGGTCCCACCATGAACAGTTTTATAGTCCAAGGGTTTGTGAAACTGTATCCCCCATTCATCATAATGTTTTTAAAGATAAGACTGAATTCCTATTGTGATAATGGCATTATTATGATTTCTTGACATAATGATGTCAGACTGTTACACACCGCAGCAAAAAGCTTTCTTCAGAAGCAAATGGTTCTGGCCCTTCAGGAAGAATCCTTTGGGAACCCTTAGCTCTAAAAGTGTACCATCACTGTGGTTACATTACTTAGTCTGAACACGCTAGCCTTAAGCTTTTGGCATTTGCAAACGTAGTGGAGTTTGGCTACACAGCCGTCTCAAACAAAATGAATACATGTATTTGTGGATTGGGATAACACTTCGGATTCACTGTTAACGTTACATGAACATGATTTGAAACACACTCACCATCTGGGTGTCTGTCTCTAAAGTGCTGTGCTAAGTTAGTAACGTGGAAACATTTCCTCTTTTTGTCTAGAAAGTTATATATTGCTTGCATACTACTTTTTGAAAATTTATTATTAGTCCCAGGTGAACCGCCTTGAATGCAAAGCACTTCCATATACGACTCTATTTTCGATGAGTCAAGACAGAGCTGTCACTACAGCTGCACTTGTCACCATCTTCAATGTGTCTTTGTTCTTCCAGGTGTTCTTCGTGTTCCTTTGGTATTTAATGACAAGTGACTAGTACACTTGCAGAGATATATGCTGGCCCCATCAGGTCTGGAAAAAGTGCAATCTCTTTACCTACGCTACTGTAGGAAAACAAGTCAAGTCCCCTCATGTTTTCTGAATTTGAGCACCGACTTCAAACTGAAGCATCGGATCTTGTGACATCTCTAATCACTGATAATTCAAATGTCAAGGTTGGAATCCATGCTTTTGGCATAAAAGTGGGCGACCTGGACAAATTTCAGTGTACTTCAATAGTTTTATCTCTGTTTCCTACATCTGTAATGAAACTGAATCAATTCATGAGGGTCTTATAAAAGTATTTTACAGTGCTGTCTAAGTATGGTTACAGATATTTGCTTGCAAAGTCATATCTGTGAGGTCTAATTTTGGATAATTGCATAGAAGGGATGAGGTCAGGACAGCGGCTGTGCACGAAGCTCTTAGTAAAGTATGGACCCATTAATAAGGAGAGGTCCCTCCTATGTCTGTTGAGGCAATGTTTCTGCACTTTCAAGTCAGCAGATGCACAGACATCTCCATACTCTGAATAAAGTATCTCTAATGATGTCACTTTATGTGTAGTTAAGTGAAATATGCTGACTGTCTGGGGGAAATGACAAAAAAAGTAGGGTTTAAAAATGTGGATAAATGCAAAAACCAGCTATGGACCATTCACAGAAAAAGCATATTATTTGAAGCCATTAGGTGAATGAATGCAACTTGAAAAATACATTCAACAATATGAAAATATAGGTGTGCATTTAAGGTACTCGCCAAGTCCTCCATTTGAGCCTGTCGACGAGTGAATATAAGTCATAATTAAAACAGACCCGACAAGCCTTTCTGCATGAATCATTCAAGCAGTTTCCATGTTCAGTGAAAAATGAACACGTCTGAAAATAGACGTGTCGAATGTGTTGATGAGCAGATGTGAAAAACATCTATTCATCACTGAAGAACTTGCTGCAGTACAGCCCTCTGCAGTCCTATCAGCTGGCAATGTGCATCTGCACGGGGACAAGGACCCTCATTCATCCATCTCATTTTGATTATGTTCTGTGTTTACAGTAAAATCCAGTTGTGGTACATATTTTATAAATTGAATTTCTGCTATTTCCTTCATCAATATATAAATTTTTAGGGGATTTGTACCCTTGCAAATATTTAGATCAACATGTCTCAACAGCTATAAATCTAAAATACTCACCACAGCCTTCAAGCAAAAGAAGACTTGCATGTTCACTACATCAGAAAATCACTGTAACATGGTTTAAGTGCATTCATTCAGGCATATGCTCAGAGCCGCGACTACCTGTGAAGTCTAAATAGGCAGTGATAACACTCTGACTTGATTTGCAATCATTTGCTTTCCAAAAGAGAAGCTGAAAGCTTGTGGCATTCTTTGTAATTTGCTCTAAGAGCATCAGCTAAATTTCTAGAGGAACTTTAATTGAAATAGTTTTTTTATCAAAGCTACAGTGGAAAGCGTCATTGTGCATGACAGCGCTTAACGCTTTGCAGATATGTGTGTTTAAAATTTCATATACCAAAAACTGTTATCCACGTTTATCCTCCATGTGTTCCCGGGTATTTTCCAGACTATTTCATACTATATTTGATAATGTTTTAGAAGACAACAGCCTTAATGACTACAGCACAAATTCACTGGAGGGCAGCGTTTCAATTCGTGCATGAAAAATGATCATTGACGACCCTAAAATCAGAGGGAATCGACCAGGCAATGAGGCAGAGACGTGACTATGTGATCTGAATTTCAATCCCCCCTGAAATGCTGATGAATCTGCAGGAGGTCGACTAAATCCTCCAACATCCAACTAACTGGTGCAGATGCACTGAAGTTTAAAAGACCGCATTTTCTACACAGATATAATCCAATATCAAGTTGCACCAAGGCAGAAAAACAGATCTGACACAAGTCCATCAAAATGGGAGCGAGATTAAGGCAAGTTCAAGAGTTTAGCTCCAGTCCAGAGGAAACATCGCCAGCGTTGGAATTCCAGCCGTCGTCTAATCAGACAATAGACAGCAGCTGCACAGAGACCAGACCATTTATCTGGACCCCCAGGAGGCTGCTCTGTAGAGCTTTTATTCCCCAGCAACTCAAACAGACTTATGCCGTTTGTTTTCAACCCTACAACTGTCAGCCCTGTTCACTTGCAGTATGATAAAGTTCTCTAATAAAGTCAAGCTACCCAAAGTTAGGGCATTGTGCCTACCCTAAACAGATATGATTTTAAATTGGGTGTGAATAATTTAAGAACTTCTGTGGCATTCATCAATATTTGTGCTCTTCTTGTTTGTTCTGTAAGATCAAAATGTAAGAGTGCCCTCGACCACACATAAGCCAACTTGCATTTTTTGCTGTGAAATGAAGACGACTGGTTACCGAGACAAATTCTTCAAAACCTCATCCACCTCTGGAGCTTCAGCAATTAATTGATTTATCAAGTATGAATCGGTTATTAAATTAATTGCCAATTATTCTCCTAATCAGTTAAATGGCACGTGTATCTTTTTAAGAAAAAAAAAAGTGAAAATTCTCTGATTCCAGGTTCTTAAATGTGAATACTTTCTTTCTTTAGTTATCTATGACAGTAAACCAAAATTCTTTGGGTTGTGGACACATCAGGAAATTTGTGGACATCATCTTGTGCTTTGGGGAAACACTATCGACATTTTTTGCCATTTTCTGTTATTTTATGGACCAAAAGACTAATCAATTATTTGAGAAAACAATCAAAAGATTAATTGACAGTAATCATTAGTTGGAGCCCTATTCACTTCATCTGTAAGGAATCAACGCTGTCAGTTTGCTGGCCTTTTAAAAAAAGATTTGTGAAAGGCTGGACATACCCCAGTCTACTGTTTAATCGGTGGACTGTCTGGAGTACTCCCACAAGGGCATGTGCATGGACAGCTGCAGACACTACAGGAGCATTGTGCACGTCCCAGAGTTCTCCAGTTAACACCATAGTTCATGCGCTTTACATGCAGCTGCTCAAACTGCAAAAGTCTGTTAAATAAATATCCAAATAATATGTGACACACAGAATCTTGGCCATGGTGGTCCACTGACTAGGAGGACTGCTCAACCTGGCTAAACCTGCTGTCCTTTAGCAGCATTTCCTTTGTTTTTAATGATACCTGTCAAATGTCAGTGGCTTGTTGGTTTGTAGTGCATACGGCACTTAAGTCTGCTATTCTTAAATTGATTCACTGGGGCGTTTCTATGCTAATAGCAAATTAAAACACAATTCATCAGCATACTCAGGTGGGTAAGAACATACTTGGCTGTAAGTGCACGTTTCATGAATCCTGAAGGGTTTTCTTACTTTCCTCCTACTGCTTTGTTTAAGAACAAATACAAGAGAAAAATAAGAAACATTCTTGCATGAGGCCCACTGAGAGGCAGAACTGACAAACATTTGATCAGAAGGGCCAAATAAACCCAAACAATCCAAGTGTTGAACTACTTTACATCCCCTGACAATTCTTGAAAGCAAACAGCACTTAGAAAATTAACAAGTCCAAAGTGTTGTTATGTCTCCCATCATCACATTACTGCAGTGCTGTGATAGTTGAAACAACAAATCAAGTAGCCCGGGCTCTAATACAAGATCTGAAACAAAAACCTGGCATGGCAGCAGTTGAACCTGCACAGGGGTACATGGCGAGGTTTGCTGGCATAAATACATCAACAGCGCATTCCACAGCGAAACTGAACTCCTGCCACTACAACTGACATATTCACACCCCTTTCACCCCCACATGGACTCCACGTTCCCAGAGCATACTCCTCATTCCCATATCCTCATGGCAAAGACCACCAACTGAAACTCTCATCTCCTGTTACAACTCCTGACAGTTATGCAAACGGAGCAGGCAAATTTCACAGGACCTGGCAAAGTGGTATTTTTTTCTAACACCGGCTCTGTGTGCTTATAGAGGTCCTACACAAACATACTTTCGTGCTGGTACCTCTGCTGCATTGACAGGGTCCAAGGGCAACTTTGGCTTTTCTTACTAGATTCCTAATGTTTGAGCGAGTGCCGTGTCATAGTGAAAGGAACGCAGCGTTTGGCTGGGATCCTGTTTAAATTAGTGACCAAGAAAAGGCATAAAGAGTAGACAGACACAGAAACACTGGTAAATTTATGTGGCTTTTAGTATCTGCAGTGGTGCAAAATTAGCAGTTTGCTCTTACGTTAATTCAGCGCTGCAGAAAATAAAAGCTGTCTTTTCAGAAAGACAGAGTGTGTTTGGTAGAGGGTGCCAACAATCCCATACTTTAACTCTGCACTTTGAAATAGAGGGCACATCTGCTTGTCTTTTCTCTAAATTCATTTTTAATGGAAAAGAGGTGCAACTGTTATCCCATTTAGGTTCACTGGACTGTCACCAGCTCAGATAGTATGTCCACATAGTTTGCTTGTGCACAAAAAGAGAGAGAGGGGATGTTAAGAGAACAAGCAATTACTGTAAGCTGATGTGACAGTACACATGAGGCCTCAGACCCCAGTATAAATGGGGGTCCGAGGACCCCAGACAGTTAATTTCACTCAGGAAATGGGGCTGTATCGATGGACTTGTTCCATCCAGTGGTGAATAAATAAGTCCTGCTGTGCATCATGTTTACATGCAGAGAATAATAGGTTAATTTATGCTTCCTCTTAGCTGTAGATAATGAGAACTACTGTGAAAGCACATCTGCCAAGGGACTCCAGAAACCTGGCAGTCCCACATACATCTGGCCATAAAAAAGAAAAACAGACATGGAAATAGTCGTAAGGATGCAGAGCTACCGAGGGACGTAAAGCAATGTGACTCCAGTGGAGCAAAAGTAGCAATTTCATTGTCAGCGCTGCAAGCACCAAGAGGGCCGTAATATGCAATAAGAAGAGAGAAAAAGAAAGTTTTTTATTGTAGGCTGTTTAAGAGCTTGGAGACTCTTGTGGAGATGACTAGCCAGAGTCTCCAGCAGGATGATTTGTAACACAAAAACATAATTTGTGATTTTTTCCCCTTTCCAAACACAGATGCAAATAGATTCAAAAACATGTATTTTTCCTTTTCTCTACAGTTTGGTTTCCCTTTCAAAGTAAACCAGTTTTACACCTGTTTGAGCTTTTAAAAACTGCTCTTTAAAAAAGTCTTTTTGAAATCACTGATGTTAATCTTCGCAGACAGGCTTGCATAGCAGCAGTGTTACAAGATTACTTCAGTTTATTTAATCCTGGGTTGTATTTTCAGAATTTTTGCACTACGTCTGTTTCCTTTATCACAACAATCATCACTAGGGCTGCCCCCCAATAGTTGAGTTAACTGTTAGTTGGTGTCAAGGGTCTTAGTCGACCATAATTTCGCTTATTCTTTATTTAGTCAAATTCCACTCGGGAGCTGCACCTTGCCATTAGTCTTGGGAGTTTGATGCAACACTGACCTTTCTTTTCCGGCTGTTGCGGCCATTAGCAAGTTAGCTCAGTTAGTGGTCCTATTGTATACAGCCTCCAAGACTAATGGAGGACAGTTTGACAGGAAGTACAGCACCTGAGGTGATTTGACATTACAGCAGCTCCGATCAAAGTCTGTTCAGTTTCCTGCTGGTTATTCCAACACACTCAGAATCACTGCTGCTTTTGCAATTTGCTATTTAACAGTCAGCTCACTTTGTGCTCCAAAAATCCATACTTAAATAATCAAATTAATATTTTAAACGCGCAACGACTGGCTTGAACTGACAACTACTGATCAACAAGGAAAATCTTTAGTCAGGGGCAGCCCTACTCGTAATGACCGCTAACCTCCCGTGACCCACCTGTGGGTGGCGACCCAGTGTTTGGGAATTACTGATCTAAACCAAACACATACTGTGGCAGCTAAAAGTAAAAAGTTGGTCTGATATCTAAAGGCTGACAACACCCGGGTTATTTTCAGGGTTTTTGAAATCCTCCCTCAGCCTAGCAATGTCATTCTGCAGAAACCAGAAAGACTTTTTACTCTAAAACATACGTCCCTTGATCAAAATGAGATTTGAACACAGAATGAGCACTAATGGGAATATAAACAATGATATACAAATCCTCAAAAAGCAAAAGAGACAATTTGAGTAATAATCTTACTGATTGCTTTGGTTTTGCTTTGGTTGGCTAACCTGGCGGTACTATGGAAACCTGTCTTATCATTATATGTTTCTTGCTCTAACAAACCTCTTTTTAGTGATGTCATCATTAGGGATGGGTATAAAAGACCAGTACTAAACTGATATGAGTTCCTTACTGGCAAATTGAGATACAATTACTTCATTTGTGCCCTTCTGCATTGACATACTGAAAGAATTGTAGGATTTTACAGGGAAGAACAATATACAGGATGACAAAAGCCGAATTCTTTCACTGCACAATCACCAAGGCCCAAAAAGACCAGAGATACGCCACAAGGACAATCCAACCTTTCCACCAGCTACTGATGAACCTTCTTTGTGCAGTATGTGCCAGTATCTTAAATGTATTTTTCCAGTTCTAAATTCTCAAACACTGTTTATTTGTAGTTTGGTATTCTTTGCTGTATACTGAGAAGGCAGTGACACTATTTGTCAGTGAATAAATGCTACAGCTCCTCCAGATCCAAGCCCATGTCTTGCATGCTGCTGGAGGGGATCAGCTTTGAAGTGGCAACAACTTGGACACAGGCTCACTTAAGGTGGACTGATCTTTAAGGTGGACCAGGCCAGCTATTCTCATTTTAGTGACAAGCTGTTCCTTGTTGACCCTTAACCCCAGTGACCAGACTCACAGACTGCTGAATAGTTTCACATCTTTCCATTTCATATCTTCATTTTTTGCATCAAATTATGGAAAGTATCTGTTTCAGTAATCAGTATCTGTATCTGTATTGATAAAATCCTAGTCACCATGTTCCAAGAGCTCAACAGTAATTGTGAGTAAAGTGCTAATGTCACCAATTATAATGACAGCCAAAACTAGTTGTAATAAACTGTAATTATCCTTTAAAAAGCCAACTTAGTCTCCTCCAACTTACAACATGCATCAGTTGCCACAATTGTGTATTTATTATGGTTAAACACAAAATAACAAATCGCAGGAATTCAAGCGAAACAAGAGGGTTTTATCCTTCTAAAACAATCAGGTTTTGTAGCAATGTTTCTCACAATTATGATCCAACCACACTCCTCGCAAAGTGGGAATAAAGCATCACTTTCCCAATGCTATCATATCTCTGTGCAGGTGTGAGAGCTCTTGGGGGAGTGAGTACCACACCCAGTCTTATCAAGGTTATTGTGTGGATTAACACTAGTGCAAACATCACAACGAGAACAGAATGATAAAATCAATGATGTAGCAAGCAGAAAATTAAGGCAAAAGATATAAGCATGAGGCTGATATGAAAGCAGAGGGGTGTGTTGAATGCAATTCAGAGTGTGGCTTTGACAGTTTCATATTATTAATAAATCATTGCCAAATCAGTCATGATGGGACAATACAATGGCTTAAAAACTGCCATCAATAACAGAAGACCCAATAATCCACCAAGTGCTTCTGTTACATCAACATTTCAACTTGACCCATATGAGCATCTTCTAGTTAAGGCAGTGGTCCGCAAACTTTTTTTGTCCCCCCTTCAGAAGCCATGAAAAGATTACACTCCGTAATCCCACGATTATTATCAACCATTAACAATAACTGAACTGAAAAAAAGGATTCAAGTTGAATTTTAGTTTAAAAAATAATAACAAAAAGGTTAGCATGATAGCTTCAGAAAACTCTTAAGTTTATTTCCGTACAAAAATCATATTCATTCAGCTTGTTTCACTCCATATTTTGCCCCCAAGTCATCCATGCCCCTCATGCAGTGGCCATTCTGATTCCACCTTTAGTTCTGAACATAATGTCACAACTGACCCCTCCAAAGTTCCACCCCAAAACGCTGGCTTTTTAGCTCGCTAACGTTAATGAAAACTCTGGCTAATGACTGATGTAATTAGCTAGCCAGTTAGCTAGCATTTTGCTAACATTAACTAAATTAAGATATGAATATATGTGACTTTTACAAGTTCCCTGGCAACATTTTATGACCGTGTTCAAAATCAATTTTTCTTTACAACATAGACAAGACAAGCACAGAAAAACGATTGATGTACCAAGTTTGCTCAACTGTCATTGGATCACAGAGTGAAAAGGGGTGGGATTTAGGAAGGGTAAATTAAACATACCACTGGTTCTAATGACCATGGTTGTCATGACTTCAGATAATACGACATATAAACAGGCACTGCAGAGCAACACATATGTTTAATGAGTGTCTTCAAAATTCAAGTCATAGCTTACATTCAATACCGAAAAGGCAAATTGAGATGCATTTACTCCTTTAGTGTGTTTTTGTATTGACGCACTCAAGGCTTAGGGGGATTATACAGGGAAGCACAATATGCAGGATAATGAAGGCTGGATGTTGCACTGCACATTCACTGGAGGTTAGAAAAACCAGACAAGGGCAGAGATATGCCACAAGGACAATGCAACCTTTTCACCAACTACCGATGACTCATATAACCTTCTTTTACAATAATGTCCGGAATCTTGAGTCTTTTTCCAGTAATGAACTCTTAAACTCTGTTCATTTGTAGCTTTATTTTCTTTACCATTTGCTACATTAGCAACGATACCAACCCATGATTTTTATTTGGCCATCGTGCAAACGGTGTGTGTGGCAGACACACAGTAGGTTTGGGCGTCTGGACAGATATGTCGGCTCTCTGAGATTCCACTGGCAGTTATTTTCTTCGGGCAATTTCTGGTGATTGTTGAACAGTGGAAAGACATTTTTCCCCCTCGAGTTTGAATGAAGTGTGCTTTACAAAAAGTTAACAAGCCAATAAAACTCGTCTTAGGTCAGTAAAAGGGAGAAACTTGGAATCAGAAGGTGTACGGTTGTATCCTTATGTTTAATGAGGAAAATACGTGTAAGAATATTTCATTTCTTGACACTTTGTGATTTTATTATGTTTACTGGACGAAGCGAATGCAGAGAACTTGGCACTCGCACACTCGGACGCTCTCAGAGCTAAAACTTGTGAGGATGAGAGGAGGTTGACAAATGCATCAGCAATCGCTGGCTGGTTGCAAAATTTGAACACATTGCCCAATCCTGAAGCACAGAAAGGCAGTAGCGAACTTAACAGAGGAAGTCAAGTAAAAGTTGTTGGGTTTTTTTGTACTCATATGTTACATAAACAGCAGAATGGTGTGCGCTGCTTCCATTAAAGTCCCCTCCAACAGCCTCAGTTTTAACAAAATCAAACCCAGGAACGCTGGCGTCATGCTAATTGGCTCAACCTGCCTGGACATATGAGGTAAAACTCAGTTAACCTCGACGTCCATCAAGAATGATGAAAGTCTGACAGAGATGGATGCCTCGTCATCCCAGGGGACACACATAACCGACCAGTGTGCTCCCATTGCTACCACTACAGATGGAATTCTCCCCCTCACAGCGGCTGCGGTTCACAGTGTGAAGGTGAATTGTCAGACTTTTTCCAAACTGTCTAGACTTTCCATCCTTCTACACCAGCATGGGATCCCCGATAGTGGAAATCTATTCTGCGAAATGCTCAGAACCTCTAATGAAGAAATGAAGCATGGAGGAACCATGACGGACCATGGCCAGAGGGAACCATACAGAAGGAAAAGAGGGCTGCAGAGAGAGGGATGGTTAGAGCGGAGGGGGTATGATGGGGAGGAATGAAAGACAGAGAGAAAAAAGGAAGGAAGGAAAAGGGGAGGAGAAAGAAAATGACTGGAGGAGAAAAAAGGAAACTAAAATGAAAGAAAATGTCAGAGTGTAACAGGCATATGTTTATTAGATCCTTGTTGAACTGTCAGGTTTGAAACAGCAAACCTGACAGACGACGAACCTTAATTTACTGCTCACTCTGATACTTTTCATTTCAGTGGCAGTAGAAAATTAATTTCTTTCATTTGACATATTTGTACAATTTAAATAGAAAAATATTTCACTTGCTAGCAGACATTTTAGACTCCCTGTTTGTTATGAATGGACTTCAAACATGACTTCAGTCCTTTCAAACCTTTTTGACGCTGAATAAATGTTGAAAATTCATTTGGTGTTGGACTTACTAAAGTACCATTTCCGGCAAAAAACATCACTGTTTAATTACTTTTTTCTCCCATTTCTGTCATTGGTTGAAAATTGTGAGACACCACACCACCAACTGTGTCATTTCTGATACCTTGAAACACCCAATCTGGCAAAAATTCATTTCAAATCAAGATACTTTTTCCAAAACTTGATTAGAATTTGGTGAAGACTGGTTAAAGACTTACAGCAGCTCTTGGCACATTTGTTTTATGTGGCTGAGCTCTGATTAATCCACTGTTCACTAACTACCTAGCACCTAACAGCAGACAAACAAAGTCATACCATTTTTACACCAAAATCAGAGCATATATGCCGGTTTTAAAAACATGACTAATCCTGCAAAAATAGACGATTTACCCTTTTCCTATTGATGAGTTTCCCTTCCTCTTTTTCCTGATGTGTGGTTGAAAGCTAAGACTAACTACTCTGTGCCGGAGAGCAAAGACAAAGAAGTTTTAAAAAGTGTTTGCATTTTCAGCTTCAGTAATTTGTAGCTTCTAACCGAATCTCTGTGGTCTGAAGTGTAATTTCTCTTTGTATGTTCAGGTATCTGCTTTGTTGTACTGTTTCATGTTCACTCTCAGCTGGACAGGTCATGTTAAGTTACTGCTGATGAAACACAACCGTTTGCCTCTTTATAATAAAGACCTTCAGGTCTTTTATTGTAGCACTTCAGTAAACACACAACTTCAATCAGTTGCAAACATCACTGCTGACTTTTGTAGCTTCTAACCAAATCTCTGTGGTTTAAAGTTTATTTTCTCTCCTGGTCGTTGTTTGTACTTTCAGGTATCTGCTTTAGTTTACTGTTGCATGTTTGCTTTCGGCTGTCTGGAGTTAAGTTACTGCTGATGAAAACCTAATTTTTCCGGTTTTGGCCACTTCATAATATAAGCGTTTCGACAACAAAATAACAGAGGACTTTCACTGTGAAGAATTTATTGGGGATGAAATGTTTATCCATTATTCAGATGCTCAAGAAGCACATTTGTCATGCCTTCACCAAAAAGGGATGAATTGAGCACATCCACCCTGGTGTTTCCATCACTGCTGATCGGAGCTGGAGCCTGTGACTGCGGAATAAGGCTGTGTATTGGAAAAATCTGGTGATACAATACATATCATGATACAGGGGTTACGTTTCAATATACTGTGATTCATTGCAATACTGTAAGCAAGGTGACATACTGATATTTTTTAAATCTAATTTTAGAAAAACTGTCATAGTGTAAAGAACAGACTGTCACATGCATAAAACATGAGTTTAAATAGCTGTACTTTGATGCAATCAGAACAGTGAATAAAGATAATATTACTAGAGCTGCAACAATTAATTAATTATTAAAAGATTATTAAATGAATCACCAACTATTTTGACAATCGATTAATTAGTTTGAGTAGTTTTTTAAGAAAAAAGTCAACAGTAAACTGAATATCTTTTGGGCTGGGGACACAACAAAATCTTTATCTTGGGATTTGAGAATGACTGATCAACATTTTTCACCCTTTTCTGTTGTCTGTGGTCTGTGACTGGTAGGATCGCTGTCCTCGCATCGATTTTTTAACAAATCTTCATGGACTATGAAAATAACTGTTAGCTGCAGCCCTTGAAAACACTGATATCTAGCACTCTGGAGTTAAACAAAATAGACCACTGCCTTGAATCTTTGCATCACAATATCTTTACATAGTGCTTTTGAGAATGGATGCAGTATCATAAAACATTATCATGTCGCTCAAGTATATCAATATTTTCTTACAGTGCACTTTACAGGAATGTGTTTATCTGCATGTCTGTCACCTTGTTTTCATGTTTTTCTGCTCCTTAGTGAACAAAAATCTATTAATGCAGCTAAGGAATACAGTGCGTGTCAAAAATGTACTTTGTGTTTTTGTCTGTGTGCTACTTTGTTTGCACTCTTGTCAGTCCTCTTGGCTCAGTATCACCTTTAGCCTCCCTTTGGCACAAATCCGCCAGCCTGACTCATTGTCTCAGGTGAAGCCAAGCAGAAGACATGGCTTCTCCAACCCCTCAGTGCCCCGCCTTCCCACACACACACACACACACACACACACCCACATCCACAACAACAACCCCCCACCCCACCCCACCACTGCTCCCACCACTCCAGGGATTCCCGTTATTTCACCCTGTGTGCTGAGGGACTTCTGGGATCACATTGCATATCGGTCTGGCGCCTTCCCTCCTGCCACCATCAACAGTCGTGGGTGGGGGGGGACCCTTGCTCAGCACGGCTCCACTTTCACCACAACCAGTCATTGGTCCTCATTATTTATGACATTTTCTCCGTGATTATTAATTCATCAGAATTACATTATATTCCAGACGCAGTCCAGACACTGTCACATCTGTGGTGTCTCTGGAGCCCAGCAGGTCCTATAGGAGTCAGACCCGCCCACCCCATCAATCCCCCCCTCTTCCACTCCTCCCCCACCCACCATTACTGTTTTTCCACATCTCTAATTGGGTTTTGTTTATGAGCTCTGTGATCATTGCCGACAGCGTGATCTGTGCTGTTGCCTCCCAAAGTCTAATGGGGGGGAAATTTGTCAATTTATCTGCTGCCTGCGTCATTTTCACTAATCACACTGTCATCTAGCAAACAATGTTTTCATTTAAGGCATGTGAGCATACGTGAATATTTTCTCTATTGCAGTATCCAAGCTATTTCACATCTGTCATTGTTCAAGATTAGTCATTCCTGTAACCGACATTAGAAACATAAGCCTGAGAGATTAAGTGTCTATGCTGTTACTCTTGCGTCTGTTGAGGGTTCAGAGGACTGACTAGTCAAGGGTTTGTTAACAGAGGCCATTTTTAAAGGCTCCACTAATCAATATTTTCTGTGGATCAAATAACTGAAGGGTTGCTCATGGTGATTCACGACAGAGCCACACCATGCCTTTGATTTATCAAATTATTACTTGGCTTTTTTTAAACTTAATTCTGATTCATCAGTTGCAGCATATTACGGTTTGTTATTTCTGTATAACAGACTGTTGCTAAATCTTTTAAATCTATAAAATCATTTAGAAATTATGGTTTTGTGTTTTTTTTGGAAAGCCACCATTAAAGTAGGGTAATGTACAGTAAGCAGGTCATTACTGCAAAATAAACTCTGTCAGGACAATGCATTATCCTGAAGGGGTATATCTCTTACAGATCAGCCTGGATATTGGCTTAGCACAGCTTTATCAGTCTATATTGGTGCAATTGCTGCAATATTGCTAAAAAGTCACAACATTTCCAAAAAGTGGTAGAAACGTTGGGACAACATACTGGTGATGTTTAAAATAATGTGCTGGCAACAACATTCTGGAATTTCACATGTCACAAAAGTTACATTGAAATTACGTTCCTGCAACAACTTTGGTAAGGTTCGAATGTTGTAACTGACCAATCAGAACTGAGTATTTAACAAAGTCATGTAATTAATAAATAACGAATATCAGCTGATACACTAGAATTTTTTTACTCACTAATATCAGTATTGCCCTCAACCCAAAGTATCTGTCTGGCTTGTATTTTTCATCTCTTTTAGCTCACTGTTTTGGTTTTTCTCAGCAATCCCATTTTCAGAAGCAGCAGGCAGCTGTTTTGAGCAAAAAAAAAAAAAAAAAAAAAAGCTCTGATAAACCGGCTCAGCAATATTGACTCTCAGGAGTTGGTGAAAGAAACAGAGCTATAATGAGGATGAATATTGGACTAACACTCATCAGGTGACCATAAAGAAATGGAGCTATAATGAGAATGAATATTGAACTTACATTCAACAGCTGACCAGAAAAACAACACATAATGAATGCTAGTGTGGCTCCATGTCTGCTGGATGCATAAACAGGCAATTGAACATGGAAACTGTAACGACTTGACAAGGTGATAATACCAGATGGCTTTCTGGCCCTAAAGGGGTCAAAAATCAATTAATGAAGCTTTATGCTTACATTGCAACCTATACAGCATTAAACTCCACACTGATTGAACTCAACATGTTCTGCAGTGGGACTTGCTCACAGTAAACACAGCCTCCTTCTGCTGACAGACTTTCCCAGCTCGTCCACAGATTCAAACCTCCAAGCTATCGCGCTTTGGAATCGAAAGAGCCTCACTTGGACCAAACACGAGCCAAAGATAGCACAGGTGAATGTGCCTGATCCTTGATCGTTGTTAATCTAATGCTCAGCTCTCTTGACAAAACTGGTGACAGTCTTGTCTCAAAAGTGAAGTGAAATCCAGGAGATAGTCACAAATCCTCTGAGAGCACTCTGAAACCCAGCAAGTGAGAAAGGACCTGAGGCACAATGATAATTTGCTCCCCTTGGTGAGTTGCACTTTTAAAGTAGTCGTTTTTTTTGTTGCTGTATTTTATTTTTTTTACTTTAATAAGATTACTGATGCATTGTAGGATTGGGCAATAGGTTCAACCCATCGACCACTGATTGCTTACATATTCGTCCCTGATTTGTTACGTACGTTATGCCGGTTTGCCACATCCAATTAATGCAATAAACTAAAAGTGTCAAGAAATGAAACATTCTTGCACCTATTTTACTTATTAAACATAACGATCCAACCGTACACCTTCTGAATCCAAGTTTCTCCCTTTTACCGAACTGAAATGAGTTTAACTGCCACACACAAGAACATACGGAAACTCACCAAAATCTTCTTCATTAGTCTTCCCACTGTCCAAACAATCACCATCTCTGGTTTGGTCGAAATAAATCCTTAATTCACCAGGTGAGAATATTCTGGCCGTTCTCCTCTTACACTTCCTCTTTGCTCAGTGGGTGTGTACTGCGCCACTGAATGAGCAGCGGCTCTCACTCTGCAGACCATTAAATTAGCAAAATAAAATTACAAAAATCGCCCCCCCGAAAAAACAACCAATAGCTGATATATTCATCCAATTGTAAAACCCTGATGCATAGCTTACCAGAAAAAAAGTTTGATATCCAGCTCTAAACAACTGTTTTTTTTTCTCACCCTCTCTGTTCATCAAGCACAATACAAGTTCCTGAGTACTGCTGCAATTCAGGCAATTGTTCACTGGAACATTTATTCTATAATTATGGCCCCAAATTTACCATAACGCACCTAAAGGGGGATAATAGGATTGCTGATCAATAGCAATTACCAGCCGCTGAGATTGTTGCAACTCTTACTTACAACCTCACCTTTAGCCAACGTAAATCCCCATCAACGGAATATTCTTTGGCAGATACTTTAACAAATGGGATTAGTCTTTGTTTCCATATGATAACATAAATGTGCGTCATTTACAAGCTTACAAACCAGCTTACAATTACAACTTTGTGTAGGTCAGGCAACAGTTTCGTCACCGTGGAGGATCAATTTCCTTACATGCCCGTCAGGGTTTATTTCCCACGCTGTGGCCTTGTCACGGCGGCCCTGCAGTCCTAATGCTCATCATTACAGGTCACTCTGATAAGCAGGTTAAGCTGCCAATAAATCAGCACTGACATGTGCCTCTTAAGACATTAAAGCCCTGATACTCAATTACAAAACTGTCTGAAGTCAGTGTCTCTTAGAAAAAATGGTTCCAAAAGGGTTCTTCCTGAGAGGCTGAGGTTCTACCCAGAGAACATTTCTCCAAGGACTGTTGAAATTCTTGAAAAAAGGTTTTGTCAAGGGTTCATCAAAGCTTTTTTGTACCAAATACCAATAAAGGGGTTCTCGTTAGAACCCTCTGAGTGGGTCCTAGATAAAACCCTTGAATTACAAAACGGTTCTTGGTAGAACCCCCTGGGTGGGTTCTAGAAAAAACCTTGGAATATAAAAAGGTTCTTGACAGAAACCCTGAGGATGGTCATAGATAAAACCCTTACAATCCAAAAAGGTCTCGACCAGAACCTTCTTGGTGGGCTCAAGATAAAACCATCTGAATACAAAAAGGTTCTTGGTTGAACCTTTTTGGTAGGTTTTATATAAAACTCCTGTAAAATAAAAAGGTTCTCTGTAGAACCTCCTTGGCAGGCACTGGAATATAAAAAGGTTTCCAGTAGAACGCCCTTGGTGGGTTCTAGATTAAACCCTTAGAATATAAAAGGGTTCCCTGCAGATCGCCCTGGATGATTTCTTGTTAGCGCCCTTAAAAGGTGGAAAGGTTCTGGGTAGAAACCCTAGAGAGGGTCGTGGATGGAACCATTACTAGAACCTATCACATGGATTCTAAGTAAAACCTTTCGCAGATGGTTCTAGGTATAACCCTTTATGTTGGTTTCTAGGTATAACTCTGAAAGGGTTCTGAGAGGAACCTTTACAAAACCAAAAATGGTTTTCCCATGGGAACAAGCTGAGGAACTTTCTAGTTAGTGTATGAGTTAAAATCTAACAAAGCATCTATCTTAGTGAAGCTTTTGCTCATAGTTACCCTCCACACACTTAGAAAGGCGGAGACATACGAGCTATGAAAGTAAGTTGAGAAATTATCTTCATAAATCTTCTCTAAACTTTGTGAACTCTGCAGAGAAAACCAAGTTTCATTTGCTAATAAAAATGGCATGTCTGCTGCTGTTTCTGTGTCTCTCATTAAATTAATCTCTCTCAAAAGACACTTTTGTGTTATAAATGGTAATGAAATTCCTGTGGGAATTTGTTTTTTTTCACGACTGTCTTTCACTATAAAAAGCTCTGCTTGAAAAATGACTGGCTGAGAAACATGTCAGTGGTCTGGATGAAGAAGGAACAATAGAAAACAAATCTCTCCACCCTGAAATAAAGTCTCCAAGCAGCTCTGATTAGACAATGCTGAAACACAAAGCGGCATGTTGTATTCAGTCTCTATTAGGGAAGATAAACCCCTTCAGAAAACTCACAGCTGATGTGACAGAACAATGTAGGTTAATGAAGTCCTAATTTAGACCGTGATGAAGATTCATACTGTACGGCCAGAAAGGAGCACAAATGTCAGGTTGCACACTTTCTTATTCAGCCATCTTTCCTCCCACCAACTGGGATGCAGGTTACAGCATCTAAGCACTGCATCAAATCCAACACAGAATGCTCCAAACATAGACAAAGGAGCCCCTCCACCCATGGCGAGCGAGAGGACAGTGATTAATGAGGCCACACCAGTAGAGAGTGGCTCCGTTATACTCCACCTCCAGTCTTGTCTCTGCTTCGGCAGTAAGAGTGTCAACAAGTAACTAATGACTGCCAAGATGTCCTCTGTTATACATTTCCTGAAAACATCACTCTCCTTATCACCTCTGATGCTGCGTTCACATAGTGCTGGTACAAGGCCTCTAGCAAACTAGTTAATTATTTTCAATAGGAGGTTGGCACTTAAGTCTACCGGTGCTGCAGTACAGTGCAACGTGGCCAAATAGGTTGGATTTCTTCCTGTTTTGTACTGAAATAGGTGCTATGAATGAAGACTTCTGACCAGGCCTATGACCCATCTTTTACAGATTCGATCCAGCTAAACCAAACTTATGATTAAATTTGAGACATATCTACTTGCCACACATTAGGGCTGGGCATTATTTATTGTGCCAATGTCATGATATGAAACTAGATGTATTAGATTTTGAATCAGGTTATATGGTGTTTTGTCGCAGGTGTTGTCTTCCTGGTTTTTAAGGCTGAACTCTCCAGACTGTTCATGCCGTTCCATTAATCTCATTTGCCAAAAAGTCATATCTAAATTATAGGTACATATCTTAAAGGAGCAGTGTGTAAGTTTTAGTGGCATCTTGCGGTGTGGTTGTAAATTAAACCAACTGGATACCGCTCGCCTCAGGAACCTACGAGTGGCCACGTAACACGTGCAAAACGCCAAAGTCTGTATCCAGGGCCACTGTTTCATTTGTCTGTTATAGGCTACTGTCAAAGCATGGCGGTGCAAAATTAAAATCTTACATAATGGACCTTTAATATTTGCAAAAGCACCAACAGCAATCCCCACACTACTGTTGCAATATCAATAAACATGAAGGTATTTGGCCAAAAATATTTGAGAATTTATAAAATGTTATTTTAGAGGAAGCTTGCAGAGAGAAATTTTCAAAAAAATATCGAATTGTGATTATTTTGACTAATGTTGCAATTGTAATATGATCATAGAAGGAATAATAAGTTTTATCTAATTATTCTCATTTTCATTAAAAAACATATTAACATGATTATAGTGTGATTATTGCAGGGATCGATATCAAACAACGATGCTTTCTTAAACCAAACTCACCCCAAAATCAAAAATACATGTTTTTCCTCTTACCTGTAGCGCTGTTCATCCATCTAGATCGTTTTGGTGTGAGTTTCAGAGTTTTGGACATATCAGCAGTAGAGATGTCTGCCTTTTCTCCAATTTAATGGGCTAAATGTCACTCAGCTTATGGTGCTCAAAGTGCCAAAAAATACTTTTGACACTGGTGTTGAATTTTTCAAGTGTATTTTTTATTTGAGCTGTGAGCACCACAACAACTGATATCTCTAAAACTCTGCAACTCAGATCAGAAAAATAATCAACACAGATTAAAAAGCCCTTCAAGTAAGAGGGAAAAGATGCATTTTTGCCTTGGGGGTGAACTGTCTCCTTAAGTATGTAGAATATGACGTTTGAGACGGGACATCTCTCCGGCACAACAATATTTAATCTAAAATGTTATTTAATGTATAAATATTGCTCCTGCAATAGGCTATATTGCGATTTAGATAAAATTTCAATTAGTTGTTCAGCCCTAGGCAGAAGGCAAACACAGAGAAGACAAAGAAACTAAAATCAATTGTTATTAAGGTAAAGTTAACTTTCTTTTTACATATTTTAAAAAAGGGGAAGACAAAAGAGCAGAAACTTCCTCACAAGATTAATAAATATAATGTGATTAGCTGTGTTTTAATAGCTTACTGAAATGTCACAGTTCTAATTAATTTTGCATCAGATTACTAACACTATGAAACTTTCTATGAATAATTATTAAATAAATAACATAAATAACATAAATAATTTTATCAGCACAAGGCTAGAGAATATGGTTTAAATCACAATATATATATATGTTTTTAACTGTGTTTAAAGCTTCTGGAAACCCAAAATCCATGTAATTAATTGTACATAATAGTACACCTCTAAAAAGTATTATAAACCAGTTTTAATCCAAATTCAAAATATTGTCATATAAGTTTTGGTTCACTTTCCTGTATTGGGAGCAAAATTAAATGAAGTCACACAATAATACAAACAAACTAACAGACCGAGGCAACAGTAATTCAGTAACTCTGTGTTCTGAGAGGTAAAAAAGCTGGTTTTTGTCCTATAAATCTGGTTGCATTGAAGAGATTATAGATGGCAGCTTCAGTTGCCCACTGAAAAAAGCTGTCTGATGGCAAGTAAAGAGGTGAAAATAATCTAAATGCAGCATACACTTATACCAATATAGATGTTTTTGATGTGGTCCTGTTTTAGAGGTCTAAAATCTGTTTTGCTGCTGCTCTCTTCTACAACAGTCCACACACAGCAGTAGCTTGGGCTTTATTTTGGGACTCCTGAGGGAGTTGTCAATCAAATGTGACCCGCCACGCCCACACAGTCTTGAGCAAAATCTGCCATTTTATGAATGTTTTTGTTTTTCACTCAGCTTTTTGCAGATGCTTCATGAGAAACTAAAGTTGGATATCATACATGCATTTTACTATTTAAAATACCAAATTTCCAGAAGATTTAAAATACATCTTGCTTTAAATTATTCATTTGGATAACAGAAATTTGTGAAACAATACCATAATAAAATAATATAATCACAATATCATTCCACTTAAAGTCTACAAAAGATCATACTGAATTATGGCCCAGGCCTGATTCTGCACAATTTAGTAAATTTGTCCTCTTCCAAGAGAGATTAATGTGTGAAGGGTATTTTCTCTTTTTGTTGGTCCATTATCATCCGAGTATAATAGGATATAAACCAAATTTAAACCCATTTTATCTTTTGATATTTGAAAATACAGACCAATTTGTGAGGCCAATTATTCATTTTTAAATTAAATGAACTATTGACACAGTCGAGTCACACTGTGCTTTTTATTGTATGAACGTAATGACTGAACGTCTTTCATTTCTCAAAATTGCCATGCCAACCAGTTCTGGCCTTGCACTCAGCAGACATCCTATGATGCCAACTGACATTGCTTTTTTTTTTTTTTTTACGCTACATATAACTGTCATGATTTCAGTCTCTGAGGTCTGCTGTTTTTCAGACGATATTTTAGCCCAGCGGCTCCTTTTTCTGATTAAAAAAAAAAAAGAAAAAAAAAACTCTCGACAGGCATCTTATAAAGTTCTTTCCCTGCACTCTGTTGGTCCGAGAATCCCTCGAGCCGCCGATCGAACTGCAATCTCCCTGTTCAAACACAGCTGCATCAATGGGCTTTTATCACACCGCACCCCCCTCCTTGGATGCAAAGATATGCACAGCTGCTGCTCTGTTGCCCAGAAACTGAATGTCATTTCAGGAATACCCCCCATTCCACAAACAGGATAGTGTTACAGGAAGCACTGCAAACAGCCCAGGCCTCCAAAACTGATTTTCCCATTTCAGTCCCGAGCAATCTATACCACTCCCGTGCATCCATTTTCTGGGGCTCGTCTCTCTAATGAGAGTTCAGATGTCATTGAAATTGTGAAGATGGGAGGAAAAGAATTACATAATTGCACCTATCCTAAAAGGAGGACCCTCGCGGTTATTGAGTTTTTGGTATCATTTTCCCATCACTGGAGACCTAAACCTCTGTTCAATCAATGTATACCCAGTTATGAGCTCTGTAATTTAAAATCACATTATCGGATGCAGCTCATTTAGTTTGAGAGACTCACCAAGAATCCTGCTAACAGACGTTTTTGTCAATTTGGAGCCAAAAAGCACCCAGTAAATGCATCTGCAGGTTGTTTGCTTCACAAAATGGCTTTCTTGGTTCCTTTCAGACACTAAATTTGATTAAAAAAGAAAAAGAGAGAATTCCTCAAGGACTGGACTCTTATCATAAAGTGTATGTGTTTTTATCTTTAGGTTCATGAACATATATCGCTGTTATGAAACAATTTAAGCAATATATGATTTTATTAGGAAAAGAATAAAAGTCCTGGGGAATATCCTAAGAAAAAATCTATTCAGTTCAATAACTATTTTTTATATGGGTGTTCATTAAGCAAAACATAAAGAAATTGATTAATCATATAAAAATTAATCAATCTACTATCAAATATAGATCTGATATATAGCAGAGATTATTTTTATGAGCTAAGTCTGCATGTTAAAATAATAATGTACAGTGAGCAGGTCATTATTGCAAAATAAAACCTGACAGGGTGATGCAGGTGAATCCTGAAGGGATTTATTTTGCATCTGCATCATACATTATCCTGCTAATTGCACAGCTACTTACTAAGAAGAATCTGAATTTGACACAAAATATTACATTTAAAATGAATTTATGGCTTCATAAATTATTTTATTGCTCCTCCAGAGTCTATTATCAGAACTGTGTCCATAGCAACAGTCTGTTATACACAGCGACTGTATGTTGCTATGGAAATAACGCTTTGAGTTAGAAAAAAAATGCATTTACTCTGACAATAACTGAAATACTGCAATACCACACAATATAATACTTCTAACAACAATGGAATACAAAACCAAAGGGATATGATCTCACTGGAGCTGAAGTTATAAAAGTACAATGCTAACTTTAGCATTATCTTAACATTAGCATTTCTCAGCTTATTTAGGGGCTAACCTTGTCACTTTTCCAGCAGTTGGGAAATGACAGACGCAACTTTTCTTGGTCTTGAGAAGCTGTGGCGTTTATTAACTGAGATGCTGTATCCTGTACTGTACATTTACTGCCACAGTGACAGCTAACTGCTAAGTTTAAGTTTTTGCAGCACCATCAGTCTGCCACTCACTCTCTCTTACTTGCACGCTACACACATACATTACTTATTATTTCATTGGTGTGTATGTGTATATGTATTTTTTTGTTTGTTTTGTATTTTCACCCTATTCCATACTGAATTTAATTAATCATCTGTGTGTTGTTTTGTATATATTATGAAGGAACTGCATCTCTGATTTCCTTGTACAACCCTGTGTAGTATAATGATAATAAATGTCCTTGAATCCTTGAATCAATTGACTCAATGATCGCTTAACGGTTAAGGAAAGCACTTACAATTTGTAGCCATATGAAACACCGTTCCTTTGCACTGAACCTCATTTTTCAACCCCATGTTTCATTAGTTGTCTCTTTATGCAATTTATCCTTGTTTTGTACAGATCAAATCAAGACAGGGGGACAGCAGTGATGAAAAAAAGATTTAACTGTAGGGGCTTTTATGAATCGAATGTCATTTCCCTCTTTCTTCTGCCACTGCAGCGCTAAAACACTGCCACTCCGAGACCTTCGAAGCAGGTGCAAATGTTATAAATAAATGCAGGAGGGGTTGCTGGGGTTCTCCCTTATTAACCTGACAGATATTTTATATTCTGTACAGTTTGAGGCTTTTCTGCAAGAGGGAGCTGGCATTTAAGGCCCTCCAGAGGCACTAAAGCCATTGGGCTAGTAAGAAGAGCCATATCCGTGAATGAACTAATTAAGCTCCTCAATGTCCTCGGCAAAATGGTGCCCTGAGATTGTTCTCCGCAATAGCAGTAATGAGAAAGAGAGAGACGGCAGGGTGAAAACATGGGAGAAAAAAAGCGGGGGTTGGGGAGGTTCGACCTCATCCCCAAATGCATAAGAAGCGTGTACTGTTCAGAAAAGAGAGATTAGGAAGGAGGCAGTGCAGGCAGGATTTCACTCCCTCTGTTCCTGCTCTGTGTGAGCGGACCTGTTACATTTTTTGAATGCAAAGGCCGTATTTTCTCCTCTTTGTTTTGCTACCCTTGGTTGCGGCAAGGCTCATTAAAGTCCATAAACAATGCGAGATGTGCTCTCTAATGAGCGAATGCTTGTGTAAAAAGGGCTCTGTCCTTGGGAAGCTGGCCATGTCAGCTAAAACTGTATCCAAACCCAATCTCATGCATCTCACGACTAACAACCAGGCCATTCTCACCAAGCTCGTTTGTGTCCTCCAGCTCCTCGTTTTCATTGTTCCCTCATTTTCCCATGGAAATTATCGTTCGCTTTTCCTCCTGACAAGGAGCGCAGAGTCAGTTATACTTTGCTCTGTGAAAATCTGACAAAGTGATTAATGAAGATCTGAGACTTCCCTCTCCGCTCTGCTCCTTTAGGGCTACATCTAAGGAAGTGGGAGTCGACAAAGTCCCAGGAGGTGTCTATGACACAGGGTGGCTAACTAAGTGATCTGCTTGGCCGGCTACACAGCGCAGTGGAGCTGAATGAAGCGGCACAGTTGAAAACAACAGTGGGCTTTCACTGTGTTGGGCCATGACAGAGTATGCTTTCTTTGAGACGGAGAGAAAAACATTTGAGCGAAACAAACAGTGGAAAATGGGAGCATGATTTGGCATTTTGAGTTGCTCTTTCACGCTGAGAGTGGGTCAGACAGTGATAAGTGATCTACCTATGGCTCACTAGTCACAGTGATTCTGAATAATGATAGCAGCAACTGTGAGATAAATCATCATTATTCCACAAATGCGAAATAATACCGTATCATTTTCCACAAATGAGTGTACAGATAAGCTACGACCGCAATATTGGTATCTTACTCAAAGAAAAGTTGGATATTTCACTTAGTGGGCAAATGATATGAAGCAAATGGAAAGGTTAGAGACAAGAGTGTGGAAGTTTAAAGCCCTGCCAGGAGCCTCTAGAGGCTACAAAGTTCATTAGAGCCAGATTATTAAAGTATCATAATGGCAACAATTACAAGTATCTTAGAGCAGTGCTATTAGCGCTGCGGTTGTAATATTGAGGGTGCCATTGGAGTAAAAGAAAGGCTGCAGCATAATTAATGCCCAAAGTGACTGATGTTGGATGTCAGGACTGGGCAATATATTGACTTTACGTGGATATCGTGATATGAGACTAGATATCATCTTAGATTTTGGACGTCCTGATGTGGCATAAGTGTTTTTTTTTCCTGGTTTTAAAGGCTGCATTAAAGCAAAGTGATGTAATTTTCTGAACTTACCAGACTGGTCTGTTTTCTTATTTGCCGTTACCCATTATTAGATCCACTGATGATTAGGGCCAAAACTAACGACTGTTTTCATTGTCGATTAATGCTTCATTAGCCTACAACAGCGATACCCAAAGTGTGGGCCTGGGCCCACTAGTAAGCTATGAAGGCCCTGCAGGTGGGCCTTGAGAGGTCATTAAAAATAAATATGCAAAACTCTTTTAAGTTTCAGTTTGATCTGCACAAAATTACCATAAAAAAATAAATCAGAACTAATAAAACAAAGCAAAGCATCTAGTTTAACCAGTGTCATCACATATTATATTAACACTGTTGACTATGTATGTTTATATCTTGTCGTTGGTACAATCAGTCTCATGTGTTGGTCAGAGTTGTGATTACAGGTTTGGGTGGGCCGCAGAAGATGTTCAGATTTAAACTGGGCTGTGGCATTCTTAGATTTGGGAATGGTTGGTCTATAAAATGCTCAGCAGAGTTTTCCAGAGCCCAACGTGGTGTTTTCAAATTGCTTCTTTTGTCCAACCAACAATCCAAAAACTCTTCATTCACTGTGATAAATGACAAAGAAAAGCAGCAAATCCTCACATTTAAGAAGCCGGAACGAGCAAAAGTTTGACATATTTGCTTGAAAGATGATCAAAATAGTTGGCAACTAATTTTCTTTCCGTAAGATTGATTAATCGACTAATCTGCACAGCTCTACTGATCATTATTTATCAAAAGTCGCACTGTGTTAATGTTTTGTGAAAGCACCGATGGTCATTTCACCCAACTACTTTATGTACAGGCTACAACAATGCACATATTCTACAAAAATGTCATACGTTTGCACTATTTGAGAATTGTTTGCATTTTGTTTGAAAGAAAATATGTATATTGAGATATATTATATATTGTGGAATAGACAAAACTTATTAAGATATTAGTTTTTAAGCTATATCACCCAACCCTTTTGATGATCCAAAATTTCATGGCAACTTGTCTATTAGGTCTTTCATGCAAAAATCATGAGACAAAGCTCGGTAGAAGGCATGAGTATAGAAGTGGAAACTGGAAAATCAAATCACAGGAGCTGCAATTTTTTGATAAAGAGACCTATCCAGACCAAAACACATGAGACTGTCTGCAGTATGTCCAAGGTATCTTGGTCCTCCAAAAAAAAAAACATTATCATCCTTAAAAACTGCCCAGGCCCAGAGAGATGAAGCCTTTTTATGAAGCTAGCTCTTCGTCTGAGCTCAGCAATAACTCAGCAAACACAATTACTGCATTGCTTGAAAAGAGCAGTCGATCTTGATTGATGTCGACCATGTTGGCTACAAGCTACATGTGCTCCAAACCCATTAAAGCTCCAGCAAGGAAACATCTGGTCATAGATCCACTTTATATCAGCAAGAGTGAAACAGAAATATGTCTCTTTCTTTTTCTCAGAGGCAAGCACATGCTATCCAAATGTGTTACTGATAAAAAAAAATATTAATAATAGAAGAAATCAAGATATGCCTCCTGATAGCCATTTTCTAGTTATGTCTCACACTAGAGACATTTCCAGGTGTTGAACTTCAAAGGGGAGATTCATCTTTTCCTGGTTTGCTGTTAATGCCACCTCTGGAGATAATGCTGTACTTAACATACATACACAACACAATAGTGTGTGGTTATTCCTCCCATTCCTGACAGAAACCTGCAGTGATAAACCAGATTCATGATTTTACCTGCAACCCCACTACACCAAGGAGGCGCAACTCCCTGCACTGACACTGTAATTTGGCATCTGACATAGACTGAATTGGCAGACCAAACCAAACTTTGGGAAAACTTGTGAGCTCCGGAGGAACAGAACAGAATATTGTTGCTCTTAACAGCTATTAATCAACTGATCATTAATCAATGACATCTCTGATAACTGCTGGAAATACAACAGTGGAAGAAAAACATTTGGCTCTGGTTTGCCAGCCGCTGGTAAACAAAGAAGTCTTTCCATTTGGTAATTTTCAAGATGGAGCCATAAAATACCCTGGAAACAATAAATCTTTTAATGTTTCTGACGATCGACCACCAGATTTCTGTCCCTCCTGGAAACCCATTTGCGACACCTACCCCCATGTGGGGCAAACATGCACAGAAAGAATATATTCATTCCAACCGGAGACAATTTAATATAAGTATCACATTGAACAGGTCATCAAAGGCTCTCCTCTCAATCAAATTAGAAATTCCTTACGATCCAGAAAGACCAGATCAGTCTCTTCTGCGTGAGGTGTTCACATGAGGTACTTTGATTCTCATTGGGCTGTTATTCGGATTATTTGTGGAATATCAGGGTCCATGCAAACACAGCTGGAGCGAATGAAGCATCAAATCATCACCATCCGACAATCTTTTCTTGGAAAAATACGTTTTCAAAGTTAAATCTGCTTTGTAAGATGAATGGTCTTCACAAAGAGTGAATCCAATAAACATGTTTTCCTGCTACTTAAGACTGTTTACTCAGTACAGACTGCACAAATTCAGGGTTGTGTCATCGAGGTGAGACTGCCACTGAGCCATGCCAAGCACATTACAAGTCTTTGAGCCAGCACCATTGGGCAGCAGCACCTCTGAGGCTTCTGCTGGCTCGTGTAAAAAGGCCGAGCCCTCGACCCCGCGAGTTGGATCGTCTGAGCTCGGCCCATCTGGCTGCCTGCAACGTGAGCCAGTATCAATCATATGCAGCATGACATGCTCCCTTTGTTCCTGAAATGTAAACATATTTTATCCTTCTGATGTTCAGACAGACAACTGATCTTCGTTTGACATTTAGCACCCAATCTGTCATGAAACATGGATAGGAATGCATTAAAATGAATAAAATAGGCTTGTTAAAAAGTCTGAACGCCTCATATGAGAGCATCAAACATTTGTGAGATTTCAATCTCATAATTTAAATATAACGGGTCGGACTATTTTTATCTTCAGGGTTCCTCAACGTTCATGAAGGCATGAAAACAAAAAAACACCTTTTTAAACCTTCTTTGGTTTGTCTTCCTCATTTCAACCTTGAGGGGTAAGTTAGATGTGTCAATAGTCTGGTCGTGTTCCCTGGCGGGGGGTGAAAGTAGACTCTGCTGGAATGAAATTAAAAATTTAAAAAGACTTCAGAGAGCTTAGCTGGGCGTTTATTGAAAGCTTTTCAAAAGAGCGCATTATTGGTGAAAACGCAACGATACCGTAAGGCAACAAGTGAAGGCTGCAGATTTGCAGCATTTCTCATTCACAGATGCATATGCGAGGGATTTACATTTAAATTTTGAGCATTTAAGTCATGCAGCACAAACAGTGCAAGCTGCCAAATAATATGGAGGAGAAACTACAAAACGACTGTGCCAAGAGAGGAGTGCCAGAAAAACTAAGAGTGTTTCTTTATCACCTGTCAACATTCATGTATCATCGACAGAGCAAATTCTGTCCTGCAACCGAGGTAAAACTTCTTATGGTATCCATTTTCATGTGCAGGCATAATTTCTTAACTGTCTATAGAGAGAAATAATTACACAGTTACAGAACTTTGCAGTTAGCTTATTAAAGCAGCAGAGTAGCGCATTATGCAGAAAAGCCTTGCAGATAAAATAAGACAGCTGTCAGTCAGGAGAGCGGCTATTCATTCCTCAGACATAATCAGGCCACGATACACAAGCAGAAATTTTGCTCCTTGTACTGCAGTCAGTTAACCAGCAGAACGTCACAGCCATGTCTTATTTTTAGACATTAATTTGTGAGCAAAAACAAGAAAGATGCATATCATGCAGGCTTATCTCTCAAGGCGGAGATCTCCGTTTCATAACATCCAAGGTTTTATTCAACTCATGTGAATGCATTAGATTTTGTAATGAGAAAAGTAAAGAAAAGATCTAAGAAAAAGAAATTCTGAGTGATGTCCTACATCTGCAATGAGAAGACTGTCCAGCATCTTCAGTAAAACAGTGAGAACAATACAGCACTTAAATCAAATCAAAGAACAGAGCTCAGCAGTGAGGTTTTGTAAGGGAAAGTCCCATTCATATTCTGAATGAAGGATTTAGATCAAGGATGTCAGACTCATTTCAATTAATGGGACTCATGCAGCCCAAATTGATCTCAAGTGCGCTCGACCAGTAAAAACACTGTATAGTCTCATAATTTCCAAACAGCAAGACCCCAAATGTTTTCTTTTTTGTGTAAAGAAGTACAAGTACGTTCTAAAAACCTTCACAATTAATGAACCACCAATTTCCAATAGATGATGAACAGCATCGCGTGTCTCTGTTTCTCCACATTCAGTCAGACTACTGTCATTACATGTGCATCATAATTTACAGATCACAGTGGGTCTACAAACTCACAAAACGTTCAGGTATTTTGGGACTGGACAACAGTACATTTTTTACTTCTTTAAAATCAAGTTGTCGAGATCTAGATTTTTATTTTCTAGACATTTCTACTGTAGTGTAGCTTGAAGCTACTGGAAGCTAATGAGAAACAAAACAAAAACAAAAGTTTTGGAGGTGTCTTAGCAACAAGCTTACAGCAACATTGTTTTCAGACAGAAGTCAGATACGGATTTTTTGTACTGAATAGTGCAGCAACTAAGCATTATTTTCATTATCAACTACGCTGTCGATCATTATCTTTGTTAGTTGTCTGTCCATAAAATGTAAATGCCAAGATGACATCTTCAGAAACCAGAAAAAAAAAGGAAAATATCCATTTTAAGAAGCTATAATCCAAGAACTTTGCCTTGTTTTTGTAAAAAAAAAAATCAATTATCAAAACAGTCACTGATGAACTGAATAATCAAATGATTGGTTAATCTTTGCAGCTCAAGTACTGGAGCTTTTGATTTTGCACCATGTTCGATATCTTTAAATATGACTGGAGTTTTTCTCTCAGAGCTGTCTGGAAATGAATGACTGCTCTGCAATGTCTGATTTATAATATTAGTCATAATGTTGTAACCATCCAAGATAGACTGACCAAAAGCGATGGTATGTTCCTGTAGAAGCAACAAATCTGGTTCATATCAACCTTGTTTTAAGAATGATTATGGTTTATTTACAACGTAATTGAGAAGAACTGCACTACCCACAATCCTAAAGTGTAACAGCGACATCTGTGACTAATGGAGCTCGCTGTCACCATGGAAAGGCTGACAAGCTAGATCACTAACGTTTGTTGTTACGCAGCAATGACTTTGATTTATTTACACACACAACTCAAACTACAATATTTTACAATACTTATTAACAGTATAATAATGATGAAAGTTATATTTAAGAAGAAGGGCTATCATTCGCAATGGTTCTTAGAATAATTATGGACATAGTCTCGTATTTTTGTCTTTTTTCCAATCTTTTTTTGTGCTGAATCAAATGTTTTATGGTTGTGATTCATCTTGTAGTTAGTTGGCTTGCTTCCAGGCTAAAGCTCTTCATATAAGGATTTTCAGAAATGACAAAGGAGAGTTTGAATGAGAAATTCACTTCCGGGAACCTAAAAAAAACATGTCTCCTCGTCCAACAATATTACCGCACTCAGTGAGCTTTATGACATGAAATGGAGCCCCAGTGACAGAGCGGGAAACAATGAATCCAGAGGTTGGAGTGCCCCGCCGAGCCCGGCGCTTCCTACTTGACGACACTTTGCATTGTATCCCGCCTCCCTCTCATCCTCCGCCCCTCCTCCTGCCTGCCGCCCTCCACCTTTGTCTGCTTCGTCGCCTCACAGCGAGCCACTCCTGGGGCTTTTCTTCAGGAGCGGCTCTTCGACAAAGCTGTTAGTGTGAAAGCCTAATAAATTACAGACCTCTCCCGATCTCATCAAACACAGCAGCCCGGCCATAATCACATAATGGAAAAGACCCTCATCGAGGGGTTTTGCATCGGGTCAAATCGAGGTGACTCTCATCAAATTTTCAGAGGAAGTTGGTTGTGATCCTAATTTTAAAAAACAACCAACATGTCAAACCCTTTTTATAATGCGTTGTGTTTGTATTTCTCGCGCATTTGCAGTGTCAGGCTCTGTCAAAAGAGAACATTTTTCAGCATGTATCCAATTAAAACAACAGAGGCCACTAAGGATCATGTGGGGAAAGATCACACAGTTCAGGAGACATTTTGAAGAAAGGCTTTCAGAGTATGATTTCACAATAAAAGCAAAGAAATAGAATAAATAAATAAAAGAGTTAGTTAATTGGTACAAATACCAAATTATACTGTAGTGCTGGGTGTTGTCTGTCTAATTGCCATATGGTGATGTCCACAATGGATCCTTTCTCTATGTATGTTGTATATTAGTTACAAATTGAGCTGTACTTTGTGCAGTTTTTCCTTTCATAAATGAGATGCAATGTGCTATTATAATAAATCCATCCTTATTTTTTGTGCTCTCTGGCTGAAACTCCGTAAAATACTTATTCATCAGTTCTAAAGGCACTTTTAAACCACAATATCACAATGGTAGAGCTCAGTGAATGATGACTGTCAGGCATTTATATGGACAACGCCATCATCCATCAGCCCAACTCTATTACATTACTTTAATAAATGCATCTAACTCATCTGACCTCTCACCCCTTTTATTCTGAAGGTCAGGGGTCCGTATCGACGGACATCCTTCTCATCCTTCTCATGAGTGCATCTTGACTGCACCCTTCTCCAAATATTTCTTCAGCGATTTATTTATCTGTACACATGGCTTGCCAAACTGAGCGCACAGCATATTAATCTGTGCACACAAATTAGTAAATTAATAATGAGTCCACAATAACACCCTTGGTGTGGTAATCCTTTCGTTTGGTTAACCAATCCGTTCGCACGGATGCCTACATCTGTATTTTTTTTCTACCATGATAGTTAAGATTCTCAGTACAAAACACTTGATTATTCAAAACAAAAACAACAACAACAACAAAAACAGTTTATTTGGGGATTGTGTTTTAATTTCAGAGTGCTGAATTCTGAGCGAGCTCAAGCAGAGTTGGTCCAAATTTGTGCATTAGGAAAATTGTTTATTTATATTTCCTCTGATAACATTTGAAAGTGTCAGTACCACTTTACAATAAGACTACCCGTATAAATGCATCATAAATGTTGTATAATTAGGTATTAATTCGGTGGAAAACCCTTTATAATAATTATTAATTAGCGATTGCAACAAGTTATAATAGTTTTCATATGTTGATGTGGGCTTGTGTGACCAAGATCAAGTCGCTGCTACCTACTAATTAATCTTACTAATGGAAAAAAGGAGCCTTACTGTTAGAAGAAAAATGCTGAAAATGTCAAGGTACACAATATTGCCAAAGCCTTATTGCATGAATCTGGTCATTTGATGTTAATTTGATACCAAATGAATCTTTTTGACTGTTAAGTCTGGATGGCAGTATATGTTGCTCCAAAACCTGCATTTATTTTTCAGCATTAATGGAGCCTTCACAGGTGTGACAGTTACCCATGATGCCATGGGCAGGAACACATTCCCCATACCATCACAGAAGCTTTGAGTTGATGCTTTGCATTTTTGAGGACAGAGTTATCTGGATGGTCCTGGACAACCTGATTAATAACCTAATATGAAACCATTTTTAAGGGCTGTCTTACTGTAAAGTGGCACCAAATGTTTAAAATACGATACCAGAGTTTCAGTATCAAATCAATACTTTTTAATTAACTTAGTTTAACACAATATTTCATATTGATCAATCCATAAATACTATTTCCATGACTATGGTAAAAAAAATGTGAAGTTGCAAAGTTGCAAAAAACAAACAAGCCTCAGAATCTGACCAAGCATGTGATGTCAACTTCTTGATACCTAATGCTGCACTTTGGTTGTTGCTCAAAAAGTTTTGAGGCCCTACAGGTGCTAAATGTATTAAAGTTCACTTTGTTTCTGTTATGACAACAGCCACTTCCTCTCAGCACCTAGATAATGTTACCCTGCAACCACCTGCTACCAACCCAATACAAATATCCCATTTATTTTGATCAGTCCGACCTCATCATTGTTCACATGTGATTTCCATATGGGCAGCCGCAGCGGGGCTCTGGTTATATGCAGCTCCCGTATTAGATTGTGGGCAGGATTTTACCAGTTAATTAGATGATATTTGACACACTAGTTTGATCAAACGGTCCGCAGAGTCTGGGCTGCATCCACTGTCAAATCAACAGCTCCTTTATGTGCCTCTGTGTTTCCTCCTGTTTCCATAGAATTACCCCACAGCTGATTTCACACCATTATAACACACACTGTTAAAATCACTGACTGTTCAGTTGCCCATCATGCAATTACAGAGAAACAAACCCAATATTCTTTTAATTTGACCACAAAACTTAAAAGTCCAAGAATATAGCTGTAAAATATTTACTGAAAAAAGAATCAAGGTATCTATACCTTTTCAATAAAACCAATACAATACTAACATTGGATGGGATCAAAAGTACTGAAGCTATAAAAACAATGATTCTAGTGTCTGTTCAGTTCTGTTCTTTATTGTCCTGCATGAAATTTGTCTTGCAGGAAAACCAGACAGTGTTCAGTTATTTTGTTTTCTGCACAAGCACTGTGTGCAGGTTGTTAATTTTAAAAAAGTAATATTTTTGATGGCTAGGAATTTTTCCGACTTCGAAAGAGGTATTGATTATCATTTTCTTATACTAGTATTGTATCAAAGTTTAAAATTCTGGTATCGGGACAACCCTCCTTGTTGGTCCTGAGTCTGCCTTCTGCACACAGCCATTTGAATGCACAGCAAGGCTGCTTAAAAAGAACTCTACAAGTCTTGCATAAGAATTGTCAACTTGGTTCCCACATTAGAGCCCACATTTCCATTAAGATCAGACGAAACACACAGACAAAATATAACATATCTTAGACCAATGCCGCTTGGGGAAAACAGATGGAGTTTGAGCCACCTGAGCCTGTGAACAGTATGCAGTGAAATAAGTCATTCTGGACTTCTGCTGGCACGGTCTGAAAACACCACGGAGCCGCAGAGGATGCTCGCCTCAAGAATGTGCTCGCTGACAATCGTGCCAATTTAGACAGTAAACAAGTCCACAGAATACTGCACATGCTGCACATCTCGCCTTGTTCCCATCTCCCACAAGACGCACTTGTTTTCTTTTTCTTTTTTTTTTTTCTTCACACAAAGGCTGTGGCGGCTTGGCACCTGAGGAAACCAGCCAATCGCGGAGGCCCTGGGATGAGCTAACTGCCATTGCTAGGCATTACATCATGAGGGTGAGTCACTCCCTGGGATTAAGAGACAGTAAAACACATGCCCAGATACACTATGGCCTTGCATCCCCACGTCAGCTCAGATGAGGTGAGGTGAGACGATGCATTTCTGACTGCAGGAAACTCACAGGAAGCCTGTTCTGTCTTTGTGCTCATGATGAGCATTAAACAAACACCGTTTGTCACTGAGGTGAGAATAATCCTCAAGTTGCTCTCTGAGCTGCACCAGTTAAATTGTGTCAGACAACTTTAGTTCACCTAAACTATGTCAGTGCCAAGACAGCCCAGCAAGTGATAGTGAAAGGATGCTGAGCTTAAAGCTTAAGGTGGAGCGCCAAACAATAGCAGTGTGTGCTGACACATAATACCCAAAATTCTTGAGGCTACCTTAATCTGCGGTGGCCAGCAAACACGGGTCAACCTTTTTAAAATTACTTTAACATTATTAACAGGTTCATACATAATTTGATGTTAATTAGTATAATTCTATTATACAATTATGGCATTGTATAATTATACTAATTGTCTAAGATTAATTTTGCTACACTTTGAAACTAAATTAAGAAAAATAAGGCACTAGTTGTATTCTCCTGTCCTAATAATGAGCATTATCTCAGCTTTGCAATAGACATTGGCTGCGGTTCATTTGGCCAATTTCTCATTGTGGCAAGGACAGGAAAACCCATTTTAATGGCCCAACCAAAGTGTTCTCTGATCCCAGCTTATCACTGATATATCATATTGTCACATACAGGAAATGGGAAAAAAAAAACATTAATATCAGCAACTAACTATTATTTTCATTATCGATTAATCTGCCAATTATTTTCATGACTAATCAGTTAATTCTTAAGCCTACAAAATGTAAAAAACAAACTGATAAAAATGCACATCACAATTTATCAGAGCCTGAAACGAGGTGTTTAAATTGCACTTCAAAACACAAAGATTTTTCCTTTACTGTAATACATGGCAAAGAAAAGCATTTGACATTTATGCTTGAAAAGTAACTATTAATCCATGAAAAAAAAAAACGATCAAAACTAATTCCCTTTTGATCAAGAGGTTTTCAAAGTTTGATTACTGTCTGCCTTCCCTCAGACAAAGCTTGAAAACAGGCACCAAATCTTAGTTTACTTGCTTAGTTTCACTCAATTCCTGGATGTCTATGGGATCATGATTATATTATTTGATACCAAAGACACTCAACAGTGAGTCAGGAAAGGCTATTTGCTGTTTGACATAAATTGACTTTTAAATTTCTGACTCTGGCACATGGAGGAAACAGAAAAAAAACTCAACACTGTATCTCTGACTATCTCTTTAACCAAATCACACACATTTAGATTATTTAGTGGGATCACCTATTATAACTAATGTCTGCATCCCTCTTTAAAAATCCATTAATCAACTAATCATTGCAGCTCTAGCAACTATATAAACCTGTTAAACCTCTGTCAGACCAAGCTTAACATTTTCTGAAAACTTGCAGCTGTTCGTTGAGACAGAACAACATCCGTTTGATTAGGACTCAGTGATGCCAAAGCACGTAGAAATATATGCCTTCCAGCCTCTACTGTTTGCCACACAGTTGGCTTTCATGTACTTTTTTGTTTACTTGCTGCACATGCATCTATTCAGGTCGGTATAAGCAGCATGCACCACTTGTGGGCTGAATTTAAATGGCGTGCATTCAACATGGAGCAGCACTGTGTCGGCCGGGTTTAGGAGTGCACTCACTAATTCACCGCCTCTATTTATCCCACACCCATCTAATGCGAGCCGAACGAAAACACAGGGATTAATGAGTGATTACCTGAGCAGCCAATCAAAGGCTCAAACAACAAAGAAGGCCACGTCGGCCTCCCTGATGACACTCAGTATCACTGCGGTGAGACCTCGGGTTAATACGGACATTAAAACACGTTTTCTTTTCTAAAAACGTAAAGCGCTTTTCAGCTCGTTCTCACTGGAGAATCCTTTTTTGTTACACTTGAAACTCCTTCAGGGTTGTACATTTCACAGATGGTGAAACACTTTATGTTGAGTTCTTGCAACATGAAGGGTTGTAAGTAGAACCATCTGTGAAGTGTTTCAACCAGAACCTAAAATGAGAGGTTCTATAGAGAACACTTCTATGTTGTAACCCTCCCTGACAGTTCTACCCAAGACCTTTTCTATCCAGAACCTTTTTGTAGCCAAAGGATTTTATCTAGAATCCATCCAAGGGGCTCTAACAAGAACCTTTTTAAATTCCAAAAACCATTCCCTTTTCCGCCAGCATGGAACTGGCCTCATTCCAGTTCAAGAACTTAATTTTGACCTGTTTTGAGCATTTCCACCAAAAGTGAACTGGTTCAGAACCTGAACAATCGGTTCCCAGGTGGAACCAAACAATTTCCGGTTCTCCTCGAGAACCATAGTTGGTGTGTCACATTCTACAAGTTGTTTATTATTGTGCAACACCCTCTGTTGATTAGATCCTTGTTTACAGTGGTTCAAGAGCAACAGCTTCGTTGGTGGAAAAGAAACCCCAATGGTTCTATTGAGAACACTTTATGTTATGGTACAAAGAACCCTTGACAAACCCTTGATGAAAGAGTTCTTCAAGGATTTCAACAATCCATGACTCTTCCTCACAAAAAGGGTTCTTTGGATGAAAAGGGTTCTTAATGGAACCCTTAGTCTTACAAAGAAGCCTTGACAAAACCTTTCTTCAAAAACAGGGTTTTTCGGAAACAAACGGTTCTGGATAGAACCTCAGCCCTTTAAGAAGAACTCTTCTGGAACCCTTATTTCTAAGAGTGTAGTGCAGGCAGTGGCATGATGCAACAGGCCGCTCACAAAATAAAGATTATCAAGTAAAACAAAAAGACGTTCAGGGGAAAAAAGAGAAAAATATTTCAAAAACTGACACACAATCAGGATGAATTGTGTGGAAAAAACATCACTGCATGCATCTTAAATGAGCAACAATTATCCCTGTAGACACCAGGTGTACAAGAAAATGAGCTGCCTCTCCAGGTGGTTTGAAAGGCAGAATTTCAGAGCAGAAAATCCTCCCTGAACTGAAGACAAATACAGCAGGTGTGATATGAGCGAGGCAGCTGAAATCCTGGAACAAACTGCCTTAGACTGTCTTGCGCTTTTACTTCAATGAGTCCCTAAGCTGCACCACGAGTGAAGTAACTAAAATAAAATCTACAGAATTGGCACTCTCCATCTTGCAGTACTATGAGCATCATGGAAGAGCCAGGGTGACAATCACGTTATCTTGCAGTGTCACTGGAACTAATGCACACCAAAGATGGATAATGAAGTCCAAATAAAGTCTGCAGGTTACTGATGACTGAAATCATATTTTCTATGCAGTGCTGCCGAATAATAATAACACATTTCAAACTAAACACCACTTGAGAAAGTGGAAATATGACCATGAGTTACATCTGTCTGGTACTTTCCCAGGTGGGTAATGAGTAACAGGGACTTCAGTGCAGGAAAACTGAGAATATTTGGCAGAAACAGGGTGGAATCTTATTCTTAAAACAATATTGGTCCCATTGTTTTCAGTGACCTAAAGATCGTGAAGTCCACCTCCAGTCATGTTTTAAACAATATAAAATGCTCTGCAAGAATTAATAACACATGCAGACATATAGCTCTTCACCTTGCCTTCATTTAGTATTCAAGGTTTCATGAATATGCAAATAGTCCCCACCCTCTCCACACAAACCCCCTCCCCGACCCCCAAATAGCTGCAGCTGGCTTCTCCTCTGATTTGCTAGCTAATCAGAGTGACTAGCTATATCCAGCTTCTCCTGTGGGCTGGACATCGCCGCCAATGATAAGTGCCACCACCTCGATTAAAGGGATTGGTTCCTTAGGTTTAGGGACGTCATATGCCCAGCCTGACTGAAACTGTTTTTTTCAAACTGTCCTTGTTCACTGCAGTTTCGAAGTAATGAATGATCAGACATGGAGTTTACTCCTTATTTTGCTCTTGATATGTCTTGTAACGCATTAAAAACACTACACGGACATGCTAACAAGGTTAAAATGGTGATTTTCACTGGAGGGGGTCTTAAAGAAGGGACACAGACATGGGACAACAGGGTTGTCAGACAGGAACACAAGCATCTCTGTCCGTGTGCCTCGGCTGAAGTGTTGGCACGTGTGAGTCCAAGCTGTAATTGTGGACATACCTTTTCATGGGCCAAAACGGTTGACAAAGGGGACATTGATACCTGGTGTTAGCACAACAGGAAAATGGCCCGATGCCTGGAGCACACACCGGACATGCAATACAAACAGAGGTAGTCCAGGTAGAGGAGCCAGGATGTGCCAAACCAGGAAGTAAATTTGATAGAAACCACTGTGCTTCTGGATAGGTAATACTGGGAAATGGGGCAATGTGTGAAGATGCCACCTGTGTGTGGGCTAACATTGAAAACAGTGTCTTGATGTGTGCAATAAACAGCTGGTTTGTTTTGCCATTTAGTCGCGTATTGTGGCTGGCAGCAACCGACCACAACACGCGGTCAGTGTTGAAGCATCTGCCTCAAAAATCTACACTGATTTATTTCAAGGAAATTTCAGGGGATCTGGAATTTAAACCAAATGCAACAGCCTGTGTCTTTTATACATGCCTAAAGGGGACTGGTTAGACTTTGGCAAATCTACCCTGAATAAGAGATGGATTCTTTTGAAAATATTCCCAGGATATTTTTTAAACATGACCAAACTTACCAAATAGAAATGTACAAATCCAAATTTTTCAGTTCCAATCCAGTTCCGACATCTGAATTTGGATATCTGCTGATACCAATACTATACTGATACCACCTCTCTTCTCTAGTAGTAGCAATAGTAGTTGTTATTGTTGCAGTAAGATTACACGGGGCACAAAATGAACTTCTATCTGGAAAGCTTGTGTAGTTTGTGTAATGCAACTTGTGTAATGCAACTCGTGTAACGGCGTCCTTCAACCATTGTGGGGAGCTGTAGGATTCTGGCTTGTGACATTTGCATAATCTTCCATGATGCATTGCTAAGTTTAAGTTTGCTAATTTATGTTCCAAAATGCAAATGTTGCTGTTTGTTAGTGTTTGTGTTTGTCATGTGTTAGCAATGTGTTTGTCATGCATTAATAGTGTATTGTTTAGAAGATGGTGGCATATGCTGGTTATTCTCCAGTCCAGCTGTATCATATCACAGTATTTTGCAATACTTTTCCCTTACAACACACTCATATGCAGATCAGACGTGAAAAAGTACTCTTCAGCTCTTGATTTGCATGGCTTAGTGTAGAGCTTACATATAGAAAAAACGTGGCATTGTGGAATTTAGATCAGCATGCGAATCAGGGCTGTGATATTGGATTGGATCGATTCCACCTAATATCAGATAATAATTTTTTATAGATACTTGCAAATAAGAGGCTGCTTACAATGGGAAAGGTGTATGAAAACCTCCGAGGGAAAGGAGAAATAATCCATACAACAAAGATAAGATAAGATGGGAGAGCTGGGACTAGAAATAACAGATGAAGCATGGAAATAGATGTTTAATTAAATTCACAAAACTACCAGTTTGTCATTTTGGGGAGAAAAATCAATATTAGATACTTCTTGATCCTAGAAGTGTGATGGGAAATTATCAAAAATTATCAAAATGACTTTAACTGATGACTCCCTGTAGTTGACATGTATGTATAAAAATCTATCGGTACACATGGATGACACTGCTGGCTTTTCTCATCACTTGGAGGCTTAGTTGAACAAAGGGGCAATCAAGCAAAACCTCCTACTCTCTGCACTTGTGACTTGTGAAAGAAAGGCTGCCAGTAATCCATCATTAAGGAATCATTCTGTGCTGATGTGCAACAGTACTGTATGTGTGATCCCCTGATAAAGGTTACTGCAGCGAACACAGAGGTTTTATATTAAGGCCTCACTGTGTAAGATTTATGAGGATTTATTGGCAGAAGGTGGTTGAAATTGAAAATAATATTCATAATAATAATGTTATAGAGCCTCCAGCCAGTGGAACTCATTACCTGCACACACACTAAACAAATCAGAAGCAAATATCTATTCGGAAAATCACACAAAGGTCCAGTGCATATGATTCTATTTGCAGAATATGGCAGGAATGGAATGTAATATTCATAAGTATGTTTTCATCAGTGTATAATCACCTGAAAATAAGAACTGTTGTATTTTCATTCCATTAGAATGAGTCATTTATATCGACAGAGAGCATCACCACGGTGCACCGCCATGTTTCCTCAGTAGTGCAGAACAGACAAACCAAACATTATCTCACGAAAGGACCTTTCACATTTTTTTGCAAAGTGTGTGACCACCGTAAGCTTTCCAACAAGGAAGGGGAGGGAGAGGTGAGGTGTTTGCAAGTAGTGATCTCACTGCTACATGCCATAAAAATCCTCCTCACTGCTCCTTTACGGTGTCGTCCATCCACACGTCTAACTTCTAAACAGAATTTTATGGCTTGGTTGAAACCGCCGACCTGTTCAAAAAAGGAATGTAAAACAAGCCATTAAGAATTTAACAAGGAATGGCTCAATACCACTTTTTCCTTGTCCGATATTGATACTGATACTGCAACCTTGGTTATCTTCCGATATTAATGACGCCTTTTTCCCTCTCTCAAAACGACAAAGCTGGTAATAACAAGTTTCTATAGATGCACTTTGCTTAATCTAGTAAAGCAGCATGCGCAACCTGTGAAACTAATATTCTGCTCCCATTAGGGATGTTATAGATTAATCATTAATTGATTTACCATTAAGACTTTAACCGATTAAAAGTGTATTAAACAGCAAAGTATGTTTCGTATACCATTCATCCAGAGCTCACAGGTTTTCTCACAGTTTAGTTTGGTCTGCCTTGTTCGTCTAGAAATAGCACAAAATGTGCCCAAGTTGATACTGTTTTGTTTAGACAGAGCCATTTTTTGAATAAGGACAAGCAGCTTCTAGAATTTAGCAAATATAACATACACTGAGGAAAAAAAAACAAATTTTGAATCTTATCATTATTATTATTAATTGTTTTATCAATGATTAGTTATATCATGATATGGCATAAGTGTTGTTTTCTTCTTGTTTCAAAGGCTGGATTTTGAACTTCACAGACTGTTTTAACTGCTCTATTATTTGTCCTCATCCACTTTGTTATTAGATCCACATTACTGATTATTATTTATCAAAAATGTCATTATTTTGCAAAAGGGTCAACGTCCATATCATCCAGCCCTAACTACATTATATACTCTTGGGGTAATTTAATCTACAGCATCACATTTTATAATATCATCATGTGCTTGCACTGTTTAATAATTTATGGTAAGATATTTTAGAGAAAATGTGTAAATTGAGAGATATATCATATATTGTGGAATTGCCTAAAAGTGCTGAGACATCATCTATAAGCCATATTGCTCAGCTCTAACTGATAATGTATTTGTGTGCCATTTCTCCAGATCTCAATTTGGTTTGGCTTCCCTTGTTAGGCTAGAAATGGCAGTAATTACACCTCATCTGACATAACTAATGTGCAAATAGAATAGTTCAAATAAAACTTAAAATTGGGGGAAAATGCTTTAGTATCTTATTAATTATTAATGATTAATCAATTAGTGATTTTTCAACATTCAATTAAGGAAAATGCACAAAATTTGCAAACCTAGTAAAAATGACACTTTTTTAATTGAGTATCAACACTCAAGACAACTCAGAAGTGACTTTGACTTTCACAGACAGAATACCATCTGTTCACCAGTGCCAGTCCTGAGGGAAGTAAGTCAGACTAGTGACAGGCTATAAATAACACTGGGCCCCATGCTGACAATAAAGAAAACTGGAACATCAATACAAACAGTATCTATTCCAAATAAAATCGGTGCTTGTTGTTCTCCAGGCAGTTCAAGGAGGACAGGGACATCATGCTGGGATTCTGTTACACAGTTAAGTAGTCCATCGTCACCTTGGGCACCATCACCAGACTTGGCAGTCTCACTTAAACAGAGCTCAGAGAAAAAAAAAAAAAAAAAGAGAGAGAGAGATGCAGGGAGCTGCGTGCCAAAGCAGCCCAGATCATCAGCACTGATGCAAAGAGGTGAGAGTAAAAGGACTCTGCTATGCTGAGTGTCACAGAAAACTACTGTCCATCCACCATCACCTTCCATATTCTCCATGCACAGCGTGGCTATTAGCCTAAAGGCACCACCGGCTTCAAAGACTGTTTTGAATCAGAACCACTCCCAGAGATGTTTTACCTTGCTGAATGTGATCTTGGGGCACTTTCACATCAAGCACAGTTTATCTGAATCCATTAGAAGCTGCTACAAGTTCACCCTGCTGGGATTCCAAACTCTCCTTTGAAGAGAACTGAGGAGTTATTTAGTATAAGAGCCAATGCAATCAACCGGGTGAAGCGACCAGAACACGGCAGGTCTGAGACAAGCTTTCAGTACATCTGGCTATTTCTAAAAGTTCTGTAAATTTGAATGGATGGATTAGCAGAGACTCTAAGTCCTTTACGTTTTCTTACATTAGAAAGACTGATTTTATAATATTTTTTAAAGCTAAAAATTTTGCAGTTAAATATGACTGACAGAATCGTGGGCTTTTCTCGCAGTATTTTCAGAAGGGGCATTAGCAACTTGGTAAGCACATCCAGGATGGGCAATCTTCTATTATGTTATATGTACTTTAAATGGTACATGATAACAACAGTAGTGTAGTTGTAAATTCAATTAAGAAATGGTTATCACATTTGATCATTTTCTTATTTTATTTGCAAGGAACTGCCATACAAATAAACATGCAACATTTGAGTTAAAAAACACTTAAGCAGTAAACTAACAAGCTTTCAAAATAAAAGCTTTAAGGATTTGGGGATTTTAACACTAACAATTGCAAATAAGCGTGGATGGGATGCTTCCTGCTCTGTGACAAGAGAGGCACTACTGCCACTGACTGTCACTGTCACATCACATACTGTCCAAATCATGTCACCTCACAAGGCAGCTGGAATTGTGAGATCTCACAAGCATAGCTCCCATGGTGGAAACAGTATTGCCATATTGTCCAACCCTAAAGCACACCATAAAATATATAAGCTCGTAATTAAGTTTAATCCTATTTCAGCCACCAACACAGGCTGGAAGTTCATCTGAAAGGCATAGTTCAAAAATTCAGTCATTATCTACTCACCCTCATGCTGACTGAAGGTCAGGTTTAGTTTTTTAGTCTGCTTAACACTGCAGGAGTTTCACAGGAAGCATTACAGAATCTCCCAAACAATGAATGAATGAATGGTGACCAGTTTTCAAACTTAAAAGAGCAACAGAATAAAAACATAAAATGCCTCCATACTGCTCGTCCAAGTCTCCTAAACCCCGACACGCCAAGCAGACTTAGGAGACTTGGACTATGCCAATCGAGCAGTATGTAGCATTTTATGTTTCATTCCCAGTTGGGTTTTTTTTACATTTAACAACTGGTCACCATTCACTTCCATTGTTTGGGAGACTCTGCAACGCTGATTTCCTGTGAAACTCCAGCGGTGTTTTGCAAACTAACAAAATACACCCAACCTTCAATCGGCATGAGGGTGAGTAGATAATGACTGAATTTTCCATTTTTGGGTGAACTATCCCTTTAAATTGTCAGAAGCAACACTGTGTGTTGGAAAGGAAGTTTGTGGAAGAGGTTCTGCATGCAAATTCAAACTGAAAAAGATACAGTTTCTAGCTTTACTTCAATTGACTTTCATGTTCAATGAATGTGAGCACAATGCAATTCATCAAAGAGTGTGTTAGTTTACCCATTTTTTGCAGCTAGGTACACACTCTTTATACTGTATTGGGTTTTGCAATGTAATGCCAAGCTGATAAAGAAAGAAAAATTCATTCAAGGGTTGGATGTTTGGGGGAGGGGGGCAGCCCCCATTCTGCATGACAAACCCATCTCCTTTTTCTCTTTTTTTTTTCTTCTTTTTTTTTCCCACATTCAATTCCGCAGGACGCCTTCATTGCTCACACAATGCAAATCACTCATGGTCCCCATTCATGCGCTGATTAATATGCAAAGACAGCCCATCCTCATCTAACAGTCAGCAGAGAAGAAATATAACAGCCAGCCGAGTCATTTTGAACTTATCTGTCGGAACTATCTGTACTTTTTGATTCAGTATGAAGAAGCACTGTGAGATGACATGAATTTATGGATAATTAATCAAAACCCACTGCCTCAGAGAGTTTCATTCCAATGTCTAAGAACTGTTTGATTAATGTATGATGTTTTATCCACAGATCTGCAAACACTGATGACATTTATAATCAGCACTCTGTTATTCTGTTCATTTGTTGTGATTTAAGTGGAGATCAGTAACACTTTTTCAGATTATAACGCAAAATATTTATTAAATGCCATACAAATATTTTTGGATTTCATATTGCAATGGCACATTTTGGTATGAAACAAAATAAAATTAGAGCACATTTTGGAATTTGTAGGCCTTCAAACTAAACTGGGGCTGTAGTGTCCTAATTGTTGACTCCAGTTTGGCAGGTTATTTGAATTTTCATCAATTATAATTTCTTCTGTTCTTCTGTTTGGATGTATCAGTCCTGTAGAGGGCCCAGGTCCCATCTTTGAAATGGACTTAATCACTGGAAGTATCTTATGCAATTTCTTCTGGTACTTTTACCTCACAGAAACGCTAGTTGCCGAAGTGCCGCTGCCTTGATGTTAGTTTGTTTGTGTCATTGTGTGACTTTGGCTTTTTAAAAGCTCGGTTCAGGTTCAGAGTCACACAATAACACAAAAAAACTAACCGATCGGGGCAGCGTTACTACAGCAACTACTGTGTCCTGAAAGGTAAAACTGCTGTTTTTCCCTTTCATCCTGGGCCTCATCAGCACTACGGTTGGCTTCAGAGGGCTGGTTGAAAATGTACAGTTGTAAGATGTTGCATGTTTTGTTGCTGACCCTGTCTGCAGCAGTTCATTGTTTAGTTTCCATGCTGGCACTCCTCTCTGCTTCTCCAAGCTAGGGCGTCTACTTCAGTTAATACACTGACTATGGATAAGGACCTCATCAGCACAGCTTCAAATAGTCGAAACTATCCCTTTAAATTCAATTCAACAGTTCACCTATTGTGTGACCAGTGCAGAGAATGTTCCAGGGTGCGTTTAGTCTGTTTAGAGAGAATACAGTAGGCTAACATTACCATAAAGTTGTAAAGCAATTCATTTCTTTTTTTTAAACAATACACAGACTGAAATGCCGGTGAGGAGAATAAAGTACGTGGAAAAAGAGAGTAATGAGTGAGGCTTGTGTAAACTCCAGCAGCAGCGTGGACCTCACATCTGGCAAATCAACTAAACTTGCAATTATGGCTCAATGAGAAGTCATTTTCTGATGCCGTCTTTTGATTTTCTAACTGTACAGTAGCAGTAGTGCAGTGTATGAACTGAATCCAAAAGGAGTGTACAAGCTGTAATCTGAGCAGCCCCTGTGCTGACGAGAATGTGATCAGTATAAACTGTAATAAATTGGTCCAAAATGTGTACATGTCACTCTGAATGCAGCCTGGATCGTGTTGCAACTACAGAGCAAAGTTCTGAAGTTCCAGAATCTAGGTTTATTCGGAGAGCAGACTAAAAACGCCTTATAATTTTCCCTTGTTTGGCTGCTTTTTCCAGTTCCCCTAAGTCAAAAATAGCCCGTATTATTTTCATAGTGGCTTTGAACTCACCACAGCAGTTAAAGTCCCATATGTTAGTCATTTAGGAATTGTGTATTTTCGCTCCCTCAAAAAGCGAGTTAAACTTTTTCTTCTTTCTTGGTAGCAGCCCCACGCTTGACACATCAAAACATTGTTTTAGATCCAGGGGTCCATTAAATGAACTTCACAGTTCACTTCGCTTTGTCTTAAGACTCAAAAGCGGATGGATCTGCTTTGCTCTTGAAGTCCAATAGTTAATGGAATAGCAGGTGCACAGCAACAACTGGGAATTCAGAACAAAAGCGGCATCTGAGAAACACAAACAGGTGGGGGCTGTTGCTGTTTCAGGTACCGGCGAAATGAAGAAGTCTAATTGAGGAAGTCCAGTTTGAGTAATAGATGCATTAGTTTGAGTCTGGAAGAGATCAAACGCTGCACAGTGCTTTATAATACCATGAAGAATATTTGTACAACTTTGGAAACTGGAAACTTATCATGACGGCAGTAATTTTATCTTCCATCTTGCAAAGCAAACGTGGAATTACCTTGGTCACATTACAGTTCAATCTATCAAGAATGCCCACTTGCACGTATTTGACATTGCGGCTTGCCAGATGACACAGAGGCAAAAGTTGAGCAGACGACCCGGCGTTGCTTTTCCTTTGCCAGAGCTCTCTGTATCAGGATTCCTGCTGTGTCAACGTGGTGGTCCCTTTGAAATGAGGAGGCTGCATGTTTTTCAAATGGTGCTAACGCTGTTTGCTGACAGCAAAGGACGTAACACCAGCACTTTCCCTTAAAAAGTCAACGAGAAGAGTCTTAGCCAACAAAGTTTTCATTTATTTTGTTTGTTTGTTTGACAAAAACCTAAGTTCATATGGTCAAACTGTTATGTAAACATTAAGAGTGATCAAGGATCACTTCTCTGCAAACCTGAAACTGATAATTTCACATCCGTCACATCTGACATTTTCACTGTGGAATAGGTGTGATGAATAGTTTTGTTACCCAAATTAGCCTCCATCACATTACACAAGGCTGCAGAATGACGACCATGGACAAGGCGGGTCACCCCAATAACACCGTGTCAGAACACACCAGACTAAATCCATCTGGCCGCAGACAGACCACGACAAGAAAGGACACTGTCTGTCTGCGTCCACTACTAAAATCATATTCTATTTTAATCCGACCATTATTCAGTCATTTCTTTGAGGGTGCTCTGGTTCTCCATCCTAATGTTTGTTGCTAGCCTCAAAATTTAATTATCACTGAACTGGAACGGGAACTGGAAATCAATAAATGTAATTAAATTGCTGAGCCTTCAAACTGTGTGATACTGTCATTACCCTTTTAATATACCCCGGGCCTATCAAATAATGTGATCAATTTCTTTGAGTTTCTTCCCCTCTTGCAACAAGGCAGAGCTACGGCACAGTTGTCTAATTATCTCCCTCTTGGTTCCTTTCACCCCACCCCCCATATGAGGCGCAGTGAATTGCGGGGGCGTCAGAATATTTCGGCAGGATCATGAATCATATAGAAAAAGATGAACATATCCCGACTGTTGTTGGTAGCACACCGCCCTCCACACCGCTAACAGTGACAGGCTGACACAGTGTTTGGGTGTACAAAGTGGCAAGAAATACTGTTGATTTAAAAAAAATACCTCTAAAATATTATGTAGGAAATTTAAAAGACAGTCTGTTTAAATGATGCGTACTGAAGTGCAGCGAGTTTGGTTGTGTTTTTTATCAGAGGCCTGCAAATACTGTCAAGTCTAGAGCCGCACCAATTAGTCAATTAATCAATCAAAAGAAAATTGGTTGCCAACTATTTTGATAATTGTCAAATTTTTCAAGCAAAAATGTGGACATTTGCTGGTTTCAGCTTCTTAAATGTGAGGATAGTGCTGCTTTTCTTTGTCATTTATGACAGTAGACCGAGTCTTTGAGTTTTGGACGGTTGGTTGGACAAAGATTTTAACATTTTAGAGATCAAATGATTGATTAATTGTCAACGTAACTGGCAGATTAATCGATAATGAAAATAATTGTTAATAGTAGCCCCAGTTGAGTCACTGATGTGCAGACTGAGACACATTATGTCCACACAGCCCAATAGATCCCGACCATTACACAGGCTATCGGCCTTTTCATTATCCATTAATCTATTAGTTGTTTGGTCCATAAAATGTCAGAAAACCGTGAAAAATGTTGATTGGCTTTTCCCAAAGCTCAAGATGACGTCCTCAAATGTCTTATTTTCTCCACAAATCAAAGATATTCAGTTTACTGCCAGAGAGGAGTGAAAAAAAGCAGAAAATATTCACATTTAAGAAGCTGACATCAGAAAGTGTTGGCTTTTTTTCTTAGCAAACTCAAAATGGTTAACCAATTATTGAAATAGTTGGTGATTAATTTAGTAGTCAATTAATCATTGCGGCTCTAAAACAAACAATTTAAGTTTAACTATGTTGTGGTAAATATATTTTTGTTAAACTCCATTAAGTGTCAAAAGAGGGAGAAAAATGAAATTAAATGAAATTCAAGATTTGTACCACAATTTGTAATGTAATTTTAATTTTGTTAAAATGTATTTTCTAAAATTGGTATTGTAAATAAACAAAATTTAGGAACTGGTGTCAAAATAAAGGTATCACTACTGGTGGTGGTATCTGTTTTTTCGTATCTTCATAACTTTCTTATATTTTACTGGGGTATACAGTATGGCAGTATTCGTGTGAAACTTGGCATCAGCGTGGGAAATGACACACACAAGAGCTCTGCTTTGGTGTCGAGAAGCTACAGTTTACGTATTTTATTATGTGACAAACTCAAACCTAAACAGTACATTTGCTGCCAGACTGACAACTTTACTAATCACTTTTCCTTCATTTAGCAATCATCCACCATCACCCTCTGATACCACAGACAGTAAAAATTAAAAGTTTAAGTTATAAAAATCAAAAGCTAAAGTTACACACTCACTATGCTGCTCTACTCTGACCAATCAGTAGTCTGCAGTGTTTGCTGGTTTACCTTCATAATTGGGACTAAATCCAAAATACTGTAATACCTTCATACCACCCAAGCCTTACTGGTACTGGCATTGAATATTTTATACCCAGCCCTAATTACAGCACACATACTGTATATTTAAGAGTTTGTCCACAAGAGGGTAGTGACAAATTCACTTTTCAACTTTAAAGGGCCAGTGTGAAAAATTCTGCAGATTGCAAATACCTTGTCTCTCTATACTGTCCCAAGTAAGTACGAGAAACAATAATGGCCAAAAAACTAGCGAAAAACACAAAAGCCTGTATCTATAGTCGGTGTTTGGTTTGTATGGCCGACTCCGGATGATATGCACCCTCTGTAGATAAAAAGTTATTTTCAGGTGATTATACACAAATGAAACATAGTCTACTTATGAATGTTACACTCAATTTAAACCATATGTTAACACTAAATCCTCATAAATCTTACACACTGGACCTTTAACATGTCAAGCTCACTATAGCTTGGTCAAATTGTCTTTATAACAAAATATAAGGGGGCTTTAATAATATTAAATACATACATGTAGTATATTATAAATCTTATGTCAGTGTAAATAATATAAAATATCAATATCAGCCTCAGGCTCATCTGGGCTTTTTCTGACAAAAATTAGACTGAATGCAAAAATAGAAAATTAATACAAAAAAAGAAAACTGCAGACCTGAGGAATATGAAGGAAGAGTGGTGAAATCTAAACCCGAGGTTAGAATAATCCTCGTATTCTAATTGGGATACTGACTACTGAATTACATTATTATGAAATCAAACTATTCTTCCTCTCTCCAACGACCCCTGCGGGTTCTCAAACTCCACTCGGAGCGCACAGTTGCAGTCTATAGAAAGAAGGGGGCAGATGCAGGGAGGGAAGGAGGATGTGAGAAGAAGCGGAGGAGGTGGGGGTTTAAGGGGGCGGGGGGGATGGGTCCCCTCCCGCCCTATATAACCATGGGAGCTCTGGGATTGGATCCTATTGTATACATTGAATGACTATTCAGTCGCCTTCAGTGGATGACGAATTTCCCCCCACAACCAACCAAATTAAGAAAAACTACGATCAAATGAGCCCGGGCCTGTCTGTCAACATCATTTTGCGCCTAAAAACGCACAGACCTAAGTTGAAAACTCCAGTTTCTTATTTTAAAATACATAAAAACTAAAGAAACAGAGGTTATGACACATAAAAAAAGGTCAAAGGCTGTGATCAGACTGATGTTAAACTCTAAAATCCCCACACTGACACATCCGCGCAAAATAGTGTTTGCGTGCCAAATCCGATGATGGCCAGAGTCGAACTGCTGGACGCATCTAATCCATCCAACGGAAAGAGTTTAAGCGCGTAATTATGGGACACAAAATTCCAATTTCATCTCGATAAACAATCTCATTAAACCTGTTTGTGTGCATTGAAACAAAGCATCCTAGCGCAGACCGAGCGACGCTCCTCACACTCCATCCTCGGTGCGTCACAGCTGACCCAGCACAAGTACCAGAGCCGTGCTGGACTTCTGCACATGAACATATGTCGTTTAATTCCGGTTATTTTGGTGTCTGGAACAGAAAACAGTCGCTCACACGCAGCCACGGAGAGCAGAAGCGATATCTGCTGGCATGAGGGGCACAGCAAGCGTCCCTGCATCACCAGTCCTAATCTCCGCCAGCATCCACTAACCTTTCCCCACACGCATGAACTCACAACTCGCATAAAAACGCAGCACGTGTGCGCAGTTTTCACCCAAATTACATAAACCTGCAGTTAACTGTGAGACAACAGTGAGCCAACCGGACCTGTGCGGGCATACCTCCTCTGTACTGCGCGGAGATATTCAAAAATGCACCGAAGCAGACACGAAAACTAGAGACAGAACACCTCGAAACTGCATTAAAGCGTCCTGGTTGGTAATTCGAGCTTTACTCGTCTCATAAAGCGTTTAAAGTCTCACTTCTTGCAGAAACTTTTGGCCCAATCGTGTGTGAATTCTGCAGGGCACCAGCAGCTCTAACCTAACGCCACTGTCCGGAGTCGGTGACAAGGATGCCGCCGGCGGCGGGACCAGAGGATGCTGCTCCAGAATCACAACACAGCTCGGCCTTCATTCTGCACACTTTGCTTTGGAATTAATCCCCACAATATAACCTAATATGAATAATAAATAAGTCAGCATCTTACCTGCACAGCCAATGAAAAGCAATCCCCAGATGAGGTCCCTTGTTTGAAGCATTGTAATGTGTCACAGAGATATTCTCCTTGAAGAGCAGACGCACTTTAAACAAGCGAGGTGTCTCTACTGATGGAGGGGGGAGAAAACAGATATCAGCCTTTCCAGGGACAACAACTGCTACCGGACGGAATTTTGGTCCTTGTCGCTACCCGTGTTCGCGGCACAATGAGTGACAAGCAGCAGCCGTAGCACGCACTCTCGCGCACACACATGCACTCAATAGATACCAACACGAATTACTCCGCCCGGTAGGCTATACCCACACACACACGCAGACACACACACACACATACATACACACACACGGAGGGGGCGGGCTGAGGTGAATGCAGTAACAAAGTAGTGCGCGGAGCCGCCGGTGGAGACAGCAGATGGTCACCAGAGGCTCTAATTCGGATTACTGAGTTTACGAGCCAGCTTAGAAACACATAGAGCAAAACACTTATACTAAACTGGAGACTAATTAAAACTGTGATTCAGATTTTAAAAAGAAAGAAAAGATACATATCCTAAATAACTTTAATTAGAAATCTTTTAATATTGTGTTATTTCTGATTAGACACCAAACTCCTTACACGAAATTGCATTGTTGTAGTATTTTATTTTAAAATGATTACGTTCGTGTATTTGGGGAAATCAAGGTAACGTTTTTTTTAATTTGTGGGTCTATTAATTCATTTCTGTTATTTAAGTCAATGATATGGAGTTTCTTGAGGAATTTCCTCCAGTAGGACACCACTTTATTTAAATTTATAGGGGAGAGCTGGGATGAAAGTAACACTTTCACAAAAGATAATGAAACAGGCAGAAACTGATTTCATTTGGATCAACAAGTCACATGTTTGCTTTATCAATACTAGGTGCTACTTTGGAGAAATGTGGAACAGCTTTAATATAATTTGAATGGAAGTTGCGTATTGTCATTTTTGTCCCAGTCACTCAGGATGTAAGTAACACACGGGTGGGTCAAAAGTAACTCAGCAGTTTAAACTTAAATTGTGGAAACATGTCCTGTATAATTAAAAAAAAAAAAAAACAAAAAAACATTAATACTTATTGTTAATTTCATCAACCATAATGTCCTCACTAGAAAAACACGTGTGTCGGTCATGAGTGCAAGCAGCTTATTCCGACTGATATGCTGTAATGTTTAATATTAGACAGCGCCCCCTAGTTGACATAACAAGTATGACAGGAGAGGCATAAGGAGCGAGAAAGTCCACATTCGGTGGAGGCGGGGTGGATGGATGACTCAAGCAAACACAGGGCTTTCACCTCGGGAACAAAAAGTAAACAGAGTTATTTAAAGTTTGACTAACTTAAAATTTCGGTATGGATGTGACATCCATCGCATCTCTTCCGTCACATGACGTGTAGTTTTTGTGCCTAAAGCTAACCAAACTGCAACCATTTTACAGCATAAACTGTGTTTAATTTTATGTATGTTATGTCTTATGTAACGTAGTTAAGGTCCAGTAAGCCTGTCACTGCAGGTACTCTCCACCGGTAATATATGTTGTTTTGGGAATAAATGACAATCGACCTATTCTGTTGTTTAGGTATGAGGATGTATTGCAATATCAGTCAGTCACAGTAAGAACAGTATAACTATTAATAGAAAATTTAGTGTAAAAATAACTTATTTCTTAATTTGATATTATTTATCCTATTTTTATTTTTGTTTACTTATTTGTACAAGTTAAAAAAACAAATGACAAAAAGAAGGGAAACCAGACCTCCCTCTGTTCTCAGCCTGATCCTTGGTGTATTCTATTAGTGAAATATGACACATACATGTTTTAACACACAAAGTGTGACCACATTAGCAGACAAGCAAAATAACCAAGTGTTTTAACTGTAGAGGGAAAATATCCCCTGACAGTTAATCCTAAATTGCTTCTGTATTGAAAAACTCTATCATGGCAAATGTTAGGATGTGTTAAAGTACTAAAAAATCTGTCAAATGATCATAACTATGACACAATAAACAATAAATAACTTCACAGCTGGAGTGAATATCACACAGTGTAAAACAGCCTGCTGTGTAAAACATACCAAACTGTGGGCTATGGGTTTGGAGATAATCTCTGCTTTACTTTTGTATTGTGTTACTTTGGTACCGGCACTGTCCTACTATGCAGGATTTTCCTAAAAAACAATGTAGATTACAAAAAAAATAATCCCTCTCAATCATCACTTATGACCCAGTAGCGGTATCTGAATCTGCAGAAGCGCTTCCCCTCTGACTGTATCTTCTATTTTGCTGTGTACTGGGCATTTCTAGGTGTCAACCTGTGGGCAGTAGGGTGTGCAGCCCCCAGGCAATAACAGTGCAACGGATGTGAGGTCAGACATGGCAACCAGGTTACATCGCTGTCTCCGTCTATCTCCGTGTCCGTCCCTCAGGGATTTATAAAGAGCTGCAGGTCTGTGTCTGTTTGACTGAGGATGTGACTGAGCTACACAAACATATGTGTATATATCTTATCCTGTATACTATACCTACAGTTGAGTTTACAACGCAACACATTACCTTATAATTAACAATAACAGTAAGTTCAAATAGCACAAATTTGCAGTACGGCACGTCTGTTCCATGGTTCTGATCTGTCCTCCGCGTGGCTGCAATCAGCTGGACCCACCAGCAGCGTTTCAGGAGCATTTCAGCAGCGGAGCATTTTGTCCGCCTGATTATGTTTACTTGCTCAGATTGTCCTATTTACACGCTCCTTGTGCTTCTACGATGGATAAGCAGACTACGTGGTTAAATAGTTTCTTTTCTGTTTGTTTTTATGATCATTAGTCTGCATGGTGTCTTTTATTTTGAAAATTAACCGGATTCTTCCTGATTTTCTGTCTGACTTCCTGCCCATTCAATCTGCTCTGTGCTAACTCATGCAGCATCAGTCAAAAATAGACTTGGCGTGTATCTGAAGCGGAGCGGAGCGGAGAGCCACTTCTGGGACGCGCCAAGGCGCTGCTGGTGGAATCACAAGCATTGTGTAAAAATGGCTGCGATCAGCCTGGTGGGATTTTGCCATAAGATATATGTTAGCATCTTCCCTGGAGCATACTGGACCTTTAATGCAAAACTTTACTGTGTCTTTTAAAATTGTGTCCTTTGTTTGATGTTGAGTTTTGCATTTAAAGAATAGCCTTGTAAAACCGGTGAACTTTACCACTTATTGTCCTTTAAAATTTGTTTCTTTTGATTGATGTATTGAATTTTTCTTGTAAAACTTTTCTGTCAAACAAAATAAATATCCGTTGAATAAATGTATCCCAGCTGACACTGGGTGAGAGGTGGGGTACACCCTGGACAAGTCTCCAGTCCATTGCAGGGCTGACACATAGAGACAGACAACCATTCACTCTCAGATTCACACCTCCGAGCAATTTAGAGTTACCAATTAACCTATTATGCCAGCTCCAGCCACTCATGACCCTTCAAGGATAAGCGGTTACGGACAATGAATGCATGAATGAATGAATAAAAGTACATTCAGAAGCATTCAACCCGAGACAGGTATCACTTATGTTAGCAGCTGAGAAGGCTGCTTTAAATACACTGACCTCCACTCCTCTCATGTGAGGGAGCAACTCAATTTGACTAACTCAGACTGATTAAGCATCAAGTTGTATGAGGATAAACTTAAAAGACCCATAGGGCGCTACCTATCCCTGAAGGTACTGAGTAATTTGTTGCACTATAGATAATCACCTTCACTTGTAGCAGAAGTTTATCTGTCTAGCTCTTAAGGTTCACTGAATAGAAAGAGATATTTGCACTTCCCAGCCTTGTTGAGCTCCATGTCTTTACATTCTGTATGAAAACTCTACAACCCACAAGCTTCATTCCGAATCGCATATCACATGAAAAAATGAGACGCATTTTTCAGCAGCAGCCATTCGTCACCTGTCCACCAGGTGCCTTCAGAGTGTTCCCCTGTTCTGCACACCTGTGGCTTGTTCCTTCGCCAGCCCTCCCTGCCGCCGCCGCCTCGCCATCTGCACCTCATTAACTACTTATCAGAGCCGCTGCTATGAAGCTATTGTTTGGAGAGTAAACCGCTGCAAACAGTTGCAGGTTCTCTTCAACATAATTTGCTCTCTCATCAGAAGGCTAGAATGATTATTAATAATGGAACAGGTACTGGGATTGTAAGGAGGTGTCATTTTAAATTCTGTTGAGTATATTATAGCAGGGGTAAAGGTTTTCTAGAACGTGTTTTATTAGAGTAGGAGGAGGACGTGCAGGTGGCTCAAAAGCAAAGAAACATGGCAGCAGAGAAACTACAACAATCTGAACAAACTGACTGTGGAGAAGAAGTTGGTAAGATGGTGTGTTCCTTTTACCTTGGAGGTCGGAAGTCGGCGCTGGGAATGACATCACACCCGAGTTACGCCAGATTTCATATAGTCGGATTGATTTGTGCCGTAATGACGGAGCAGTGGTATTTTTAAGACCCTGTTAGACAGTTCATTTACACCTTTATCTGCCTTTAATGTGTGATTAATGCTCTGTGTTATATAGATTTTTAGTGTGCTGTTTTGAATTTTTATTTTAACTGATGTAAAATGTCTGAGTATTCTGAAATGCGCTTTATAGTCGTAGGTTTTTTTTGTTTTTTTGTTGGTCAGCTGTCTCTCCTGCATCTGTCAGCTGCAGCTGTGTTACTCTCAGATTATGATAGCCTTCTTCTTCATATTATTTAATATTATAGTTTCCTCCTCCTTTGTAAAATATGCCACTCTGCTGCCAGTAGACCTTTCCATGTTGTGACCGGTCAGATGCTGATTTATGTGAACGCGCTCATGCCTAGATAGGGAAACCCTGGGTTGCCTGCCATTGATTGCCATTGTTAGGTTTTATGTGTTATGTATTAATGAGGCTGGATAGTCTGTTCTCATCCCCAACTCATCAAATACAAACATTTTGTCACAGCTCCTCTGCAGCTAATACAGACACACACAGTACCTGTCAGCAGTTGTATAAGACACACTAGTCTTTCAACATAGTATAAAGAGGGCCAAGTCCACGTTTGGAATACATGGGCTGGATACATGGCTCAAAGAAACATAGGACTTTCACCCAGGGGACTGGGGTCATGTCCCGTGTAAAAACCAAAATGTTGTTGAAAGTTTTAAGGTGCATATTGTCCAAAGGTGGCAAAAGTAAAAACATTCTTTACTCAAGCAGAAGTACAGATACTTCTATAAACATGAGCTGGTAAAAGTAGAAGTATTGATTTAAGTTATTTACTCAAGTAGAAGTGAAAAAGTACAGGCTCTGAAATGTACTCAAAGTATAAAGTAAGAAGTCGCCCTCTAAAGGACACTTCCACCAGCTGTTTCTGTGCAAGCCTCACCTGCTCTCTGTGGTCGAGTCTCGCTCCCTGCCTGTTCATCTTACGCCGTTTTCGTCTTGATACCGTTACAGAGCACTGAGGATGAGATCAGAGAATTTTTTTTAAATTAAAAATGACTCAAAACGATTAATCGATTAATTAATCCTGTCACAATCTTCAGTTGAAAAATACATCTGTGTGCTGCACATATTTGGATCTATTTTTCAAGTCTTTCTTGTAATGATTTATTATTGATTAATCCGTCAAATGTTTTCTCCATTAATCAATTAGTTACTTGCTCCATAAAAGAATTGTTAAACTAAAAACAATGGTTTAACTTCACCCACAGTCTATTCCAGACAGTCAGTTTAATAAACTCTTAAGTGTGTGTGTGATACTATTATCAATGGAGCTCTGATACCACGATTCACCATGGCAACCACCAAGAAAAAAAAGGTCATCCTACTTCACCTCACTGGAGTTAAAGTCGTAATCTGTGCTTATACTGTGTATACACACATTTTCAGAAAAAAAAAACGACACAGCTGCAGCAGCGGAGGAGAGAGAATTAGAGAATTTCTGCCCGAGTGGATGTGTAAGTTTGAATGCAGCAGTCTGTTCATTCATCATTCAATCACACTTTCTTTTAATATTACAGGTGAAAAGGTGATTGAATGTTGTTGAATAAAAATATATTTTCATTAGCTGCAATCCCATGAGCACAAAGCGCACTTGGAAGCAGCTGCAAATGAAATATAAAAGCACAGTTCAAAGAGGTAAAGCATATTTTGCCTAGGCCTTACAGACCTCACTTTGGTTATAACCAAATTTGATACGTCAAACAAAGTAAATATCATTTAGTGGCTTATTCAAACCTCCAATTAAAAGAATACTGTTAAACACACAAATATCCTTGTGTCTATCCTGCTTAGTAGATGAAAATCTGAGTTCAGCTCTGCTTACAGAAAGAAGGCATAAGCCAGCAAAAGACCACCACCACGCCTGATGGAGGCAGAAGCGCCGGTCCAGAGCCTTAACACTGGGAGAGCAGAGGCTGAAGGCGTCCCTGGGGGGAAGCTCATCCGAGCCTGTCACACCCCACAACACAAGTCCCCTAAGTGTGTTTTGTGTGTGTGTTGTGTGTGTGTGTGGTGTATATACAGTATCCTTTTTTGTTTTTCATTTCTCCTGACAGTCACTGATGGTGTTATCTGCCTAGTTGAGTCTTCTGCCAGAGCAGAATTGCTTGCAGCTGTAAGCACTCAATACTCCAGAGATTTTGCCAAATATAATAATTTAAAGTATACTGAAACAGAATGTTCTTAGTCATCACAGGATAATGATGAAGACGCGTTGTCTGCCACCACGGAGGAGGGATTCAGAGAAGCCTACAGAGATATACATCATGTATAGTAGCTACTGAGAGTTCTCTCCAAGTTTATTTTATTTCTTTCATTCTTGTGTGGAATTTTCAGTTAAAAACGTCTATTGAAGTAATGAGAATAAATGATAAATGGGCAAACAAACTCTCACGTTCTTATCCTTTTTAACAGAGCATGGCTGGGCATCACTGGGAGGAGGGTCAGCCTCCACAGCACGGATTAAAGGTAAACTTCTGCACTTTTCATGTAGATGTCCAGTCAGTGTTGATGGTAAATGTAATCATGAGGCAATAAATTCCTCAGTGCTGCTGTATTATTGACAGAGAAAGCTGAGTTTTCTGTGCAGCAGTGCACATTTCTGGCCAAAACATTGCGTCAGGTAACAATAATATTAAAGAGAATAACGCGCATCATCAGCAGCAGAGTTACATTTATCGTCCTCGACTGTCGTTCAGACAGACAACTCGAGCTGCATTGCCAATCACGTGACACACATCACTCTGGATAAAACATATCAAACGCACCCTTCCAATCCGGCGGTCTATTCAAACTACCGGACCTCCCAGCTCCCCCTCTGCCTGCATGCACTGCTGCACCGCACGGTGTCGCTGCCTGTTCATCCATGGTCTCAGTTTATTGATAATCAGTTTGTTGCTCATATAATTGTCATCTTACCTGCTGTTATCGATATACGTTCTCGTTCTTCAGAGTGTGGGTCTCGGTCTTTCCCCGGCTCTTCGCGCACAGTTTGGATAACCTCCATCCACGTCGGAGCTCTGGCACCGGCCGCAAACGTCCGGCTGAATGTCCTGTACATCCCGTCCTGCGGAACTTTACACCCGTGGTTGCATTTCCACCCACCAGCTCTTCCTGTCCTCTCCTCTCGAGTCAACATCAACACTCAGCATCATGACCGCAAACTAATTCCTTTGAATGGACGCGAACTTTTCTGCCGGAATGTAAATAATCCGGGTCACCATCTGCAACTTTTGACAGGGGCCAAGATGCTCCGCTGCTGCTTACGTCACACCCCAGAGGACTCTGGGAACTGTAGTTCCAACTTCACCTGCTGCAGCTGCAATTCCGTTTCCGTCAGGGATCTAATTTTAACTGTTCCGTTTTATTTCATATATTAACTAAAGAAGAGGACAAGAAAAATATCACTGTTTAATGTACTGATATTACATCACTATTTTATTGGGGAAATATGAGTAAGTAATAATCTTGTCAACTTTCTGTTATGCAGGTCCTAATCTGCAACCAGGGGTGGAAGTAACTATAGTAGTTTTTGGGGCGGTACTTGTACTTTTATGAGTAGATTTTCATGTCTGGCGAGGGGACAGTTACAGTGAAATAAATGATTCCCCTTTTTGCCTTGGATTCTCCTTGAGGACCCCTGTTGTGGACTTTTGTTTTGTGTGATGTTGGGCTGCTCTGTATTACCCTGAAACGTCTGCAGTGTGAGTGTGCTGTTAGGTTTGTATGATCATATATTTGTGGCATAAGAAGTAAATCAGAAATACTTTTTTTCAATTTAAAGAGAAATCCTGGAATTCACTGAAATGTGCCTTTATCTAAATGTGATTTGGATCTATTTTGGTTGTTTACTGTTGTATTATTGCTGTGTTTTATGTTTGTACTCCACACCATGATGTGTGGTCCAAAGTAATAAAACAAAACTAAATTATGAGTTGCAGGATGTTAAAGGCAAGCCAAGTGTATTGTGTGCATTTCTTTATTTGTTTATCTCAAGTAGCTACGATGCTTCACTTCACTTGGCATTCAGAGTTGAAAATTCTAATGCAAGCACTCATGTTGGCCATTAGAGTGGACATGTTAAGATTACTGTTGATGCATATTTACCATGGTAATATTTCAAAACAGGCTGCTGGGGCTTGTTATGTTTGTATCCATCCATCTTTCATTTATTACTATCCTTTATAGGGCTTTTACACACACACACACACACACACACACGTGAACGGAGAAGCAAGCTGGTAATTTCACTCTGACTACCAAGAGGCTAGAAGACCATCAGTTCCAGACAGTCGAACATCCCTTTGTCTATTTTTTTTCTTTTCTTATTTTGGAGTCGTTGTGGCCTCGTCAGCTGGTTGCCTCACCATACAGAACTGCAAAATTTAAAATCATTCTTGCATTTTCTTCAGCTAGCAGTAAAAGAGTTGTTCTAAATCCCAAAAATGTCAAAAACTGACTGGCCAGATCAGAGAGGCGGATCTTGAGGTTCAGTCACTAGAATGCAGGGCATTGTCACAGGTGAATTATGTGAATTTTTGTAAACAATATAACAATAAAATATTATCTAAAAATACTTTGTAGAAAAAGAAAACCAAGTCCGACTGATTCATCTGTATTTAACTGCTGGGGGTGGTGGTATTTTTTAATGTGTGAAGTGATATTGGTAAATTATGTCCTGGACAGCTCTTCTATTGTGGACATCTGCAGGGTGAATGGGATCATCGTTCATTTATACAGCAGGGTGTTGCTCTCCTCTAATTGTGGCAATATTATTTAGAACAACACATGCCACAATAATGTCACCTGACCTCTGGGTTTGAGCTTTGCTGATTGTAATTTCCGCCCAGGCTCTGGTCTTGCAGTAGGCCACGCTGAAATACCGTTGGGGGATTGGCTCAGGGTAAGGGGTCAACAGAGAGGGCTGCAGTCATATGTCACTTCCCCCTTTTGCGTGAAATGAAGTTTTATAACAAGATTCGGGAACAAAGAGCACGCCTCATCCGTTTCCTGACCCTCTGACTCTGTTTCCACATCCCTCCCTCCCCGACCCCCTCTTTTTCTTCTCTCTTTGCCTGAATACAGGGACCGGGGGGGCTCTGTACACCAGGAGTCTGAGAGAGACAGTACCCCCACCCAGAGTCTCAACCCTGCCTGGTTCCATTCCATCTTCCAACCACCGGCCGACTCCACCGAACCCACCTGTCCATCCAACTTAAACCCCACATCCTCTCCACCATTTCCTCCCATCCCATACATCCAACAACCCCTCATCCATCTCCCCACATCCCTTTACCCTCATCCCACCATCCCTCGAACCCTAACCCCTTCCCCCTTCCCTCCTTATCTCCAACCTGCACCCCCTTCCAGACCACCACTTCATCATCCAAGCGCAAATCTGCGTTGGCGTTTGTAAGTGAAAACAATCATGTTTAAAGTGCTGCCACCAAATTGAAAAAAACTATTGTCATTTGCATGCATGTTCATGTTTATGATGTAATCAATTTATCATAATGCCACAGAGGGCAGACTATTAAAACAGCAAAATGGGGCGCCCCGATAGCTCAGTTGGTAGGGCGTGGGCACCATGTGTTGAGGCTATCAGTCCTCTGCAGCGGCTGCTGGTTCGATTCCCACCTGCAGCACATTTGCTGCGTGTCATCCCCTCTCTCTCTCCAGCTTTCCTGTCATATCTTTAGCTGTCCTATCTGAATAAAGGCAAAAAGCCCAAGAGATAATCTTAAAACAAAAAAAAAACAGCAAAATAGTGTCCAAATAGGTAAAGCGACAGATGTCAGGAATACATTACCAGGACATTCATGTATATGTCAGGATGCCACCTCTGGCCACTGAAGTGGGGTCGTTCTTCCACTCTGAAGGAGGCCGACACTCATCAAACCCTATTTGTTAAATTTTTCTGTGTAACAACAATAGTCACTGATTGGCAAAGACATAGTTGTTCCTGAGGATCTGGGCTCCTGAGTTTTTTTCCAGTTTAAATGCATAAAACCACTTTTTGTGCTATTGGGAGTTGAATCCTGCGGCCGGTCAGGCTAGCAATTATGTTGCGTCTTTGCCAATCAACAATTGGCATTGTTACACAAAAAAAGGAAAAAAAAGAAATAAGGATTGATTATTGTCTGCTCCCTTGGAGGAGGTGGAATATTGTGACGTATAAAAGTACCTCACTGAATCTCCTGGTAATGTATTTCTGACATCGGTCACTTTTTAAGACATTTTTTTTAACATATGTAGACACTGAAAAAGATAGGGTAAAAAAAGAAAAATAAATATTGAAATGAAACAACAACAAACAAAAACTGCAGCAACACCAGGAAATTATCAACAATAATATGATGATAATAAATTTAAGAATCAAAAAAGACTAACTACTTATACATTATTTCATAGGATATAGGTAAATAAACTCTGGATTAATTATATAAGAACTGGGTATACTACAGGTACACACGAATATACACACACACAACACTCACATACTTATCTGTACACGCTTGCACACATGAGTGTGTGTGCTCAAACATGGACACTCAGTTACAAACACATACATGTGAATGATCAAGTACAAAAAAGACTTTTATGGTGTCAGTTTCATTACGTCAACTGTCATAGAATCAAAGGTCATTAGAAACACTGTCTGTTATCTCCACCATCTCTTATTCAGAAATATTCTCCTGTTTTAGTAGCCAATCCACTGTGGTGTTATGATAAACCTGTTACATCACACACATTAGCATGCATGTGAATGACACTAGCTTTATCAGTTTGGCGCTGGCACTTTAACGGTGCTTGTCTTCACCCAAAAGGGAGCATGATCAAAAGGAGTGACATATGGCTGCTCTCATTCATTGACCGCCTGTCAAATTAGACTGGTTGATTTCACCCAAAAAGAGGCAAAAGCGTGACGCAGGAGGAAAGCACCCAGATGGGTCGCTGTCATCTACGGGGCAGCCTCAGTCACCAAGCAGGTGGCCATGAAACACTCTCGTAATTATGTAGCGGATATATTTTGAGTGTGTTAAGAGGGAGGTAAGGCGGCGACATTCATAAAAGCTTTACTTAGCATGTGAAAATCTGTTGCTCAGGGTGCAGTCATGATACATTTGTGAGTCACAGGACTGCAGAGAGTCGGGCCACTTGGCTTCAACATTCCTTCATCATGTGTGCTGTATTACATAAATATGATCCTGACAGTGCAGAGAATGACATATTAGTTATAGTGCATTGTGATGTGTTGTCTTTAAGATCTATGTACCTGCACGCCAGTGCTGTGGAAAGACTTCATAGTCTCCATCTTTAACTGATTGTTTGTGATTAATTTTCTGACAAAACTAGTTCATTCGAAAAGCTATTATTATTACATTTATTAGTTTTCTTTGTTCAGAGCGTGTCATTTCATAGTTTTTTTTAGTACAGCATTAAGTTTAGTAGCACTGATAACTGTTCAAACACTGTTTTGACAGCCAGTCATACAAAAGAGGAACACAGATAATAGGTGCGTTATTCGTCGATCTGTTGGTAATGCCTCGGGGCTCCTGTAGGGGGATCGCGCTCCCCTCCCTCACTCAATACAGACAAGTGAAGGTGAGACCTGCATGTCTTCATCCTTCTTATTAACAAGTGTTTTTCGCTGTATTACCGTAGTTTAAATTATATTTTAACATTGTAAAAACCTAGTAGTTCATTTAACTGTAAAAATAATCTAAAAGGGTTAAAAATGTAAAAGGTTTAAAATGGGTTAAAATGCATTTCATGATTTAATGTCATGTGATATGTTGGTTAAAACAGCAATTTCAATTATTTAGTTGAAAAGATCATTTAAATTATTGACAAGGTGTTAAAAAAGATACACTTATGTAAGAGTGGTCCTGAAACTGAGTGTGTTCGTGCTTTGGAAAATGTACTGTATATTTTGTATGCATTGTTTATGTGACTCAGTACAGATGAGTGAAGGCGAGAGCTGTGTGTGATTGTCTTTTTTTCACCCTTCTCACTTACTATTCCCCTTTATTGAATGGCACAACACGAGCAGTGATAGTATTAGATGTGCCATCAATGCAGCCTATCGCGTTTTGAAAGCCTGCAAAATAAAAACTAACTAGTGACCCCAGTTTGAGGTGAAGCAGAATGTCACAAACAGAATATAATCCAAAAACTTGTCATTAACTTCAGCTGAATGATTTCTACATCAGTCACCTGCAGTCGTGTTGAATTCCTCTGTGATGCTCCTAAAAACCTGTGCCCAGGAAACACAACTAAACTGCGCAGTAGGTGTTCAAGTGTTTGCTTAAGTAAAGTGGCCCTTGCACTGACATTCACATTATGTTTCACATTGCCACTGTTATACAAACCCTATTCCAAAAAAGTCTAGATGCTGTGTAAAAAGTAAATACAAAAAGAAGGCAGTGATTTCCAAATCTTTTCTTACCTACATTTAATTTAATACAGTACAAAGACACAATATTTTATTGCTTTTGTAAATATGCACTAATTCTGAATTTGATTGCATTCTGTTTTCATGTTTTGCATAGAGTCCCAACTTTTTTTGGAATCTGGCCTGTAAAGGAAACTCCTGTTGCACAAAAAAATGAAGAGCAATGGAAATGATTCGCTCCGATCTGAGAGCACATCGGTGGTGTGTAATTAGGGATGTAAGGCCAGAGAATGTTGTTGAAATGAATGAGAGTGTGACGAAAAACGGTAATGTTCGATTAGGTAGTCATCAGGGAATGATAGCACGTCTAATCGGGGTCTGAAAACTCTCTCCGGATGTAAGGCTATGCGAATTAATCAAGCTTCGGCATTGATCTGGTAAATGAGCAGACGACGCTCCGTGTCTGACAAGCTACTTTAGGCTCAGCAGGAGGGAACAGATAGTGAGAAACCCTGCGGTTGTTACAGAGAACCTGCCAGTGGTTGCGGTTGGCAGGTTAACTTCATAAATTTGGCTACCATGGTAACTAATGCCGAGTTTAAAAGATTTGGGTACACTTTCATGTGTGGTCCTAAATCAGATATGTCTGATTTTTCTTGCATTGTGACCTCAGTCTGAACTGTAATACACAACTTTTACATCATTCGCCTGAAGTGTCCTGCTGCTAGACTCTTGTGGAGACAGATGTAGTTAAGAATCCCCTTGACACCCTGAAATTCTGAGTGAAATCTGTTTCTGCGAAGACATTCACATCATGATCCCACCACTCCTGGCTCTGACTCTGCACACACACACACACACACACACACACACACACACACACACACACACACACACACACACACACACACACACACACACACACACACACCTCCATACAGAAATAGCAGCCATTGCACTGGAAAAAGCCATGATTAAAATTTGGCTCTCTTTCTCCTCAAACTCAACCTTGTTATAATCTGCTCACGAATGTGCTGTTTTCCACTGCGCATGGAACTCAGAACTGTTAATGCTGACATCAGAGGCCACTGAGGATGCTGAGCCCTGCCTGCAAAGCTGAGAACAAGAACCAACATGTTACCTGCATTTATTTCAAGTCAAATCTGCACCTGCCCGGAACTGTTAATATAAGTCCCGCGACCCGACCCGCACCCATGATTAAACGCACAGACACCTCACTTGTCTCCCTCATTTTTTCAACTAGGCAGCTTCTGTGGTCCAAGCCTAGCTTGCAGCTATCAAAAGGTAATACTTTTTGATGGCATTATTCTCACAGTCTTTGAGCGCATGAAAATCCCTCCAAACGTCTGACTTGGCCTCCGATGGTGTATTGTCCACACTTTGATATCCTCCACTAGCTATTTTTGCCTTTTTGTCATCAATTTTAGCCAGCAGCTAGCCGTCATCGCTGCCAAATCTAACAGTGACGTGATTCCTCCAGGGAAATAAAAAAACATACTATTGTATTGTATTTGTTATGTTATTGTTCTCACCTGCTGCTCAACTGTAAATACATCATTTTTACTGGTGCCCAGACCTATGAATTTATATACATATATTTTTGACCCTGTCGGATACCCAACCTGGTTCAGGACTCGAACGCTGAGAACGTATCTTTGCTCTTTTGGGGTTTTAGGACTTTGGGGGAGGGTCATAATTTACCCATCAGATTTTTATTCCTGGCAGTGAAAGAATCAATGGGCGGCCATCAAACCATTTACAGTAAAAACCCGTTGGAAATTAAATTGCATTGTTCCAAAGGGTTAACAAAATCTGTGTTTTCTCTAAACCCAGTTTCTGGAATACAACCCAGGTGTCCTCAGTGCTCCCCTGCCCTGCACACCTGTGGCTCTCATCAGCCCTGCCTGCTGCTTCCTCACCATCTGCACCGCATTAACTACTTATCAGTGCTGATGGTATAAAACTGTTGTTTGGAGTTTACACCACTGTAAAAAAAAAAAAAAAAAAGTAACTTTTCCCAGTGGAATAGTTACTTAATCTCATGAGCGATTAATCTGTTGATCAATTTTTCATTCAACTATTACTTTACCTGAAATTATTATCATTACTTTTCTAATTAATATTTCAGTATTTTATTCAATCATAATCCTGAAAAATAGACACATAAAGCACATTAGAATAACGACAATAGTGGCAGAAAAATACTGGACCTGAAATTCAAAAGGAGCTGTGATGGATACTGATTTAACAATTAATCACTGTGTCAACACGTCACTGAACTGGATGATCAGTATTTTGACTTAAAACTTCAACTGGTAATGACACACTGGAGTCATACGCAGGTAAGATGATAACTGGTAAATGTATTTTTTGCACCAGTGTAGAACAAAGAAAATAATTTAAATGCATTACAGACAGACTGATGTTATTTTTGAGTAATTTCTCACTTATACGTGGCTGATAAAGTGAACAGAAAGTACAAGACGGCAGAATAACACTGTTAGATGACGCACAGTCTAAAGTTAAAGCAGCGGTGCAGACATCACTTTTAACATCTAGAAAATCTATCTTAAGCAACTTCTACTAACAGAAAGATGTTCCACGTGTTGAGAATCCTTGTATATCGTCTTTGGGTGCTGACAGAAAGCGAACTCGATGATGCTGCTTATGCTGCAGATGCAGGAGGTAGGATCGCTCAGTGCTTCACTTCCATCACTTGTGAGGAGCAGCTGATCTGCTGTGATAAGTCACGTCCAGTTTGCGGAGCTAAAGAGAGCCAAACTATACTCCCGCATTTAGGATGATCGTGGCGAGGCTTGCTCTCTGCAGCTTGTTCCCCGGGTGAATCCAGGCTCCGACCGGGCGCTGCAGTGCATTTTGACATGTCGACGCACGTTATGCAAACTGACATACTTTCATGATCGATGAGTCTTTGTGTCAACAAATTGGCATGAAAGATGACTGTAATTTCCTTTGAAGGCTGCTCCTTCTATGGTCGGTTGCAGTTAGCTTAAAATTTAAATTAACTGACTCCACTTTTCACAACTAAAAACTCAAAATATGCAGTATTTGCAAATCGGATCCAAGCCCCATTTAGAGGTAGGTTAAAATGTGATTCTAATGGGAGAATGTTTCTTAGTCTTATTTCAAAGTATCTTCTGCTTCACTCACAACACGACATACAGCAGCATCAATCCATAGTGACTGGTAAGCAGAATCCATCGGGCAGGCTGGATGATGGATCTCCATTTATCATGCTTCCACATTGGAAAACCACATAACCAGCGTACATAGTAGGGATGCACCTGAGTGTGAATGCAGCATTTGGAAAAGCACAAATAAGGCAATGGAAAAAGATATTTCATCTACCTGAAGTCCACTCTGTGACTACCTTGACTTAGATATAATAGGTTGCATCTACCGTAATCAATCACTGATTTAAGTTTTTATTTACTTGTACACTTGTTGAGTTTTTTATACTAAATGCAGTGCATGATCTTTTGGTTCATAAAACATTTTTTAAATCAGTTTTTGACTTTTTAGCAGTCCCCAGTCAAAGCGGAGGTGGAAGTGGGCTTCATACGGTTTGAGGATGTATTTTTAAATCTTCTGAATATTAAATAATGACTTCTGGTATAAACTGCACCCATTTCTGGTCTTCTATCCAAATGCAGACACAGACACAGATCATTTTGTTAGCTGAACAGATACTGATACAAATAATGATATGTCTGCGCACCTCAGTTACATAGTTACTAACATCTTCCGTTGCAGATATATTTTTGATGTCTGGAAACAAATCTGATTTTCCTTCAATCTGAACAAAACCTCACCTACTCCTGCAGCATTACGCATTTCTCCTCACCCCATCTGCATGATTAGTGTGTCCCAAACACTCATATTATTGTAAAATTGTTGCAAAATGTAGCCGAATACTCAATTTCTGTGTGATCTTGACTCATAAACGAGCATGTGCATTGATTAGCATGAGGACACTCAGCTTATGCTCCTCCACTTGTCAGGGGAACTGTTCTGTCATGTATCAGGGTAACCTGGTTGTGTCCTTTTAATAGTCCTTAGCCTTTTAACAGGAGCCTTTTTAAACATCCAGCAGACATGGGGCAACATTAGCATTCATAGGAAGCTTCAGGAACATTCACTCTGCTTAAGATATATTTTGTTTCCACCAAATCCTTGAAAAAAGTATCAGGGCCTTCAGCTAAACACTCCACTATGTTCACCAGCTAGTTGCTAAATTTGTCTCTCTGCTGTTTAGGGCTGGCCAGATAGCCTACAGTGGGGTTATCAGAGTTTTTCTTGCTGAAAACCGCTGCTGTGGGAGAGTTGTAGGTTAATAAAAGAGAAAAATGTAAAGCAAGCAGTGGAGAATCCCTTCTAGGCATGTTTTAACACATAAAAAAGTACTTTATTCAAAATATTTTTTTTCCATCTGTCATGTTCGTCCAAATTCATAAAATTCATAAAACTCCTCCTTGAAAATTTTAGTTAGCATAAATATGGTAATTTTCATTTCAAAACCTACATTAGACATCAGATGTCCTTACTTTAGTGCTACATTATTTTTTCTGCTGCAAAGTGCACTAATGACATGTTCGCACCCTACAGTTGTACTCATAATAACAGAAAATCAGACTTGTTGCAGTTCATTTTTAAGGCAAACAGAGAAATTTCCCCCCTTGAGCAGATGAATTTGAAAGCAGCCTCCTCAAACTGTGCACATACATCATTCTGCACAATGAAGGTCAAACATCCAAGTGAAGCAACAATAAGCAAAACACATTTTTGAGGGTGTAGGGAATTTTAACAGTGTTGGGAGTCCTTGGGAGGAAGAGTCACAATGATAACACGGTTTTAATGTCAACGTTCAACTCCAGCAGCTTTATGGTACACTTTGTAAGATTTCCCTTAAAAAACTGTATAGGGTAGACTCACATTAAAATCAATAATCACTTATGACCCTCTATAAGTATATAAGGGTGTCTGTATTAGCAGAGACCCTGCCCTCCAGCCTGAATTTTATTTTATTCTATTTTTTGCTGTCTTCGGTATGTTCTTGGACAGTGGTGTGCAGCCCCCAGCCAATAACAGCATACAGGGTGTAATGTCTGGATTCCTTAAAAAATGTACCAACAAGTCTACATTGCTGTCTCCGTCTCTCACCTCTGCTCTTTTTGCAAGTCCTGGATGTACAGACTCCTTTTGGGCCGACCTCATGACTATGTTGCGGTGTTAGCTAGAGGCTAAACAAAGGGAAAACGGCAGCCAAACACAGCAGTAGGCCGCACAATCAAGCTAAATGTCATCTTGCTGTGTTGTTGTCGGCAGAATTGAAGTAATAATGGTTCAAAATCGGTCAACCAGTAAAAAAGAAAAAAAAACAAAAAACAAAACCCACACACAAAATTGAAGACTACGACCGTTTAAGATGAAAATATATAAGATTAAATATAACCAATCACTTTCTGAATCCAAGTTTCTCTATTTTACCAAAGTAAGACGAGCTTTAATTGCTTCGTTAACGCCGCAAAAAAATGCTTAATTTAAACTTTAAACAAAACAAAAATCACCAATTTCATCTTCTCCAGTGTTAGTTGCAACAATCACCAACTCTGTCAAAATAATCCTTAATTCACTGCATCAGATTAGTTAGTTTTTCTCTCACTCACTACATGCTAACTCCCGTGAAGCAGTCAGGAAATAATGTTTTATTTCGGGGACTCTGGCCCCCTGCAACAAAGCTTGGAAAACGGAATTTACTTGCTTAGTTTGGCTCAATTCCTGGATATCTATGGGATTTGACCCCATGAAACCCTTTTGCTGATGTACTGCAACTCTTCAAATGTCCAGACTTTGAGGAGCCGTATGTGTGAGCACAAATGTCCATATCTGTTGGCCCACTCTGAACCCTGCCAGCTCTTAAGCCCAAAGTCCAGCTGAGCCAGTGTGTAAACAGAAAGCTCAGTGTCCAGAGCGAGTCAGTGGGCGTGCTGATGACGCCGCTCATTGATCGATTCGGACTATCTGCTAGTCAGTACCAGCCTACATGAATCTTATTTTTTTACCCCGTGTTTTAATGCCTTGCTTCATAATCTGTAATGTGAAAACTGATTGCAGTCAGAAAGCAAGCAACGCACCACGAGCGTCTCTCCTGCCGAGCAGCCGGCCTATCTGCCCTCCATGTCTGTCAACCTTCTCCGCTTCCATTACAGTTATTGACAAATACAGAAACTGTCTCATTACAGCTGCACGCTCTGCTGGTGCCATCCCTCGCCCGAACCATGCGGAGTATTTCAAATGTGTGAACATGTCTGACGCAGGCAATCGACTGATGTGTGAAAAGGCACATTTGAATGATGTCCCAACCTGATTCACAGGGTTAAGTGTGGAGTGCATATGTGAAAATGGCTAACAACACCCCACGACTGAGCCAAAATAACCAGTTGTTGTTGTTTTACATATCTTCAGACTTCAGACTACAAAAAACATCCTCAAGACAGTGCTAAATTTAGACACTTAAAAGTGTTCACTGCAATACAAATGTTGCAAAAACTGTGTAAAACTGCAAGAGATGGAATAATATAATAGTTATAAGCTGTATGTATGCACACTAAGTGTGTCTATACACAATGCAAATGGTCCGTGCAGGAACACAGAGGAGATTAACAGTCTTCATGGTGGCTGTATTTAATTGGAAGTCCTTTTCTGATTGCTACAGCTCGCAAATCTCGCGGCTATGTTTGTGCATTGTTGTGTTTCATCCAGCAGATATGGGAGTGTTTAGCTCTTAGCCATGTTTACTTGTCTGTTTGGCTGCTTAGCATCACTGGTGACATGGTTGTAATATCAGTCAGCGCTGGATTCTTCATATAAAAGACCTTTAACAAATAAGCGTTGTTGGTTCCATTCAGTCTGGTGCATAAAACAGAGCCGGAGCCTTGAGGAATCCGTCTCGTCATATGGGCTTGAAGAAATGCTTAAATCCACAGCCTAATTAGTGCACTTCCTCTAAAAATAGGACATGGTCTGCATTGTGATAACAAAGTCTCCTTGAACTAAAAAGTGCACAGTTTATCTCTGCTTTAAAAATCCCTCAAAGGAGACTAAAAACAGCTGCAGATTCCTTATAGCAAGATTTGCATTATGTCTGTGAACATCAAAGATGACTACAGAAAGAAATCATAAATAGTAAAAACATATAGTCCTAAACATAGTGGGCCGATACCTGAACCAGCCCAGATCAGAACTTTTTGGAGCAGAATCAAATCCCCTGCACATCAGATGTCTATCTCAAACTCTTAAACTGTGTCATTGATTTGACACATTATGCTAGTGACTCTGCAATGACGCAAGCCATCTGACTGTGATATTTCAGACAGTTGTTAAGGGTTGAGTTTTCTTTCTATGATTCTGAATAGCAAGGAATGGCAATCTATGAGGTTAAAAGGGTGTAAGGGACTGAACCGGTGAGTAAAATGATCCGTTGTCCAAGTAGGGGCCAAATGTAAGTGTGCTTTCAAGGTAATAACTACAATCTTCTCTACAATCTCTATAGTACATAACTACAGTATCTGCTTAACCATGAGGCAGAGGAGTAAAGTCAACATTGTGGTGATGTGATGTTCTGCTGGTTAAAGTAAGAAGGGATGAGAGTGACCTTTAACTAATTTCAGCAGTGAGAAAGTTCTAGAAGTCCCGCTGGAGGAGAAACAAAAAAAGTCCAGGTCACCAAAGGAAATAAATAGTTTGCTGTAACCCTTGAGCGAGAAGAAACAGGACTCTTTTGACATGTGGTTCAGCACTTGGGTCATAATTAAAAAATAGCACCAAGATTTCTGGCAGCAAAGATTGATTACCCAGAAGGGTGCCAGTAACACTCCTCACAACTCTTACAAAGTTTAAAAAGTTGAAGAATAACATTTCAGATCTGAGTGGACTTGAGGACATTGTTGTTACCGTCCATGTTGCCAACCTTGACACCTCAGAAATAGGGAGGATTTTAAAATCATCTGGGGGATCCTCCCTCGGAAAAAAGCAAAAAAACGAAAAACAATTTAGTGAAAATAGTAAAACAATAAAAAATAATAATACAAATGTAGTAATACACTTCAACAGCATTGGTCAAATACTTTCAATTTTATTTCTTAATTCTCAGACAAAATACAAAATAATGCCCCTTTCACACTGGACAAAAAACTCGACCAACATCTGGCTTTTGTCTGCAGTGGGAAAGGGTACAGTCAGCGTTCACTCCCAGGTCAAATAATTCTGCAGTAGTTGCAGGTATTTATTGGCTCCAGCTCTGATCAGCAGCGATGAGAGCTCATCGTCTCCATCAGTAACTTCTACAACTCTTTTTGCTCCTTTTCCATCCATACACGTGGATGGTTACTCGGTTTGACTCATCTCGTCATCCCAGCACAGTGGAGTTTGCAGCCGCTTGAAGGTGTGTATTTAGTGATGGAAGCGCTTGTCTTTAGTCAAATGTCTGAACTGCGGATTAACATCTTGCTTCCAATAAATTCTTCACAAATTCTTCTAATCTAAAATCTTTTATTTTGAGGGAGGAAAACTGCCCCTCTGGCCTGAACTTCATAAACGAATATTCATCACTTTACTTTTATTCACAATTTTTTTGACCCTCTCCTTGACGTGGTGAATTTTAGAAAATGCACGCCCTTTTCAGTTAAAACTTTCCTGAAGAAATGGGAATTCTTCATTCCAGAAGGTCTGAAATTTGCTTGAGTAGCTGCATCATTGTCTGGTTGGAAACAAACTTTTAGAGTCAGTGACAGTGTCAGAAACAGGTTGTGGGAGAGGGAGAATTTTGATCCCAAGAGGAAACAAGGAGATAGCAATGACATACAGGATTCTCCTGGAAAAACTGGGAGTGTTGGCAAGTATGACCGATATAGCAGAATGCTACTTAACAGAAGTTTTTCTAGATATTGAGACATGGTACGTGATGTGTACGTCTATCACATGAGCTTCATATTGAAGGGAACTTGACTTATAATCACATGTACTATATATAAACAGTATATGTCAGTAACTGAAAATAGACCGTAAAGGTTAATGCACACCTTCACTTTCTTGTAGACAGGTGTGTAGGAGGAAAATCTATAGAGGCAAGAGAAGACAGAACTTCACTGTTGCCCAGGTATTGAAGCCCTGTTTAGATGATTTCTGCACATTGTCAACATCATATATACTTAATTAATAATCTTAATTTTGGTCTATGATAACTTACAGTCTATAAAGAGGGTATTTTGTGGGGTAGCCATTAACAGTGAAATTATGACGTTACCCTGAAAGCTCAGATCACCCAATATTATTATTGTCAGTATATATTTAATCTTATTTTTATCAATGTTTGTATATAAATTGAGGTAGTTGCTGTTCATCACAGATAGTGAATGTACTTTTTTTTTGTATTTGTCATACCTGCCAATTTTTCAGAGAGACGTTTTTCACTGGCCTCTCTTGGTTTCCTCCCAGGGTCACAGTTCTTCATTTTATTTTTTTGGTTTAAATATATACAGCCTGTGGGATTTATTGCCTAACTAGATTTATCTGCCTAAGGACCAAATGTCCATCCATCCATTGTCCGTAACCGCTTATCCTGACGGGTCGCGGAGGGGGGCTGGAGCGTATTTCAGCTGACATTGGGCGAGAGGCGGGGTACACCCTGGGCAAGTTGCCAGTTCATCGCAGGGCTGACACATAGAGACAGACAAGCATTCACGCTCACATTCACACCTACGGGAAATTTAGAGTTATCAATTAGCCTATTATGCTGCATGTCTTTGGACTGGGGGAGGAAGCTTGAGAACCCACGCAGACATGAGGAGAACATGCATAGAAAGGTCCTGCCCCAGACACAAACTCCCCCAGCCCCCCCAAGCTGGCTGGGGGATTCAAACTCAGAACCTTGTTGCTGTGAGGTGACAGTGCTAACCACTGTACCACTGTGCCGCCCTAATACACTATACTAATACATATATACTAAATATACTAATACACCTAAGGATCAGTGGTGTCACACACAAGTAAGGAACACAGCTTCTGACTGGTTGATGGACTTGAAGCCAGACCTTGGGACAGCCAGTGGGCAGCGTTATGCCCCGGCCTCGGGGAGCCCTTGATATAACACGATATGTTCTGTGCTCCCACATTCTTCCCACTCCCAGTGAAGGCCAGCAGCACAAGTAAGCAAAAATCAAAGTGGCAGTTTTATTTTGGCTCAGAGGGAGAACAATGCCTAAAACAGCAAACAAAACTTTTTAAATTAACCCTAATTTTCCTGTAACAAAAACAAAATATAAATAAATGATAAATTAACTAACCTTACTCCTAAATCAGGAAAAACAGGAGAAAAGGGTGGTTCAAAATAGAAAATAAAAAAAGCCCTCTCCCCCCTACTGACTGCTGATATTTTACAGACAATATTTACAAGGTACCAGTTGTTATTTACTTCATGAAAATCTCATTAGATCTATCAAAGTTTGCAGAGTACAACAAATACCTCCTAGGAGGCTTGCTACTCTACTTACACATGACAAACGAACTACAACAAAGAGCTGGCACTTTTTTTTGGGACACAGACGCTGGAGGAGACAGAGTGCTGCCAGCTGGAGGGTCAAGTGGGCTGCGGTCCTCTCCCTGACCAATCCTGCAGCAGCAATCAAGCTGGACGGGCCAATCGCTGGGCCCCACCTGTTCACAAATTTCAGACACTCCTGAGTGCAGAGAGAGAGAGAGTGAAAAAGAGAGACCACTCACACACACACACACACACACACACTGAGAGGAGGAGAGAGAAAACTGCAGCCAAAATGACACACAAATTTACAAATGAGCCAGGATCACAACAGGAGCTAACAACATGCTAACAACATGCTAACAACAGCAACAACAATAACAACTGTTTTCCACATGCAGAATGGGTAAATAACTCCAGAGGGCAATCAGTGCTGGACTTATTTTGCAACGTCTCCGAAGGGATACTACAGTTCAAGGCTGGAAAGGGTCGTGATGGCAGTGATACCAATGTTAGCAGTTAGCAGCATTAGCATTAGCTTATGGTTTCTTTCCTCAGCTTACTTTGAGGAAAACAACAAGGAGGAAAACAAAGTAACAAATGAACTTAATGGCAAATATTCAGCAGAGATAAATCATTCGTATCTGAAAAGGAAGAAGTGGATACTTAGTAAGTCCTACTGCCTTTGTTACAATGTACAGTTGTAACAGAGATGAGTCCAATGTAAAGTTGACTGTTTTTGTCCTTTGGAATAAGGTTTTTGAACTTTTATGGTGAAAAATCCTGCCAATAGACATGTTTCACCTGTAATAGTCTTTGCACTGCTCATCGCAACTGTGAGGAGTCACTTTCTCTCAGCGGCACTAAGCCGAATGACTGTCAATCACACACCAAGGTGGCGCCCAGGTAGCAGATTTTAACCTTGGTGCAGTGAAACACCGTCCGACTGTTTTAATAACTCTGTGTCGGAACCAGGAAATAAAGATAATAAAATTTAATTAAAGACACAACATGCCATTAACAGTAACTGATGACATTTCTATGAGCTGATGGCAAGACCGCCAACATAATTAATGCCTAGCAAGTCACAAATTAATCATTTTGATGCATGTCCTCATCTGACTCTCATCCCATTAAAGATTTATGTATCAAACAATACGTTAATCTAGTAAATGTACTTGTACATTGTATTATCAGAAAATCTTTGGTTTATCATTGGGTTTCAAGGTAGATGCCTGACCCAGAGTCCACCGTAGGGGTTAATTTGGACTCTAGCCTTGGCAAAAAGAAAAAATCCATCCTAATATTTAATGGCTCCTAATTACATCTGTGCAGCATGTGTTCATTAGAGCAAAACCAGCGAAGAGGTTTATTTAATGCCATAGTAACGACACTGTATTTTGAAGAGATTGTGACTCTTTAGACAGTTTCATTTGTTGCAGAGGTGCTGCAGTTTCTCACAGGTATGTCTACATATTTTTAACCAGACCTGTGATTACTTTGCCATAATTGTTGAAGCAACGTGTGCTTTGCAGAGCGCATAAAAGATGCTTCATTTAGATACGGGAAACCCATTTTTTGCTTTATCTTTGCAGAGCAGTGTGTCAAAATATATCATCCCGTACCAACTAATTATGTAACACTGACTGGATTAACAAAGAGTTGTATGAAGCACTACTCAAAAGGTAACAATGAGTATCAGTATCCTTATAAAACCAATGAAGGATTCTGCAACTGTCGAAATGAAAAACAGTGCAGTGAGTGACTGAGCCCAAAATAACCAATCAAAGAACTTTGGGAACAACTGTGGAATCTACAGTAACAAGAAACAATGTTATTATGGAGGTCTGTCTTCTGACAGCAGTTCAGAAACACAGAGTCGCTGCTTATGAACTTGCCAAAGAAAATAAACAAATGAGTAAGTAAATGAGCCGTTGTTCACGAGCGCAGTGATACAGAGTGTGTAGGATCTTATACAAAATAATGTGTGGCCTAATATCATAAAGAAATCTCATAGAAACCTCAAACTTTAAGGGCTTCCTGTAATTGCTATGCTCTGACTGACACGGTTGTCATTTTCACGCCCAGTGGCCACGCTGTGTCAGTGACAAATTTACTTGTGCCCATCTGTTCCTGTGTTCCCATGGGTTTGTTTTAAAATGAGGTTTGGCCAGGTGCATTTCTATTGCTACCAGGTGGTCAGAGCGTTCCTCTCCTTGTCCAGACCCCCCATGGTATGTGGTGTGCATATTTAACATGCCGCTGCTCATTTAAGTTATTTCATTAAGAAGTTTTAATTGTGCTGTTTGGGTGCCCTGCTGATTTTGTTGTTGGTGCATGAGTGTGTTCCACCCATCCACTATGGTGAAGTGTGGGAGACTGCTCCGCTGGACCAAAACATTTAGGTCTCTGTCTCTGTCTCTGTATTTGTGTGACTGACCTGTGTTTATTTCAAAGGGAATCCTCTTGTATAGACGTGTATAATGTAGGTATAATACATATTCCTATAGATTCTTCAGGTGAAAGTCCCAAAGTGGTGCTGTTGATATCAACTTGTAACAAAAATCTAGTTTAGTCCTCTCTCTCAACTTAAGTCCTCAACTCTCACTCCTCTTGTTTTTGTTGACTGTCTCTGTTTTGTGAGGTGATTTTGTCTTTCATGTGCTGCACAGCAGGAACCTGCTGTAAGCCAATTTTAACGGAGTCAGGCCCGTTTAATTCTAACTGATTTCATTATGTTACTTTTAATCTTTTCCTGTATAATAATAAATAAGATAACAACGAAATGAAAATGGAAATTTGGTTACACTGTGTCGAGGCATCAGAGAACAATTGCACCAACCAACAAAAACCTGGTCTAAGGTCAATGAAGCAGTATTTTCCTGCTCTTTAAAAGACACATTATTCAGATAAAATTACATAGGTGGGTTCACAACATGCATACACTCTGCTTCAGTTAATCCACAGGTCACGAAAATATAACATGGTGACTGGTGGGTGAACTAGTGTAAAGACTGAAGAGAGCCACTGTGCACATTAATGCATGAGGCACAGCAGCTGTAACTTATAATTCTTCAAATTTGATTGGTCAGGATTTTTAAATTAATGTTCTCTGGTTGTCTACACATCCAAAAGTTCTCACACAGTTGAAGTTCACATAGTTTCCATCAGAGAGGTTCCTCTCTCCTTTCAACAGCTGTTAGCAGCACAAGCTTTAAAATTCTGGAGTTAGACCACCTAACTGCTGTTCATGATTTCTGTATTCAGGATTTTTTGGTCAGACCTGAAACATGACTGAGTGATGTGCCCAAGCCATGGCCACCCAACACTATATAAACCCCATGAAATGACACATGAATGACACGCGGTAATGTCAAAGCAGTGCTATTTCACTCACCTGCAATCCATCTGCTATTGCCTGCATCACTACAAGTGGGTCATATCAGCATCATGTTCACTTCTCCAACCTGCTGCATCCCTCTTTTAATTTCTATATATATTTTTTGCCTTTATTATGACAGGACGGCTGTAGAGAGACAGAAAAAGGGGGATAAAATTGAGTAGACAACATGGCAAAGGGCCCCCGCCCCCCAAATCTGCCATTTAAATACTATTGTGCCAGGGGTAGGTGCCTCTGGCTCTTAAAGGGAAGGGGAGATGATGTTCTGATTGGTTTAATTCAATCACTCTGACATCTATGAAGGAAATGGGAGAAAAGGCTCAGTCAGAGAAAAAAAACAAATTCTTTTTTTCTTTCTGTTTTTTTTTTTTTTTAATCTTAAAAATGTTGAACATTTGGACCCACAGTGAAATGGTTTGCCTTCAGGACATGCATTGTGGTGCGCTAACAAAGAATGCTAATGCTTTACCACTCATCATAGCCATGTTGCAGTGGAAAACAAATGTTTTGCTTTGTTGTTTTGGATGAAAAACACATGCTGAGTTGGAAAATATGCTGCAATAAAATTCCTGACGACACTTCTATATAAATCAGTGTGTACTGTATATAATCGCAGCTACAGCTCTGATAAGATGAGTTCTCTTGTCTTTGGTGCATGCAGTGGATCAGAGAAGACTTGAAGACCTAAAAAGCTGCAGCAGAATCAGGTCATCTAAGTGATTTAGCACCAGTTCTCAGAGGCATTCAGTCGACATTTGGTGGATGTGCTTGGCTGCGGAGTCAATGATGCAAAGCTTCCATCTGTGGGATTATGGCCTGAAATGATAAACTAATTGTAGTAATATATAGTAGTGGCCTGGCATACAAATATAAAATAAGTTTATTTCTCAGAATATGGCATTTAGCAGGTTGTGACACTTTCTCCCTCCTCTCTCGTTCACACACATGCTTTCACACACGCTGAGGAGGTGTGGGTGAGCTGAGTTTCTGTGCCAGGCGTTATGGAGGCGAATGAGAACTTGCTCACACCGAACTGGTTAAAGCTGAAAACACATGTTCACCTTTATGTTGTGTTCTTCGGTTCGCACCAAGTCACAATTTTTCACACCAAGAAAAAAAAAAAAAAACGAGCTTCACAGTGAGATCAGGTGCCATGTTTTAGAAGCCAAATATAGCTGCTGTATGTGTGTCATTGAATCCTACACTTAATTGCAGAAAATGTGGCATTGCTGCACTGTATATCTGGCTAATGAAGCAATGTAAGAAACCTGTTCACTTTTGTTTATAATTTTCATGTTCTGTTGAATTGAATGACAAAATCTATGCCCAAGTACAAGCAGTTACATTGCTGAAATATTACTCAAGTACAAGTAAAATTACTGGTGTTAATTACTCTCACCTCCTGTGCAGCTCTGGTGAGGTCACCTCTAAATCTAAATCTCTAAATCTGTGCCTGTTGCAACATTTTCTTGAATTTTTTATGTCATGGTTTTCATTGGCTTGAGGTCTGAGGGGAGGGGTAGGTGGTGTCGTGGCCATGGCTCCAGCAAATCATCGAGCTCTGCTTTAGGTCCGGCCAAAAAATCCTGAACACAGAAATTTTGCACAACAGTTTAATGCTGTAAGTTCACAAATTAATATTACAAAGGTTCTTAAGGTTACCACGTTTTCAGCAACTATGTATGTTTTTTCCAAGAAAAACTCCCTTTTTCTTTTACAAGGACTTTAAAAATTACTTAACTACAGTGTTTTAAGTACTTGCATTTCCTTTCTTCCCCACTTGAATAAGACGAGTGATGCTTAAGTTGTCTGACAAAGTTAAATGATTAGTTTCACAGTTTTGGAAATACACCTGTTCACTTTCTTTTCCAGGAGTTTTTACACCAGATATGTTTTTGCGTGCAATAAATTTACACATTAACAATATTTTTTGAATTATATCCAGTCAACACAAGCTTTCACACCACTATGGAGTTGTTTGATATGTACACAACTGACCAATCGGACTGCATGTTGTTGACATCACATGCAATGTGACAGATCATTTGTTTCACAGAACTGTGCTTTACGTGATAAAAGGGAAAAGAAGTACAGAGAGAACGTTTTCAAAGACAAATGTGTGGAGAGGAATATCATAGCTTCAGTATTATGGTGGTGTGTATATCAAACTCGTAATTTAACAAAAACGTCAGCTGTATGACATCCCTTCTGTGAAAGAGTATGAATGAACCAAATGCTCATGACACACAGCTGGAACTGTTTGCATGTTATATAATACGTCTCACCTAAAGCCAGCTGCTGCTCTGTGTCAATCAGCTGTCTGGAGTGACTCCTCTGCTCCTTCACTGTAAAAAAAACAAATTGTGTGCTTGAAAATTAAATTGATTCATTGAAAATATTAAGATATCAAACAATATCAATTTTCACTTAAATTAATTTACTCTATAATTTTTGGAATAGATTTCTTTTGGGTTTCAGAAAGTCAAACATTCAACTTTATCTAGAAAAGAACTGCAGACGTAAACTAAAGCAAACTCTACAAAAGATTATTAGTGGGTAAAACTTTTTCAGAAAGTTTGATTTGGGCCGGAAATTCAAAAATCTATTGCAGTAAGTTGCCTTGATTTTTGTTCTGTTTTATTTATTTATTTTTTGCAGCTATGCCTAGTGTCAGCTGTTGCAGCAGTGCTGAAATATGCAGCTGAAGTGTCTGTGATTCAGATTCAGCTTCTCTGTTCTCCTCTGTCACAACATTGGTTGAATAAGGTAGGTTGAATAAGCAGAGCTCCAAGTCATGTTCACTGATGTTTATTCCATATTTTTTGGCCATTGCGCATTGAACTTGACGTGAATAGTCAGGCACATCAAAATTTCTCCCCTGAGTCATTCTAAATTTCGTGCTCTTTATTCACATCGCTGTTGGTGGGTAAAGGACTTTAGATGACAAGATTGATATCATATGAATCCACCACCTGTAATCAGTTAGCGTGATGCAAAGAGTGGAAACAAGTGAAATAGCTACCCTGGCTCGGTTGACAGCTAACAACACAACTCTGTGGTTTTGTGGATCTTTTCATTCTGTTGCTTTAAAGGTCTAATATGCAACATTTTCCTAAAAAATAACATCAACTCATTTTGACATAATCTCTTTCAATCATCACTTATGACGCACCAGAAGTGTGTTTTGGTGGCTTCATCTGCAGAGATGCCCTCTGTCTGCATTTCCTCACTCTTTTCGTTATTTTGCTGAGCTCTGGATGCTTTACCATCCCAGATCTTATGTATTTTACATCCTTGCATCTTTCTGGTACATTTACAAACAGCATGGACGATTTCTACTGATTCCGCCTGTAAAGTTTGTTTTTCACAGATACTGTCTGCCCAGACCATACGTCCGCTTATGTCTCTTCTTGTGCTTAGTCTCTGTAAAGATGTCCAGATGGCTTTAAACTTTTCCCCACATCTGTGTACATTATGGGCGCTCTTTGACAGTCTAATGAAGCCTTCATGACTTATTTGAAATGCAGACAGTGGCCCCTGAAGTGGGTCACTCAGTTCGTGAGGGTCGCAGACTGCAGCTCCATTTGCTAAGCACATTCATACTCCTCACAGGACAAACCTATTCCACATTAGACTCTGCATGAACTTTTCTGTAATGCCACCCTGAGGACAAAGGGTAAACTTGCTCTCAAGATACCTATAAGGCAGATTTCCATGAAATTTATTGAGCTTGGATTCTGCACTCCCAAGGTGATAAACCTCCGATGAACCAAGTGCCTCTACTCTGGTTCAGGACAAACATTTCTGGCTGTTTTGTAGTTCAGTCACAATTTTTCTCAATAAATAAACTACCTCGGGAAGGTTTTCTTTGACACCTCAAACTTGTAGTGATTCCAAATAGGTTTTGGTGAGAGGTTGGAAATGCATGCACATAATAGGCTTTTCGGGCTGGAAAGGTTATATAAAAGCCAATGCACGAAGCTCACCAGCAGATTTTTTTAAAAGTTTCTCTCTCTGTGCGCATTTGCCAGTCTCTGCCAGCATTTCTGAAGAAGTGCCCTTTAAAGGTGCATTCAGCTCACAACGGAAGGCAGAGATAACATCGAGAAAAGGAAATGTAACAAACCGCAAAGGTCGAGCACCATGGCCTCTGCCCCTTTCACACTCTGCACATAAAAATTATTCTCCTAGTATTTCTAACCTTTGTGCAGGTGTCTCATTCTGAAGGACTGCATACTGCATCACCCACAAATGCAGGCCCTACAACAAATGTGATAAAACATTATTTTCTCTTGTGTTATATAAAACAAGATAATGCAAAACGCAAAACTTAGAACTAATCCTATACTCTTCCCTTGCAGTAATGTGGTATATCAATAATAAAATCAAAACAGCAAGAGACATCTGTATCATTGATTGACATGGAGAAAAGAGGCTAATCCACAGGAGGTGAGAGGAAAGCTTTTCTTCAGGCAGTCTGATTTGACTTGAAGTGATTAATACATGCAAAAAAAATAAATAAATAAGATGGATTAAGAGAGCTGTCAGGCAAAATAACAGGCAAGCCTGGGACAGAGACAGGAACAAATCAAAGCCATAAATGTGACATGCAAGAACTGCCACACTGCAGAAGGGCAGGAGGACTTAATTTACATAGTACACGAATTAACTCTGGGCCACTAGTTTTAGTGATTCAAGTACAGTCTGCTTACTAAGCAGAAAATTACAGTGAGAGGCGTCTGGCAGATGCCCCCCCTGCTGTTTTTATGGAGAAGATAAAGCCTGAATGGGATTGAAGTCTCAGAGGAAGAAGTCGGGTGTTTGCTCATCTTTATACGGCAGTAAAACACCTCGTCAATATGTATGAGGTGCATTACAGACTTGTTTGATATTGTTTGAACTTTAAAGTGCCCGCTAAAAGAAATGTGCAGTCAAGTGTATGGGGTTGGTCATCATCAAAAAACAAGCACTCAAAGATTTCATTTGTCAGACACAGTCAGCCTTAATAACACTCCTAGAAATAAAGGCGCTAACTACAATTATACAGACTTCTTTGGCTTGTCCCCATAGAAGAACCTTTTTTGGAACTCTTTCAGAGCGTTCTACTTAGGACCCAACTTAAATGGTTTCACCCAGAACCATCTGTGAGAGGTTTAACCTAGAACCACCTATAAGAGGTTCAATGATTTACTAAGATCCCAAATAAAGAGCGCTAAATTGCGTGAGCACTCTAACATATTGCGCATTTGGTTGGTGTCCATTTTGCACGTGATCGACTAAGAATACTTGCGTAAATGACAGCAGGTGCAAACACTGTGGAGACAGCAGTATCTAAATGAGGTTTTTGCATTTTTTATAGGTTTCCGCCATGGGGAGTTTAGACAGAAGGCAAAATGACTGCAAGTCGAATGAAATTTGATTCCACTGAGGTGTCAGTGGAAGAGGAAAATAAACATATTTTTGAACTTCAGCAAAAAAAAAAAAAAAAAAAATTCAAATTCAAGAACACCAGATGAAATTAACAGAAGATGGGAAGATATAAGGAGAAGAACAAAAGAAAAAAAATGTATAAAATTATTTTATAAATTTACATCAAATAAATCAGAGGTATAATAAATAAGAGATGCGAGCTGTACCTCTGTGGCCCGAGTGCTCAGGTGGGACATTTTTGCGCGCATCAGCCAGCTGATCAGCGCTGTATCTGGTCTGATAATGGCAATAAATGCCCTGGCAAGGGGGATGGATGTTGGAGCATAGGCAGTGGTGAGGTGTCTCAATCCAAGCAGTCTCATAGTGGAGGACAGGTGTGCACTGGAGGAGAGACAGGTGCTCAAGGGAGAGAGGAGAGACACGCAACCTGCCCAAAAACCCTGGTTCAAAATGTAATGTTGGCAAAAAGAGGGAAATAGGAGGACATAATAGGTCAGTGTTCATTTTTTTTAGGCTGTTGCGGCTGCGAATGTTCACTTTTGTTTGGCTGCAAATAGGCTGCAATAAATGTACGTTTAAATCATGGTGTTTTTCTGTATTATGAACTATTGCATGAAAATGAAAATAAATGTGAGCCCCAAATAGCTCATGAGAAATTTCTTTGAATCAGTGTGTTTCCTCCTCGCCACAATAACAGCAGCCATCTGTGTGCACCGCTGGGCCGATTAGCACTTTCCTTTTCAAACATATTAAATACAGATGCAGTCACAGTCACCGCAAATTATTTCCAGGCTCGGTAAATCACAGTGCACGTGCTAAATTGACCCATTTGCATTTTCTCCTCCCAGTATTTTGCACAATAGGGTAGGAACACCTCATATTGCATAGTCATAGAGGCAAACATACTAAATGGACAGTGTGTACTGTCTTGCACATTTGAAAGACGCGGTCCTTGATGTGCACCGTTGGTAGATCAGTTTGCACATTTGTTTGTGTGTGGTATCAAGTTAACATTTTTTGCACATGCAAACTTTTATTAAATCAGGCCCTATACCTACAAGAACCCACCAAGGAAAATCTAACGAGAACCCTTTTATATTCCAAAGGTTTAAACTAGAACCCACTGAAGGGGATCAACTGAGAACCCTTTTATATTTCAAGGACTTCTTTTAGTAGCCACCCAAGCCACCCTCCTGAGAACTATATGTGCATCTCACTGACAGTGACCAATTCAGTGATATGATGCATCTGATTTTGTATGATACAATTCAGCCCTGTCTCGATGCAGTTTGATAGAATGCAATGTGTGAATCTTTAAATTTCAGTTCTAGTTATGCTATAGCTGTAGGGTACTTATTTCTGCAATATGAAATCCTGAGAAAACCAGTTACAGGAGAGACAGAGAGAAGGGGAAATGTGGTGTGAACATCTTATTAGGAATTTAATTTGTAAATGAGATACTGTAGCCTAAATGAGAATCTGTGAACAAACTTTAAAACTGTTTACTGCATTTTTGCAGTCTGTGAGTGCTGTGGTTTTGATTGAATTTGACCGTGTAAAGGAAGAGAGGTGTGGAGGACCAGTGATGCTACATGCATCTACCTGCTCTCTCAGTGACATGGTGTCTCTGTGGGTTGGGAGACTCGTGGCTCTGTACGCTGCTGTCCAAGCCGTTTTGCATAAATGATTTGCGGCAGCGTTTCTCATCTTTTTTTAATAAAACCCAAGCTTCCACACTTGTGCCTTATGAAAGTCTGGTGGTGCGACGTGGTGCGAGGTCAGTTCTTTCACTGTCTGTTTTGAGGAAATGAAGAGGAGAGACAGGAGAGGGAGGGTGAAGCGCTTGTTTTGTGTGAGTGAGGCAGCAGGCATCCAGCAAGAGCAGTGCAGACAGTCAGGGGGACAGAGAAACCAGAAGACAATTACAGCAGTTCCTTAATGCTAAAAATGAAACATGCGCTTCCTAATCGGATGTATCAATATGGTACTGCTGCATCACTTTCCATCTGAAATGATGAACTTGTTTCTTACACATTAAAGCCTGATGCAGCCGATGCACAAGTGAATCATTACACCTCTACTGAGAACCCTTTTATAATGCAATTCCTTGGTCGAACTTCAGCATTTTGTGCAGACAGTTACATTTAAAAATACCAGTTGAATCATGGGTAAACATTTGAAAAGTCAGTCAATAAAGAAACCTTGACAAAAATCCTCTCTTCAATAAAACTTTCTTCAGAAACAAATAGTTCTTGGTATAACCTCAGCCAATCAGGTACAAACCATTTCAAACCCTTATTTCTACGGCTGTATGAAGGTGCTCATTTCCCAAGAATGGCTTTCTCTCTTTGCATCATTTCACAGGTGCTACCCCTGAAGCAAAAGGAAGAAAAGTAAATGTTACTTTCACTAAAAACTTCCACCTTCTTTTTATTAGTAATTTATTTTAAATTAACAGGTTGAACCTGACACCTTTATGTCAGGGCAATTTTAGAAACCTTTTCAACTTTTAAATTATTGTTTCAAAGGGGAAATTGGTCCTGCAGCTGAAGTTAAAGTTGATGCCAGCAACCTCTGCCCCCATTCCTCATTTATGTTACAATTTTTCTCAATCGCTTTGGTTCATTTCTTTTGAAACTCTCTATAACACTTTCTAAACTGTTGCACTTGTCACAACTATTTCATTGGATATCAACTCCTTGTATGTCTGCAAAAGCTAGTAATTCACCCAAACCCTTTCATGCATGCTTCAAAACCAAGTTATTGCGTCAGTGATTTAGGCAATGTCACCAAAATGAAAAGTTCTGATTACAGTGTGAGGTGAACAGGTCAAAATGCTCGTATGCTTTTTCATCATGGCAGACAACCTTGGAAATGTGTCTTACAAATCTGTTTTGTTCTCCTTTTCTGTTGACACTGCCAGTTGCTGTCTTGTACAAGAATGTCGTTTTTGTCTTGCTGAAATCTGCTGAGTGTCAAACTGAGCTTTTCAGATTCAGACGTCAACAGCAGGTTAAGGTTTACTTTGAAATGTCAATATTGTACAGTACTGTAGTACAAGATATTCACATGTGTTACGTGTACTGTAAACACAAAATTCACCTGATCTTTCATGTAGAGTCATGTCAGGTAAGTCAGGCAACTGGATCACTGAATGGATCATTTTGCATGTGACAGCTCAAATGATAAAAGTGTTTTCAAGTAGTGAAGAGTCTGACACTTTCTCTCAGAATCAACTCATTAGTTTTGATCAGCGAGCCATGTGCAAGTGGTTATTGTGCAAATTGTAGACAATTATACCTATTATACTCTTTTGCACACATGTGCTGAACACATGCAAGTTGCTTGAATGAGCAAGAAATTCAAATCTGTTGTCAACAACAAACTAATTGTTCACAAATTTGCATTTACTGTTAAAGAAAAAATAATTCTCATTCAGGAATCGAGTCAAAGCGAATGACAGAAAAAGTAAGTGGAAAACTCAGCTTCGATCTGTCATGTAAAATCACACACAGTGACCAGAAAATTTGCCACAAAATGCCATGCATGTGATTCCTAGTTCATTACAGACATCAGAGGGCAGAGGTACTTACAGGGATATGAAGGATTCGCAACGCAACCAGGCTTCCTTTGGATGAGCTGGTTCGACAACACCTAAAACCCCAGTCAGAGTTACGGGTATCACAATGGTGGTTATTGACCTGCTTTGTTAACTCAGGCATTCTTCTTCAGACTCACATAAAAAGGGGCGTTTGGTGCATCATTTGACACTTCTTCAGCACAAAGTGAAGCGATCGCAAGGCGCACACTTCAGTCTAAATTAACAAGTTATTATAATGAAGAGCAATGGAAAATATAAAAAAAACCCTCTATAGCAAAAAGCAACTTTTGCTGTAAACTAGGCAGGAGAAAAAGAATGCTGTCAGAAACTTATTAATTGACTGAATGCGATCTTAATGCTGCCATTTATTTCTGAGATGACAACTACAGCAGATTTAAACACGATGATGTCGGTCTGACACTGTCCCATAATGACACAGACGTGGAGATCACTTAAGTTTTTGCCCAAATCAAAGTAAAGTGAATGTAACATGTATTAATAAAGAGGACAGACTAATCAGTTTTCTAATCAGTGTTCTGAGCTGCAATATCAGCCATGCAAAACTGACTTTAAATAATAAATAGAATTGATATTCAAGTGGTCTGTAGTTGCTTCATCATTCTTTTAGTGTGTGGATGATATACAGTATAAATTTGTTAAGCGTTAATATGACCTGATGAGTTACTTGGACTGCTGCTTTGTCACTTGACCCACCTCTAACTCTTGGTATTTTCCAGTAAGTCGACCCAGAGTGGGTCAATCCATGCATCACAATTGTGTGGCAACGTGTTACATGTACTGCAAACACAAAATTCAACTTTGATCATTCATGTTAAGTCATGTATAGAAGGAATTTCACACAAAATGACGTGTATGCCAAAAACAAACAAAAAAACTAAACTAAAACAAACAAACAAAAAATCTGCAACAATATAAAAACCTGCAGAAGTTCATTCCATGTCATAGATATTTACGGAAAATACATGTGTTTCTAACAGATTTTGATAACTGAATGGATCATTTTTGCGTGCGATGTCTCTAACAATGAAAGAATGTTTGGAAGTCTGACAGTTTCACTGGGAATCACTTCTGATCAGCGGAGTGGTTATTGTGCAAATTGTATTGACAATTGTGCCAAAAAACACGCAATTTGCTTGAATGAATGAGAAATGAGAAACTGCTCAGAGATTTGAACTCGTTGTTTTGAAGAAAATGTCATTCAAGAACTGAGCCAAAGTGAATATGAAAAAAAAATGTTTCTGTTCTCCTTTCTCTCATTTCCTTTTGTTGCTTTCATGCAAAATCCAAATAAGTGTGTCTCTTCCTGTCTTGTCTAAGACGTATCTTGAACAAAGGAGGCCTGTTGTTACCACAGTCTGTATAATTCATCTTCAAAGAAATATTATCACCCAGACTGAGTGCGTGCAACATGAGAAAGTGTCCAGAGATTGTCATTGTATTTCCTAGCATGCATGTGTGCACCTGTGGCTCATCCACTCATCAGCCCTCCTTGTTGCCTGCCTCAGCAGCAGCTCCTCATTACCTCATTAGTGTGCATATTTAAAAGGTGTTTGTCTGTCGTCTGATTGTCTCTGTTGTCCTTTGTCTCATTTGTTTCAATGTATATGAAAGTTTTACCACTTGCCTGTTTGATTGTTTTCTCGGTTGTCTTTTCTTATCCCATTAAGCGGAATCAAGGGAAATGAAATGTCCTTAATGATGGCTGATCTGTTCGATTTGTGGTTGACAAGAGATGTGAAACAAGGAAATGAGATGCACCCAGAGTCTCCCACTTGAAACCACTCTCACTCTCCACATACCCAATCATCTTTTGTGCGGTATACCCAAGATACTGCTTGGTAACACAGAAAGCAGAGCAGTAATGTTTATTCTTCTCAGAGTAGGAGGTGCTACAGTGACTATTTGTAGGTTGTGCAATGGTTGTGATTAATTTTGTTGATGGTAAAATGGATAGAAAGAGGAAAACGTTGCTCTTCATTTGGTTTTGATAGCCAGCCATTATGCTAGCTTCCTCAATTTTGGTTCTCTTGTCTTAAGTTTCTCAAGGTGCAGTCTGCAGGCCAGTAGTGGGTCTCAGAAGCATTTTGTGCAGCCTCTAATGTGATTTGAAATGGATGCATTATATTTTAATTGTGTTGGATCCATTTCAGTATTTTTTTTTAATTTCAGTAGCCTTTGTCTACTGGTTGCATGTGACTCACCAGAGGCCTGTGCTACACAGCAGGATTTATGGTTAGCAAAGTAACTTTTATGATAACCTCTAGGTTTTCAGTCATTCGATGGTGGTTCAGTTATATATGAAATATACCAAGGTATATCACCATGGTAACTTGCAGTGCAGGCTATGTTCAAGATAAGAGATCAGCTCGGATAAAAGTAAGGCCTGTTGACCGATCAGTTCACTTTATTAAACACCGCTGGGCATCACCAAGATCCTGTGGAGCTTGGCGCGTTGATTATGAGAGGGAGGAGTGGAAGAATGTTATTTCGTTGGGCTTCATCTTACAACAGAGACTGATACTGGGTGTGTTATCCTAACTGCGTGTATTCATATAGAGAGGAGAGGGTCACACTCATATATATCATACGTTTGATCATCTGTCTGCAGATCGGATGACACATAGATGGTCAGGAGTGTTAACTTATATATTTCAGTTTGGCAGCGCCAGGTGTAGCTGGACGAATGAGGCTAAAATTGTCTTACATGCCATTAGAATATGACTAAGCAACACATTATTTTAACTGAAAAGACAGATGTAATTGTAGTCAGATCTAGTCATGCTCTAATGATGGAGCTGTGATGCTGTGGTATTTTAATGTCCTGTGTCCAAAGCATTTTTTTTCCCCAGCTGAAAATGCCATGTACCCTTCTCAAAACACCCAGCTGTGAGGATCTGGAGGTGCAGTTTAAACCAAGAGGACTATTAACTGCCTTTAATGTGTGAGTGATGTTGTGTGCTGGTGTTGTTTTCTATGATCATTTTAACTGATGTAAGGTGTCTTTGAGTTGCCTGAAAAGTGCTTTATAGAATAAATGCACTATCATTATAATTATTTTTCCTGCATGTGGCAGCTGTAGCTGTCTTTTTTTCAGGTTGGATTGTGGTTATGATTGCCTGCGTCTTCATATTTGTCTAACATGATAGTTTGCTCTTTCTCCAGCTCTTAGCGCTGTGGAGAGCGGCATAACTAAAATAAAGACATCTTTTGTTGGCAAGGACACATTGTTAAAGCTAATTTATTAATTTCCTTGCCTGTCACGATACGCAGGTTTGTTTAGTGCTTCTTCAGTGCCTGCATCTCAGGCTCCTGCTGCAATTGTTCAGTGAAATCATCTAGACTAGATATAAACTGCCTGGACTTTTAATGTTAAAGTCCATTATGAGACCAATTACACATCCTATCACTTGTTTATGGGTTTTCAATTGCAGATGCTGGCTATGATGGAAAGTCTGCATGACCAATCTTACCATACCTGTGCTTACGAAATCAGTAAATTACTTCACCTCTGTGAGCAAACCCACTAATCTCAGTGATCTTGCTGACCAATTGCAACAGGAGCCTGAGATGCAGGGGCTGAGGAAGCATTAAACAAACATGTGCATCATGGCGGGCGAGGGAGAAATGAAATTCAAAGTGTTGCTGATTCCAGCCATGCTCTCCCAGCAGCTTCCCCCCGGAGCAGCAGGCGAATCTCGGCCCGCAGCTGAAGCTTGTCAACAAGCTGTCATGGAGGCTGAATGTGAGTCAGTAACTCACTCTGCCCACACTTCAAAATAACCCCTCTCTTTCACTCTGTCTCTGCCTCCTCCTCTTTTAGTTCCACTTCACCGAATAGCTGGCAGTCCCCTGGTCTGATGTGCCCTCTATTATGTAGGCATCGGGCCAAGATGCAGACGCATTGTGAGACGTCCCTCAAGGTGCCGATCTGAGTCAGGTTGACAAGGGCGTCCGGGTTATTTACAAGAAAAGATATTGCTATTCCGTTTCCTGGTGTCAATCTCCATGGGACATTTATAGGTTGCCTCGGCTGTGTTTACTTTCTCGTCAGGAGCTGATGGAAGCTCAGAGAGAAGGTTAAAATATTTGTTTCTGTCTGCATGTCACAGTTTTCAGTGGTTAACTTGTGAACTGGCGGTCAGTGCAGCAGGTTAAAGATTTCATTCTCAGGTCTTTGTGTCTCTGTTTCTGACATGCCTCACCTTTAGCTTCTACCCCAGAGTCCAAAATATTTTACTGAGGTGACTCTTAGAAAAAAAGATGCTAACTAGGACCACAAAAAGTTCTTCAGCATGTCTCCACAGAAGAACCCTTTTTGGTTCTTCTTAGAGCTTTTCATGAAAGTTCCACTCAGAACCCTTTCAGACAGTTCTACCAGGCACCCGACATAAAGGGTTGAACCATCTGCGAAAAGTTTCACGCAGAACCCGCTATGAGAGGTTCTACAGAGGACCCTGCAATGGTGTAATGATTCCACCCAGAACCCTCTGCGGAGGTTCTATCCAGAACCTTTCCACATTCTACGGGTGCCAACAAGAACCCACAAACGGGATTCGACTGAGAACATTTTGATATTCCAAGGATTTTATTTAGAGCACACTCAGGGGGTTCTACTGAGAATCTTTTTATTCCAAGGGTTTTATCAAGAACAACTGAAGGGGTTCTACCGAGAATCATTTTATATTCCAAGGATTTTATTGTGAAGACACTCAGGAGGTTGAACAGAGAACCTTTTTATATTCTGAAGGTTTTATACAGAACACACTAAGGGTTCTACCAAGAACACGCCCATGGGGTTCTATCGAGAGCTTGTGTACTGTATATTCAGTGTTTTTTTTTTTTTGTTTGTTTTTAACCCTTCCAAGAACCCATCCAGGGAGTTCTATCATGATTGTTTTTATATTCTAAGAGTTTTATCTAGAACACACTTTCTTGTCGAAAGTGTTCTTTGGATGAAAATGGTTTTTAATGGAACCCATAGTCCTACAAATAACATTGACAAACGTTCTCTTCAAAAAATGGTTCTTCAGAGGTAAAACTTCAGTCATTCAAGAAGAACCCTTTTGGAACCCTTATTTAGAGGTGTAGAGGTAGAGGTGCTAATCATGCCACGAGTAAAAATGAGCTGAATGTTCAAGCAGCAACATCTAACAGTTGCACATCTGAAAATGAGTACTGCAGTACAAATAGTCAGTGTGAGCCGTAGACGGTTGAAATCCAAAAGATCTTGAAGTGAGTTGCTTCCTGCCTCCTCTTCCCCAGACTCAGTGAAGCTCAGGCAGGCTGCAGGAACACTGCAGGAGTGCAAGACAAGAAGAACATTGTAATTTGACAATAACAAGTGATGACAACTCCTCCACTGTAAGTCAATCAGCTGTTTATAACTGTCATTTGTCTTTCAGTGTAAAGTTAAGCTCAATATCCTGAAAACAACATTAACATATTTAACTGCTATTAACATCTACGCCTTCTACTAAATTCTACATTAAACTCATCCAGCGAACATTCGACATTAGTTTGAACTCTAATTAACATGAAGCAGGCAAACAATGACACAAATTACAGACCGGAATAGAAATTTCAAAAGAGGACACCAAGGATTCCTTAATCCCTGATGACATATTATGGTCATTTTATGATTCGTTACAGTAAATATATTAAAGATTTAACCACCACAAGACTTTAGCCATTAACTGGATTTTCTGCTCTGTCTGCTTTTCAATTTTATTACAACTTGAATCTCATTTTCACAGGTTTAGTCATCATTCCTCGTGGTAATAATATTAAATTCACCTGAATAACCCGACACAACTGCATAGCTTCTTTCACTAATTCTAGTTTCTCAAATTCTGATAAAAGCGAGGTTCTTGTAATCAGCCCTGACAGTTTCACTACAGAGCTCAGTCATTATATTGTCCCCCTTGACAGAAACATCAAAAACACCTCAAAAATTCTTTATTATTTTCAAGCAGCATTTTAACTTTTAACCCCATATCACTGAGCATATCCAGTCTTGCTACTTTCAGCTGAAAAATATTGTAAAAATAAAACCTAAACCGTCAATCAAAGGTATGAAACTTTTAGTACACACCATTCTCTTTCCTCATTTAGACTATTGTAACTCCCTCTTCACTTGCTTTAATCAGTCCTACATAACCCATCTTCAAAATGCAGCAGCAACATTAGTCGTCTGTCCCACATCACTCCAGCTCTTGCCTCCCTTCACTGGCTTCCAGTTAAACACCAAACCAATTTAAAATCTTATTAACAATGCCTTGCATGGCCTTCCTCTGCCATTTAGAGTTTTTCAGCCCCGGCTCCAGCTTTCAGCGGCTCTGATCATCTGATCAAGGCCTTTCATGTGCTCCCCGCTCCTATTTTAAACCTAGAGGTGACCGTACCTTTTCTGCTGCTGCTTCTAAACTTCAAGTCCGTCAGATCTGCAGAAACCATGGTTTGTTTTAAGCGGCTGCTCAAAACTTTTGTCTATAGGTTACATTTTTTTATAAATACTTGTGTCTCGTGTGCGTCAATCCACATTTATGCATCATGCATGGTATGGTAGGATTTTTTTTCTGCAGTGGTGACAATGTTAAAAAATATACGTATTCTCAGTTTGAATTAACTAAAGCTCCCTGCATTCTTCAAGAAAAAAAAAATACACCAAAATCCCTTAATGTAATAAGACGTATAAATGGTTCCAGAAAAACATGTAACTCAAGAAACAGAAAATAAAACACACTATATGTCAATAGTCTTCTTGTCAATTTGGCATCTGTTCAGTCCATAAGATAAACTGCATTTCTGTACAAACTTTGGATTTTGTCGCCTCAGCCTCCGTTGGTTAGCTGTGCTCTTTTTGTGGGAGAAGACAGTGGGAAAGAAGGGCAAACTATTTAAAAAAGTTTCATTTCTCACTAAAATAGGTGCTGGTTGGTGGATCATATACATACCAAATTACACACAGATTCATAACACTGTTTATTTACCATTTATCGTGTGTGATAGTATGGCATGAGGAGTTTTTATGGCCGTTACCAAAGTGAATCCCCAGTTTTCTGATTCCTGTTTGGTGCTGGGGAGAGCACACCAATTTTTTTTTGATTTTATTGTTTAAAAGTAGCAAAGTTATATGACAAAAAGCAAGATGCAAAAGCAAACGTTTGCTTCCCAAAGTCTAACAGTAGGGCTGTAGCTGCTCCACTTCCTCTATTGCTCAGGCGCTTATGTTTTATGTACACTCACTTGTTTGTGTGGCTACTTGTATCTGTGTGTCTCTTTTATCCCATGTGAAGCACTTTGTAACTGTGTGCTATATAAATAAAATTATATTATTATCATCAAAAATTATTAGAAATTCACCACAATAATTGCTGAGATCTCAGTAACATCAACAGAAGTGAGAAAGGGGAAAGAAACACCAGCAGGCAAATTATTAATTTATTAACCTTCATATATCATAAGCCAAACTCATTAGGTAGAGAAAACAAGACAAGTGATGTAATTATAGCTCAGAGTGTCATTTGTAATCATCCATCAAAGTTTACAGACTCTATAACTCCAGATGAAATATTACCTTGACAGATTGTGCAACGATAGATTATTACTGATATTTCTGATGCCTTCTCTCAGTTTTGCCGTCAAAACAAAAGTAACATCTGGAGAAAATGTTATCTGTCTGGCTTGTTTACAACCTGTCAGATTGTCTGATTTCACTGCATTTTCAGATCTCAACAGTTGCTGTGATGGGTACGACGTTGGCATAACCAATAGAAATAATGGCCAAAGCAAAGAAAATTACACCCCATTGAAATTGCTTTAAGCAAGTAGAAAATCATTCTTATTGATCCATGTTAGTGTTATTTCTGTTTTTTCCCCACAGACTTGAATATTTGAGAATGTGGACAGACATGTAAATATAAACATACATTAACATCAGAAAAGGAATTACAGTGCAACGGACTTTTAGACGATCACTACCCACGGCACTCAGCCAGACCAGCCAGAGAAAATGGCGTTGCAAGCCGTGTATTGACAGTTTGTCGATTTGTTTTCACTAGATTGATGAATTTTCAAAGGTGGAGAAAGTCTGCACAAGGAGGAGGTTGGGTGGATGGATGGGTTAAGACTTTCACCCAGGATACCAGGGTTCATGTCCCGTGTGAAACCAAAGCATTAGTGAGGTTTGTGACGCTTTGAACCACAGGAACAAGATTTTCTCAAGTGTTTAGGGACTGAGGTGGTTTATTTCACATGCACAACTACTAAAACCCACGTACTGTGCAATTCAAACCTTTCTCTACCCATCAAAAACGGTACATGGCACAGCAAACCACTCGACCGATTTGCCAAGGGAATGAACCGGTTGCTGCTTTGGACATCAAGCATCGAAGCAAAAGTTCAGTGGAAATGTAGTTTTGAGTCTGAAGCATGTATCGGAGCATTGGTGTCTGACTGCCATCACTACAAAGCAATATTAAAAGCTGTAAGACAAATAACATTGCTTGTGTCACGTTAATGTTGGCACGTGACTTTTGCTTTGGTAGTCACTTCAGTAATGTCATGTGAGATATGTAACATAATGTACTTATTGTAACCCTAAATACAGTGTTTTCCTAAACCTAACCAAGTAGTTTTTCCTACCCAAACTGCAGTAACCATGGTAACCATGTGTGGAAAAAGGCTCCATGTGGGGTTAGAATGGAAGAGAGGAAAGAAAGTCAAAAAACGTCCCACATCCCACACACTGATGTATGGAAGTCAACATGGAGGCCACAGAAGTCAATATTTACAGTTTCATTTTTAAGTTGATGTGCAGTGGAAGCCAGCAAATCACAACAAGTACGAGAATGAGGGGAAAGACAGCCAAATTTTTAATTATGGGTTTTTGTGGAACAATGGCTGCTACTTTAGTTGGAGTTGGAGCCAGGAGTGGTGGGATGCTGATGTGAATGGCTTCACAAAAACAAATTTCATCCCAGATTTCAGGACGTGAAGGTCTACTTTTACCTGCAACGGTCAGTGCCTCTTCACAGGAATCTCATTGCAAGACACTCAGTTCAGATGAATGAGTGATGAGAGAGTTTCTTGAATTCTGCTTTACAAAAAAATAAATAAAAAATAAATCAGACCTGTATCTGATTTAGGAACACACACCTGACAGCTTAACTTACTGGTTGCCTTTCAGATTGCAATTTTCTCATCCCTTTTGCTCAGAGGAAACCATGGATCCCTATATTTGGGAATTCTGAATTAGAATTTTTCAGATAAAACTTTTCTACTTAAGATCACTAAATCTTAAAAACTTCACTGAAAAGTTATTTTTTTAGTGTAGTTCTCACAGGTAAGCAATGCAACAAACATACAATGATCAAATATGTAGAATATGATGCATTGCTATAGATGAAACTACCCAAAAGGATATAAAGCACTTAAAATGAGAACAACCTTAAACAGGTACAACAATAAAATGCAACATACTCATAGTAAGACCATTTTTCAGCTGCTGAATTAAATTTTGTTGATAATACTTTTATTTTAGTAAGGTTTTGAATGGAGGACTTTCATGTATAGCGGTGTATTTTCACTGTGTGGTATCGATCCTTTTACTTAAAGGATGTGACTACTTCTTGGATACACCACTGTTTGCTACCTCGCCAAATGTTTAAATGACATCCTTCAAATCAGGCTGTAATGACTGAGCTCCACAGGGACTGTTCTGCAGTGCCCTGTGGATGGCAATGGTCAAAGTCATCATTAAAGTATTTAATGACAGTCCTCAGGAAACCATTATCATTCGGGGAGTGATTCATTAAAAATTAATCTCTTCCTTCGACCCCTTATTATCACCACCAAGGTTTATTACGGTGTTGGGTAGCAGTGGGAGCTGGCCCAAACCTCAGCCTCGACTCGAAGACACGGGCCTGACCTGATGAGATATGAAATGAGCCTTTTCAAACACTGAAGAGCAGCAGAGGTCAAATGAAAGATAGCGTCTTAAATGTCTTAACAATTTAAGAGAAAGCTATTGATCTTTCCTCATTTTGATGCTCAAGACTGAAACGAGGAGTGCACCAAGGATCGACCCTTTTACAGCATCTTTACTGGCTTCCATCAAGTATTTTTATGTCATGACAGGAGTAGTAGTAGTAGTACTGTGTATCTGGGACATCTTCCTGTCAAGACTGAGAAAGAAAGCATGATTAAACTCACTTACAGGAATACAAACCTTAAACATGTTGTTTCAACAACTAAAATTCTCCCATGTTTCATTTTGAGTGTATTAACAGCAGCGCTACGTTTAAAAGTAACTTGTCACATTACAAGATTACTGCTATCATAAAGTAACCTGTTACATCACAGCAACTGTTATGTGTGCTGAGTAAACCAGTAAAACAAAGAGTGGACCCAAAATGCAGACTGGAAAAGAGGAAGCAGAGTTGAAAAGGGATTTAATTGCAAACAAAAAGGTAACAAAAGCTCAGGCTTACTTTAACAACGTGGGTGTCCAAAACACAAAATAAAAGTCGCCAAATTACAAGACAGGGTAGAAAAATCCTCCAAAAAACACAAAGAAACACAGACAGAGCTCAGGACCTCAACACAGGAGACAACAACAAACTCACAAAAGCACAGTGAAACACAGGGACTAAATAGACAGAATTAATGAGACACAGGTGGTCAAACAGGTGAAACACATGACAATCGAAAAGAGTGGGAAAAGAACAAAGACAGGAAGTAAAGACTTGACACATGAGGGAGAACCAAGACTACCAAAATAAAACAGGAAATCACCCACAAAAAACGAAACCATGACAGTGACTCTTTCGAGTGCTTTTGCATTACCAGAAATGAAAACCACCTTGCCCATGTTGCCCATAGTTTTGAAGGCGGAGATTGGTGGCTGTGGTGGCAAAAGAATTCCCTAAACACTTTAGCTAACACGAGCTAGCACATTTTGTTGGCCTGTTAGGAGATGAAGAAGATACAAGCTCTTCTGAATATGTACAGTCGCTCCCTCTCTGGGCCACCAGGGTTACTTGACCAAGTTTACATTAACTAATAGGAGCAGACTATTCAACCCATACACAAGTTTCCTGCAACTGCCATAGGGTTGGGCAATTGCAACCTATAAACTATAACTATAACTACAACCTAAACTTTAGTTGTCTTTGCTCTTGTTTTGTTTTGTTTTTTGACTAGCAGTAGCAGCTGGTATGTTATAAAATTTGCATTTTTAGCCATTACTAGTTCAATTCTGGCACCCAACAGCAAAGCAAAATGACATGTAGCTTCGTTTTGCAACCTCCTACTCTGTTTGGCTCCACTTTTTCCTTCATTTTGCCTCCAGCTAACTCCATCACCTAATTGATGTTGGCCCAAAGATCATCTATAGCTCACAGTACATCATGTTTCAACATGCAGCTAATGAACCAGTTAACTTCTCAAGATACATACCTACATGCCATACAAACAGTTAAATGCACACACTTTTTAAATCACGTAGACTCAACCAAGCAACGTTCCCTGCAGTTTACTCTTTCATAACACAGGAGAAGTTTTTCAGGATTTGTGTTGGATAGCCTCTCCTCAGGTGCACTAGTCTAGGTAAAGAAAGATTCAGTCATGGGGAATTCGTTCGATATATGTGTCCATTTCTGTATCTCTGTCTCTAATGAAAAAAATCACCCTCGGAGCCGGTAACAGGCACAGGCGGACGTAATTCTTACAGTGAAAATGTGGTAAAATTGTGATGACAATGGACTGCCTATTTGAAACCTTAACTAAAAAAAATAACTAACACATGAAGTTACAACAGAAGGTGATATAAATACTATAACACATAATGCATTATTCCCAACATTGATTAAGCAATAACTTCATTTAGATCTCTAAATAAATGACTCATCTTGCAAAACCTGGAGTAAAAGAAATGATTATCTGCTTAATTAAAGTAATTTGGGCTTGACAGTGAGCCTTACAATTTAACAAAGACACTGTGGTCCGTGGATATTAGCCAGGCGCAGCCTTAAGGCCAAGCTGGGTTAACATGGCTCTCCTCCCCACCCTCCTCCACTTCTCATGGAGTATTCTGCGGGGGTGTGTCTGGCGGGTCAAAAGATGATGTGCGCATTGTTGGTTGTCTAAAGGGCTGCCCACATTTCCTTTTCTGAATTTTACATGTGTACTTTTGTCATAAGGGATACGTGTTTGAGCAACAAAGCTGAGAAATGACACTAAAACAAAAAAGCAGTAAAATTTGAAACACCTACAAGCCGCGGCATCTGCATGCGCTGTCAGAAGCAAATAAGAATAATTTGTTATCCTCAGATAATGAGGAAAAATGTTGACATCTTGAGTTAGCAGAGGAATGCATGATTTGAAGTATGAATACTTGTGTGACAGATACATCCAAACACATTTCTCATGACTCCGTGTTAAGAAATCCACTATGCACAATATTATTTTCATATCTTTTGTCCTGCAGTCGCACACAGATGGTTTACGCTTAATTTTGTTTTTGACTGTTTCTGTTTCTTCCAGGTTTATAACACCACTGGACACTGTCTGCAGTATCCCAGCAAGATGTGGATTGAGGTGGACAACAGGGAGTATTATGATTGTGAAAACACTGAAAATACTGAGATGTTGACTTGAATTTTTATGGCACAATTTTGTTTCCACCATAAATCATTAGAATGAAATGGTTTACAATAAAAGAACTCCAAAACACAAAACTGTCAACTCTTAACTGTCATCTACTTGGACTGAATTAATGAGATGACATTGCATTGGACATGGACTAATGAATCTTTCTGTACTCTGTAATATAATTAGGTTGGAAGTTGTTACTTCATTATTTTATGTTGATTAGTGAGTTATATTTTTCACTTCACTTGAAATTATGTTGCTCATTCAAAATGGATCAACTCAGTCCACTGATTAAATGTTTTCTTATGGTGTGCATGTTTAAAATGGCTGATAATCGCACCCCTGTAACCACAGTAGTCCTGTACACTGTGTATTTAAAAACTGTTTTTTAATAGATAAATTCTAGCTTGTTTGCTGGTTTGAAAGTGTGGGAATTTTATTCAAAGGAAGAAGATGGCAGCATGCTGCCTGGCTTCTGCTGACAATTTGATTAGAAGCACAGGCTAGTCTGTAGCCAACAAAATATAATCCTGTCCACACTAACTATCTGCCAGCCGCATACCTCATACAAATCATTTTCTTAGAGGGCTGAAATGACTGATGGGCTTATCAGCTTCTTAGCTGACAACATGTTTACTGGCATCATGGAAATCGCAGTAACTTCACAGCATCAGATTATTTATCTTCAACTTGTTTATCTGATCCAACATTTCTGAACACACTGTTAGTCGCAATTTAACAGGAAGCTTTAAATTCCACCCCGGTCTGTTGCTGTATAAAACTAGAAGAGTATAATGCAGACGCATGATGAAGCACCTACTGCAATGCCACCACAACTGCCAGATGCAACCAGCAGAGTTTTGTAGTTACACCAACATTCACATGAAACCCACATATGTTGTCCCGAGCTGAAACAAGATTTCAAACTGAAGCAGTTATTGACCATTTGCGACCCCTAGTGGTTGGTTAAGAAGAGTGAGAAGTCAGCTGTCAATGGTCGCATAAAACAGAGCAGTTAAAAAAGAAGAATAATTACTGCTTCACAGTTGTTTGTCTCCACTAACCAATAAAGTTACAAATTTACATCCGTGTCTGTCCAGATTCATAATGTAAGACTTAGGAATTCAATAAGACGTCTTAAGTGTGTTTGGCAAATGTAAGTTCCCACTACACACGTGTGATTCCAGTGAATAATTTCTAGTGAGAAAAATGCTGTTGTCACTTAGAGACTATTTTTACTGAGGAGTACAGAGGACTTATAGAGAGCTGAACATTATGATGTCACAGTGAAGATGACCTTTGACCTTTGACCCATAAAATGTCATCATTTCATCATTTAATCCTGTTGGATATTTGTGTGCAATGCTGTCACAATGAGCCTTTGAATTCTTGAGTCAAGGCCAAAAATGTGTTTGGTGATGTCACTGCGACCTGTGGCCTCTGATCGCCAAAATTGAATAGATTCATCCTTGAGTCCAAGCAGACGCTTGCACCGAGTTTGAAGAAATTCGCTACATGCATTCCCAAGATACCTCCTTCGCAAGAAAGTGATGACCTAAAAAATATAATGGCCTTTGGTGTTGCAGCCATTAACAAGAAAAAAAGTTTTTTCAAGGTTTCTCTAAAATTCTGAAGGTCCTTCAGCATACAGTCATGAATGTGCACCAAAGCACAAATTAGGTTGATCCGTCCAGTATGTGAGATGAGCTCCGGGCGAGATGCAGGTCCTTTGATCACACACACACACATGCACACACAGAGGTAATTGCACGATCCCCTCTGGGTGGGGATACTGAAAAGACAAAAAAGAAGAAAGAAAATCCAACATCCTGAGTGAGAAGCATCGCTGGAGTCACTTGCAGATGCTGGAAGCTCAACCCGATACACTATTTAGATGATAAACAAAGTTACAAATATTAATTCAAGAGTGTTTATTTTAAAAATCACCAATAGGTTTTAAATGTTAGTGTTGAGAATGACATACATAAGATGTGTAAAATTATATTTAAAACTTGAAAGAATACAAAGAAGCTGGAGTTGTTGTCATGTTCACAGTATGAGCAACGTTTTTTAAGAGTGGTCGTAGTTTTTACAAATCAAATGTTTTCAACAGCAGGACATTTCAAAGTCTCTTTATGTACACAGACAGTGTCACAGAGGACTGTTTCTGACTGACTACAAAAGCTAACACAAGTGTCAGTCTGGGCACTGCTTAGGAGCCAAGGCCACGGTCTGATGAAGTGCAGCTCCTGTTTGGCACTTTGGCTTCCTCACAAGTACTGCAGCAGGGGTCAAGCTACTAAAACTACTAAAGCCACACGCTGCCTGTCGGCTACGGTGTCAGGGTTTTTTTGGGGGAGTTATGTGCTGATTGTAACAGTGTGCCAGAGTGAGTGAGAATGAAAACCTTGCTTTAGTTTAGCACAACAACAATAACCACATTCTAACTTGTTTTTTTTTATCAGTGTTAATCAGTGTGTGTTTGATGGGTTTACTTACAGGAAGAACCAGTATCAAATAGAGAACTGTGCTGTTACCAGAATATCCCTCACTCTAGGTGGGATAACAGTCAGAGTGCCTCACATCCAGACATTTCTGTGTTTATGTTCTCTCATAGAAGAATAGATTTACTTTATATTACATATTAGACAACCAATAGAAAACAAAAGGCCTTAAATGGTTGGACAACCTTTATTTGGTGCAGTGGCAGGATGAAAAGGATGAAGATGCCCTCTGCCTTTTCAGTACAAGTATAACACCAGTCTGCCTGGTTTTATTCAGCACAGCAAGTGCAGCATAACGATGTTCAAAAAAAGTCAAGGAGTCAAAATGCAGTCAGCGATATAGGAAAATCAGGAGGCTGAAAAATGTAAAAAAAAGAAAAGGTATGTATGATAAGACAAAGACGGGGAAACAATAGTAATAAAGGCAGGTAAAGTTCTCTAAAGCAAAAATCTGAATCCTTCCTAACTTGTTCTAAAAACCAATATAAAAGTCTTAAATGTAAGAAGAAAAAGCTGTGCCAAAAGAGTCAATCAAAAATTCCCTAAAACTCTGCAAAGCGGATGCCGTCTGTCTCTCCCTGGTTCTCTTGAAAATCAAAACTCTGTCAAAATCGAAAAATCTTCACTGATGGAATTCAAAGTACAAGACATGATGTCATGTTAAACAAACCACAACTAACCTGCAGGAAAACGACCATATAAAGAAGCTGTGTCCTGTTTTCTGACGCCTCGCAAAGCGACACACACACACACACACACAGTTTATTCTGAGCGTCTCATTGAAAGTTCTGCTCTTCTTTCAGCTAACAGAGAGCAACAGCTAACAGAAGGTGCGAATTCTGTGCATTGCACATTCAACACTTTGACAAAAAGCAACAAAATGAACATGCACCATTTAAAGAACAGCTCTCAAATGTCGTTCCAGTCTCTGAATTAAAGCAGTCACCTTGTCTCTCTTTTTATCTCTTTCTTTCCTTGTTGGCCTTCACGTATTGGCAGCTTGGACAAATTCAACAACTGATAACTCTGTCATATTTGATAGAAAACTGACCATGGCCTATATCTTATATCCTTACATATTAGTTTAAAGACAGATTAGCAGAATACTGATGTAAAAAGAGTGGTGCACTGATGCAACAGCTTTGAACAAAGTTGCTATTAATCTAATAAACTGTTTCTGCAGCAGCAATACTTAATACAAATTAGTTTATAAAATACTTGCTGATGTAATATTATATGCACAATAGCAGCACTCTTGACCTCACTGGAACAGAACCTTACTATCACTGGTAACACCTGCAACTATTTCATGTCAAAATAACTGCTGTGAAAAAGTTCTACTGCAGCACTGTATAAGACAATTTACTGCAAATGGGAGTTATGTCATTTACATTCACAAAAACATTCTACCGGTACTAAAAATTAGAGGTAATGACTACATATAAACACTTTTCCCACTGATTGTTCTGCAATATGAATAATTAGTGTGCTTGTATTTAAATGACAGTTTCTCCAGGGAATACCCAGGATGACAGGTGGGTGGGTGGAACATGTCAGGAGGGCTGTCAGACCTGCTTTCCTGAAAACCTAATGCGGCCTGCTGCCTTCATTTTATCTCATTGTTTACTTATGCTTTTTTGTTTTCCCTCTTTTATAAATTAATTTGTTTTGGGTTTTTTTTTTCCCATTTCATTCAAAAACCCTCGTACGCTGAAATTTGCATAAAACAGATGCTCCATTCTAGTGCCTGCAGTTAATTGTAGTTTAATTGTCCCAGTCTCTGAATGAAGACATTTCAGAATGTGAGGCAACGTGAACACCAACCCCTCATCTGGTATTATTGTAACTGCTGATGCATTCTGTGTAAATAAATGCATATCATCTATCACTGTCCTCACTCGCAGCGTTCCTTCCTACTCTTCTGCCGGATCTCTCTGACAGGCAGTTACGCAAACAAGAAATGACAACAATCAATATTTCCTGACAGAGAGGTCAGTCCTACTCTTTGTCTCAAATGATTTGGACACTGGAGCCTCGTTATGCTTGAGGTTGAAGTTTAATCAGTTTGAACCATGAGAGGCGAAGGAGGAGGGACAGACAGGAATTGTGAATGCATAACAAAATAGATACGCAATGAATTTTAAGGATTATTCCAAACACCTACTATGTAGTTTTTCGTTAACAGAAATGAGATTTATGACGAACGCCACCTCGAGCTTGGTTTTACTTGAAGTGGCTTAAACTCTTCAGGCTCTGAAAAGCCCTGTTTTGTGAGGCGGTGGCAGCAGGACACAAGGTTAGCTGCCGAGTAGATTTAATGTCCATTTAACTTTCAGGTTGACTTGACCGCAGAGGGAGGTCGGAGGTGCACTCAGTGAGGCACATAGGCAGTGACTTCCTGGGCTTTTTTTTTGTGTGTGTGATTGTTGCAGCCTAAAAAAAGCCTGATTTCAGGCCAGATTTTCTGAAAAACTGTGATGCATGCTGGAATGTTTTCAGGCATTTTTTTTTCCCTTGAAAAATAAATGACACCACACTCTGGGTAACCTTACTAAAAATGCTCAGGATTATACAAATTAAACAAAATATCCTTAATTTGTAAACAAAGAAGGGTATTCCCCAAAGAAGCTAAATATTTTTAGAGTTCGAACTCAGTCAAAAGAGCAAAGACAGGATTATAAAATCACATAAAGGTTCACAGAGCATTGATAAATATCAGTAACATGGTTTTTTTCAGTACCTTTGACAAAATTGAAGTTGTAAAAAAAAAAAGTAAATAATTAAACATCAAGTTGGTTCATTGAGATGTATTTTGTGACAGAGACTGCTATGAACTTATGGGAAGCTATGATGATTGGTCAAATCTGTAGAAAAGTTGAGGTGATTGGATAAAACTGCAAGATCACACTGATGCACATAGTACAGTGTCCAGTTAAATAAAACCACTTAGACTAAGGTGTCCATTAAATTTGCATCTAATGATGCCTCAGGACAAAATTAGCTGCATAAAATCATCATAAGGATTTCCTAATGATGTCGTATGAGAAAACTCTTTAATCTTAAGTGTTTTTCCTTTGTATTCCCTTTGATAAAAGGTCCCTCCCACTGAGCAAAGACACATCCAAAAGATGTCTTTTTAAGGTTTTGTTGCACATTAAAAAGATGTCCTCTGAAGTTTTTGCTGACGTCTTTTTAGGATGTCTTCTGAACGTTTAATATATATATAATGTCCACAGGAGGGTTCTCGTATTCAATAAAAAATTACGTACTGTTGAACTGTTCAAATACATGACAGTGTGTGAAATAAACACATTCAAGCTACATACAAATTGACTACAAATATGCACAATGAAACATAACACAGAAATAAACATACCTTGCTGGCTGCACACAACCAAAGAGGGAATGAATCCGCTTGAACAAAAAATCTCCACAAAAAAGTGGGCGATGTAACGTCTCTTTTAAACTTTAAAGCAGAGCATAATGCCTTTTCTGCTGCACATGTGGACTTGGAGGAGAGGTGTAGCAACTAAAAGTGTCCCCTGTGCAACACAGCACTGACCCTGGTTCCTATGTGGTGTAACTTACACAACAAATCAACATTCCTAAAATTAAATAATGTAAAAATATACATGTAAACAGAACACATCAAATAATGACATAAATAATATTCATGGCAGTTAAATCTATATCTGGGTTCAATTTACTTTAGATTATGTGCCTGTGCTCTCCATATTCTTTGGGAACAACAGTCTGAACCTGCCTGGTTGGCTGTATTCTCTTTGTTGTCCATTTCGGAGATGCTAGTGACATTAAAGAACCATGTGAGTGAATACAGTTGCTCAGGTGCCGTATTGCTGTGAAAGCCTTTGTCTGGGGGTGTCAAACATACGACCTGTGGGTGGTTCTAGCCAGTCTGATCCACTGGATGACTTTGCAAAGTGTAAAAAGTGCAGAGAAGTCACATTTTTAAATAAAATGCACTGCTATTCCACATTTGTCCACTGGGGATCGTGCCGATAAGAGCAGCAGACCCTGTGCTGGATGCGCTGTTTTGGATTCCATGTGTTTACAGACATGCTGTGTCACACAGCACAGTCAGTTGTAGGTTACTGTTCACGCCGGAGCCACCTGTGGAAAATGTCTGCCAAAAAGGAGACCTGGACACAAAATGTCTAATCTGACACACCAGATGGTTTGTTACACAGAACCATCTGGGAAGCCATCCATTAAAACTGTCTGGAAAAGGGCAGGAGCTTTCAAGAAAAAAAAAACAAAAAAACAAACTTCAAACTTCAACCAATCAGATCAACTCACCGGACCGAAGTCAGTTGAAAGAAAAGTGAAAACATCTTTTCATCGATCAAAGGATTAAGTGCTGTTCTTTGCCCGTCTTTCAGTGAAAAAATACTCCCCAGTTCTGATGTAGCTGATGGTATCGCAGCATCCATGCTAACCTCTTCAGCACTTCAGGAGTTATAATTGTTTGCTCGAGACCAGTTGTTTTCATGGACGCTTCTCGCTGTTGGTATACCTAAAACTACAGCGGTAGCTGTCAGTAGTCCCTCCGAGGATGCTGATTGGCTCGCACCACCTCAGGTGTGGACACAAACCGATAACTTGAAGCCGGGCAAGATGGATTCTTGCGTGATCTTGTAATCTTGTGAATCCAGCTGTCTTGCAAGGTAACAAGACCTTGAGTTTGCCAAGAAAAATAGACCCTTTCCTCCTTTTGTCCCATTTATTTTGGACTTGGTCTTCCCTAAGAGATCAATATATATAACATACATACAACAGACATAAAACTACCTCTACAGTTTTAGGAGTTTGTTAAATGGTGGTTCACGGTTTGATTAAATGTGTCAATAAATGCTTTATTTTTTCAGGGAACATTTTAAAAATGAGAACAGGGGCTATATAATGTCAAGGAAATGTCTTATCACTTCAAACTAATTCAAAATGATTCTGTATTCTGCTGAAGTGGACCTGATCAAATATCATTTTGACCACCTTGTAGCTTAAATATCAGGAAGCAATAATAGCGTCAAGTGCAAATTGACACTCAGACAGAATGAGGTTTTTGCCCTGACTCAGTTATATAACCAATTTTCTCTTCCGCAAATTCACAAACGAAGGAAGAGGATATGTGGAAATTAAATAAAAAAGGCCAGGCGATGGAGAAGAACCGGAGTAAGAGAAAGCTATCTAGTAAAATAATATTTTCAGACCTTTCATTTAAAGAGAAGCACAAAAAAAAAGCCCAAGAAGATACTCAACTGATTTAAACGACATCCTGTTTTTAACACTGTTGATTTTGTTTCTGTCTGGAGCTGCATGTTGTCTGACTTCCATTTGTTTTCCTCCACAATTAATGACTCCTTTTTGCGTCATGAAACCTGTCATCTGTAAAAATGCATCCATGTGTTTCAGCCCTGCATCCCTGGCTGCTGTTTTGCCACACTCCCTCTAGGTGGTGGTGCAGGATAAGAGGTTGGCTGTCATGTTTCGTGCTTGCACGTCTGTATAGAGTGTTGATTTGATCGGGCTCTCGGTGTGACCCTCTGAAGACTCGGTGAGATGATTAGATAGTTAGCAAGGCCCTATCTTGAGCCAAAATAAAAAGAGAGAGAGATGATGTGGAGAAAGGGCAGACTATGGATTTTACTTTTTTCTGTTTTGTTATGTTGACATCAATTTTTCAACATAGTGTTAATATTCTACATCTGTCTGTTAAACTGCAGTGAAATGCAGCTCAGAAAATGACTACTCTCTCGAAAAGACGCCCAGAATGTTTAATAATACCCCACAGCCTGGCTTGGTTCTCACATAAATTAGACCTTTTCAGCTGAAAGTCTGGTTCTTTTCGAAGATGTCATTCCAAAACCTTGGAAAGGGTGAAAGGCTTTTCGCGAGATTTTGGAACCTGGCTGCAGAGATTTTCTCCCATTCGGAGCATTTGAGAAGTTACGGTGAGGAGATGAGGCCTGGCTGGTTGTCTGGCCAGATGGGGGTTTAGATCAGGGCTCTGTGCCGTCAGGTTCTTCCACGCCAACCTAGGAAGCTTTCTTTAGGACGTGGACTTAACAAACCACTGTTAAAGTGTTATACATATGCACTTCATTCTTGTCACAACAAAACATCCTCATACTCACACGACAGAATGGGTTGATTGCTCACATTGCAAGATTTTTTAAGCCTGAAATTAGCAGATCTCATCTTTTCAGTGGAAGATATCAGGTCAGACCCATACTGAGGTGACCTAAAATGTTATAATATCAGCTCGTATAGGATGTATTTGGGTATTTTCAAATTATAAATTACTTGTATTTTATAATTACATACATTTTCCATGACTCTATGTTGTCTAAATACATTTGATGATCAAGTATTTGTAATTGTTAAGAAAATGCGCTTTGAAATTATGGGGCTTTAATGCCTTAAAATTGACAGGACAGCTGAAGTGAGGGGACAAACGCTCCACCAACTGAGCTACCAGGGCGCCCCGACCAGAAACTTTTAGATATTTGTGATAATGTCCGTCTCCGTGTGGGAAAAACCAACTAGAAACCTGGCCAGAGATCTCTAATTAACCTTTTTGGGAAGGCGATTCACGCTGTGGGGGAAAAAAACTAAATTGAACACAAGTGAAACTTTGAAACTTTTCTAGCACTTCCAAAAACCACTGTCATCATCACTCCAGAATGATTCAGACCTCTTCTCTCTCCCTGCAGCTGACACAAGGTAGTCACTATTTTTGATGTGAACAACACATGCAGGGTTACAAGAGGCATTTATGCAAATCATTTTAATTAGAATTATATTCAGAAACCTCATGTGAAGGCTTTAATCTGTGTTTTTTTCACTTTCCACTCAATTTAATTTAATTATAGATGATTCAAGATTCAGAAGTGAAGTTTATGAATTGCTGTTAATTTGCAAAAAATAAATTTATAAATTTGCATAATTACTACAGCCATAGAGGTTGCCACTTAACAATAAATGGAAATAAGAGGCAAAATGAGCTGTGAGGACGGGCAGCATAATAAAGTCCAACCATACAGCTGAAAGTCATTCTTGATCTCGGAAATAGCAGTTCGATGAAATAATCTCAATTTAAGGTCCACTTGCTATCTTATTCTAGAGATTTCAACTGTATCGCACAGTCATCACCAGCGGCTCATTGATGTTGAACTGTAAAAGGAATGAAACTTCTCACTGTTCTGTGCACTTTTAGCATATTTTGTGGCACTTTTTGAGGTTTTGTTAAACTGCTATTTTATGCTCTACATGGCTCAACAAGGACGAGAGTTTCTTAAGGAAAATCTTAAGATCAAACTAAGCAAACCCCGCTCACCGATGAGACTGTGATGTACTGCTGAAAGCTCTGAAACAAGTCGAGTCAGTCTATTTTTTACAGCCTGATGTCAGAAATCCAGTGGCTTTATTGTCTGTGCATCCTCTATTCTTAGACCCTTGATTCAGATAAGCCAAAAATACCCCCCAAAAACAATTGAACAGGGACAAAAAAAAGGGAAGAAATCTCAGGAAGAGCAGCATAGGATCCCTCTCCTGTAGATGCTGAGTATACAGGATATACCAATAAAGTGAAATTAAAGTTTGGACAATCAGGATGATAACATTAGAGATAGATTGGGAATAAATGTGGAGAATACGGATCCCGAGGACATCAAGCAATATTTTACTGGTGCCAAGCTAGTGGACCTTGAGTTGACATTATCTTGTCAAAGAAAAAAATAAAAAATTCCAGAATATGCTCACTCTAATTCAAGTTATCCATCCTGTCTCAAACATGCAATGACCATTTCTGAAGAGGCTACTGCGATAGCATCAGTTACATCAGAACTGGAGAATATTTCTTTATGGAAAGAGGAACAAAGAACGGCACTGAAGGAGTGTCTCCGTAGAAAAGATGTTTTTGCTCTTCTGTTTTCAGCAAGAGTTTGATCTGATTGGATGAAGTTAGCCCATGTTAGATGATACACAGATTGTTCATCCAATTACCTGCCAAGTTTTTTTTTAAGTGCCTGCCCTTTTCCAAACAGTTTCTGAGAACGACCTCCCACATGGTTCTGCGTGACACACTATCTGGCGTGTCAGGTTAGGTCTCTCTCGGAATTAAAACAAGAGAATAACAACAGATGGAGTTTAATGATGTTGCGAAGTGGTGTAGGATTATTATCTTCACTGTTAAACAACCACAACCATGACATTCTATCTGACATGATGCAAGCATCATGCTTACAGATGAGGTAATAAGTTTTATTCATGTTTGGTCAAGTTTGCCAACTTCCTTCCTCTCTCTTGGACATGTCTGATGCGTCCAACTTGTCCGATGGAAATTAAAGCAACCAGTGGCTGGTAGGAAATGGACCATTACCTTGAATAAATATTTTTTTCACACCTTTTTACTTTTGCTCCCTATATTTTAACACAGATATATAGACAAACAGACATGTACTTTTGCCACCTCTGAAAATATATAACATATGTCTAGCATTTGTAGACATTTTAATTTCTTGGAGGAGCTTGTTATGCCTTTAATGGGTAGGACAGCTGAGGATATGACAGGAAATGGGCAGAGAGAGTTGGGGGATGACTAGCAGCAGGGGCTGCAAACTGGATTCAAACCCACGGCTGCTGCAGAGGACTCACAGCCTCCACATCTGTTCATGCCCATTCACTCCCTTCTCATTTATCAGAAAAAAACACAGGATAACAGATGCAAAAATGTGGAACATTAAGAGCAAACAAAACGTAGAAGTAAAATTGTGTCAGTTGAAATTGTGCTGTGTAATGACTGTACCATTTTTTGTTTTTATTTCCCTAATCGTCACACATTGCAGCATCATTATTATTGTTCATTGCAGTAGCCTTGTTGTGACACTAGGGGGAGGTGCAGTATAACATGTATGTTAGAGCTTCAAAGCCACTGCACTGACTGCTGAATTAAACAGGAACGTCAGCTGTGCAAGAATTAGTCTTTAAAAAATACTGAGAAGGGTGGGTGGTGTGTGTTCTTGATCCTGAGGACTTAATTTTCCAGTTAATGAGTCAATTATGTTTGCAGTAGATAAGAATTGCATCATCAGACTGAAAATATGTACAGAGCTGTATCTGTTGACATATCGTGGATTATGCAAAATGTGAAGCAGTGACTTCTAAAAGAGACACGTTGGGAAAAAGGCTGTTTAGTACAATTATTTTTGCAATTATATGTAAGATATCCATTATAACATGCACTTCATTTGGACTTAAGGTTCTGGGCCTTTGTTTACTGTCTATTTCAGAAATAAACAGAAGTATGTCTGAATTTGTACTGAGCAAATAGTGAAATTTGCTGTGATCTTGTAACATGACGACATTGTTAAAAAGAAGTGAGGCAAGAAAGAAATCAGGAAGACATTCGGACAGATTGTAAATCCACCCCGAGATAAGACAGACGGTAAAATTATTAACCAAACTGTCTGTTGTAACCGTCAGTCACAGTCCACAAGCCAACTACCCACTTTGAACTTTTGTTGAACTGTTGTTGCAGTGATCACCAAAACTGAAATCAAAAATACCCTTTAAGTATTGCTCTGATTACACATTATGCACAGCATCTTGTTTCGGAAAAGTAACACCAACAAAGATTAATTTAATCTAAGATAAGTTCCGATCAGAGTTTAGAAAAACATGGTTTAAAGTGAGTAAATCCAGATTTAAAACTATATATAAAAGAGAATGAGGGAAAGCATACACTCTCAGCTGCTCTGAAAACAAAATAACAAAAAGTTACATGGTTTAAAAAAGTTCTAAAAAGTTAACAAAACTGGAGTTGTTTCAAGATATCTGAATGTCTTTGTTTGATTTTTACCTAAATAGCATTTTTGCAAGTGAAACTTGGTTTCTTGGCCAAGCCTGTGAATTAAATTAAGTGTGCAACATGATGTGTTCACATGTTCAATTACCAGTTAGAAAGAAAAGGCCCTCTTCTATTAGAAGCTATGATCAGAAGCCACATGCAGGGAAAATAGTTTAACAATGATGATTAGGGCTACATTAAAGGATTGTAACAATTACATTTCTGGTCAGAAGGTGCACAATGTGCTTGTGTTTTTATTTTGCACTGATAATAATTAGTGTTTTGTGCATTAATTTTTTGTATTGATATAATATGCTTGTTTTTTTAATATTAATTTAATTTAAGTTTTTCACTGTGTTCAGCTGGTTAACAGAAAATGTTGATGGTTAAAAGAAGAGAATAAATACTGGTCAAACATCAGTCAGAGCACAGCTTATCTGTACCAGAAGAAAAACTGTGGGAGCAGTTAAAAAGACATTATATTGTTTGCTAGCTCGCTTATGTTGGCTAAAAAGTTGTCAAAATGTTACACTGTTTGCTAGCTAATGGAAACTAAAATATTGGCAAAATGATACATGTGCTTGCTAAATATTGCATTGTTTGCTCGTTAGCTAATAAGTTATATAATAGTTTTTTGGGGTTTTTTTAAGCTTACTTTGTGCTCTTTTGAGGAAATGTTTGAGCAACTTGATTAGTTTGCTCACTCCATTTCAAAAAGGCAGCCGTTCCTGAAATGCAAGTTTAAAATCAATACTTTATCACATTTTAAATTTGGACTTTAAAGATTTGGTGCAACAGAATTAAACTAAATCTAGCTTGGTTTAGAATAAAAGGTTAAGGTTTTAGGTAGGTTTAGAATAAAAACTTTATTTTAAACTGGTTTAAAAATGGTGCAACATAATTAAAGTTAAAATATCATAAACAGGTTTCAAAATGAACCCTTTCTGGCGCACCCCAGCCGAAGTGAGACATCAGTCAGTCCAGAGAAGATGCTAATGTAATCATCCAAATGACAGATGCTTGGCTACAAGACGAAGATGGCAGATGACCACAACGTCCTTTGAGACTCACACTAGCAAGGATAAAAACTTTGTTTCAGATGAGTCAGACTTGTGCAGAATCAGTCACTGATGGTTTCTTCATAACACACACTGACTGGCCTTGCTGTGGCATCAGACTGACATGAGTGTTGCTGACCTCATGACAGGAGGCAGCTGCAGTTTTCAAAGCCACATGCCCCACTTGCTCTGAGCCAACTGCACAAGTCCGATGCGAGATGGGAAATCACTTACTGACGACGTAACACTCAGCGGGTGAAAAACCCTGACGATCCCGTGATTCTTGCAACTCTGTCATCTCCCAAACACAGCTTAGGATAAAATCGCCCACAGAACAGATGTCAAGTATGTCAAAAACTGTGTCATTATGCTCCCAAACACTGCACTTAAAGGTCCGGTGTGTGAAATTTAGGAAAAGAGTCTGTCTGGAGCTGCAACCATAAACTTCTTTGCTTTCCTCTGATAGTTTTTCTTGGGGGGATTTTGCATTGGGCAGTGGTTTCCAACCTTTTTTCTTTGGAGCCCCCCCTACTTGTATCTAAGAAAGGCTGAGCCCTCCCACCCTGTACATACATGAGAGGAATAACAATTCATTTGAAAGCTTTATTTTCAAAAATTAACATCAATTATAGTCTAATTGTTTCCATTTTTACCTTTGGTAAATAGTCACAGAGGTGTGGCCTACTATTTATGAGTGAGGGGAAAAAAATTATCTTTTTAAACAGACAGACTTTTGCATAAATTATGAATTTAAGTAACATGTTCAAATTTAATTTTGATAACCTATTTTTTCTTACATTCGATGTATAGGCTATACATTTTTTCAGTTTGAAAATATAAGAATGACTTCAAGCCTTAAGCAATAATAACTGAAAATTAAAACTTGCTCCTTTCACAGCAAGTTTTGCAGATACTGTAGTTTCTCCTACACTCTTGGAAGAGGTGGTTGAGATGAATGTATTCAATTGGTTGCAATCTACAACCTGACATTAGATACCACTAAATCATACACACTGCTCCTTTAATAGAGCGCTACAAGAATGAGTCCTAAAACTAAAATGAGTTACCTGCATTTTCCAGGTAGTAATCTGCAGCCATTCTAGACAATGCTTGTGATTCCACCAGAAGCAGCTCTTTGCTTCGTTTCAAATACACAACGAGTCTATTTTTGACGGATGCCGCATCAATTAGCACAGAGCAGGAGGTCAGACACAGAAAAGGCAGGGAGAATCTTGTTAATTTTCAAAATAAAAGACCCTGCGCAGACTCACGATCATAAAGACAGAAAAGAAACCACATAGCCTGCTTATCCATGGTAGAAGCACAAAAAGCAAGGAAAGAGGACTTGATCAAAAAAATCTAAACAAGTAAACATAATTAGGCAAAACGCTCCGCTGCTGACACACTTCTGACACGCTGCTGGTGGGGCTTGCAGCCATGCAGAGGACGGATCAGAACCCTGGCACAGACGTGCAGTACTTGCTGGAATCAACCGGTTAGCATATTAGCATTTCTGGTTCCCTCGCCTTAAGTTCATGTTTTAGCACAAGCTTAAGAGATTGTCACATTTTGTTGTATGACACACAACATGTCAGTAAATACCACAATCATGAATTCTGAAGCTTCAAAAGGCAGTTACTAACAAGTGGCTAAATGAGACTACAGAGATTGTTGGGGACATTAAGTCACGCAACCATGGTGTAATTCATTTATAGCCTGCTGTTACCTTTATACTCCCTGCAATTGCATTTACACTTCATAAATAATAAAAGTGTTTGTGTGTTTGTTTGTGGAGATTATCTTGCTGGACAAATGTGTAAGTATCATAAACTTTTGTTCACTGCAGAGCTGATTTTCTGCACTAATCCAAAATCCAATGGAAAAATCCCATTGGCTTCTTGTGGAGGGAACGAGAGCGATGCCAGCTTCCAGACATTCCAATTCAAATGGCTTTATTGGCATGACTGCATATAATACAATGTTGCCAAAGCACATTAATACAGACTTTCAGATTGTAATAAACATAAATAAACAAAATAAACAACAACAATAAAAATGGCTATGAAGAACAAGAGGGGCTATGGGATATAGGTAAATATACAAGATAAACCCACAAAAAAATGAATTATTCATTAATACACAACATTAATTATTAGAAATGTGGGACGGGGGCTCACAGAGCTCATGGCAGGCTGCAGCATATCTTGCTGCCAGTCTACAGCTGTCCTCCTTCTCTCTCTGAGCAGGACTGGAATCCTCTCACAGTCGCTTAAGTAGAGGAAATCTGGGAATATTTTTTATCATTTTGGTAAAATGTGTAATATGTCTTACAAAATGTAATCTGGCATCTTGGGAATTGGCCTCACTAATACCTACATTTGGCCACGGGGTGCACTATTTTGAACATGTTGTCTTTCATTTGTAGTGAAACATTATTCATGTTAAATTTGTCTTATAAATGTCAGATCTATTGTAATATAGCCACAAACGGACTTTCAAAGACACAGCATATGCAAAAGACCCCCTTGCTCGTCCTGCTTTGAACATTATGCATCACTTTCTACACGAGAAGGGTCAAACTGCTCGTCTCATATGTTAAATGCTATCAATAGAATCGAAATATGTCAGCATCCAGTGATTATCAGCACATACAGACAATATAAATAAGTAGAATAAGCAGAGCTCCAGGGCTTGCAGAAATGTTTGTGTGAAAATTATATTAATCATACATTATGACCTTCACAGTTACCACATCTCAACTCAGATGAACACCTATGGGAGATTTTTTCTTTGATTTGTCAGCTATTTCTACACCATTAACATACGGAGAATATTCCTCATCACACTTTATATTCAAAAGCAGTCACTGGTGTGTTCAAAGTTACAAATAAACACTTGGGTACCAGTTGAGAACGTCGCTTCTTATCTGAGGTGTCTCGTCATGGTATGACTTTTGATATATGAGACATCTGCAGCAGCACGTCATCAACACTGAAAAGCCACAGTTGTCGGGGTCAGAGACAGCCAAGGCTCCATCAATCTGTCTGTGAGCAAAGGAATGAGATAAAGTGTGATTTAATGAGTGGACATCAGTAGTTGATATAAAAATAAAATGTTCAATCATTCATTGATTCACGGCTGGGTTCTACTTGTATGTTTACTAGATTTCTTACTGTGATGTACTCCGTATGGGAACTTCACATTGATCTTTCACTCATTACAGTTTGTTTCTTCCTGACATGAAGCACAATGTGATTTAACAGCTAGCCTGTACTTTTGTGAATCCAGTTTCCTTTTTACTGTAGTGGCTTTACCCAAAACCTTTAGTCTAACTATTGTTTAAGAAAACCTTATTGTTTTATAATAATAATAATAATAATGATCACATATCGATTTGTTGGGTTGTCACAGTTTCACAATTGTTTCAAAGACAATTCACTGTCATCAACCTTTATTGGAGGCGTGTTCAGCTTGCTGCAGACTGCAGCCACCAAAATACTCTGCTAAGATTTTTCATCAGGCTGTCACGTTGTATCATAAAACCCAGAGAAAAATGCTGGAAAACCAGATGACTGACAGTAAGTGTGCCACATTTATTTCCGAATTAACTGACATGACAAATGTCTTGAATTTGCTTTGAAGACATTTTAATAAATGTCTTTTAACAGAGTACTTGAGGTTCTTGATGTGAAACACCTGAGCGTTCAGCTCCCTGTCTAAGTGCCTCTGGCTGACAGTAAAGTGTTCATTGCTCCTGCATAAGTTCTTGTAAACTATAAGACAAGCGGAGGGTGTGCCGAGCTCCCAGTCACGCGCTCTCCCTGTGCAACCCGGGACTGAAGATCCTCTTAAAGCTGCTCAGACTCTTAGAGGTGAAAGACTTTTGAATCATGGCAGCTACCAGGGAGGCCCACGCCGACATGACATAACCGTTGACTATGACACAGCCCTGTAAATATAAGTGAGTTCAGCTGCTTCCTATTCAGTTTGTTCTATTCATGATTGTCACAGCGTGGCTTTACGGTGGGAATTTGGCATCCGTCAGCTGCACTGATAGCGTTAGAAAATCCTGCTGTTTGAAATCCTAACTGAGATACATGCGGGGCTTGCCCTGTGGGACAGGAAATGTGATGTGACAGATGGGTGTTTATGAAAGAACAGAAACCATGCAGATGTGTTGGGAAAGTGGATTTAGTGATGTTGAATCTGTTTGCTATCCTCTACATTTAGTTGGACAGAGTCCACAGGCAGGTGGGAAAACTGTTTTCCAGTGGCATTTTAATGTGCATCTTATCTTAAACAAATCTGAGGGTGGTCTTAAGATCCAAACAAGGAAGGATAACAAGGAGGAGGTGAGATTGATTAATCTAAATTATATAATGTTTAATTAATTAAAACAGATTTTTTTAACATACATTAATGTATCTCTGTACATCACTCATTATGTTACGTAAGTGACTAAAGTCATGAGACATAATTAATGTGACTTTAACATAACAAATCAATTATGTCTCATGACTTTTGTCATTTACATAACGTAATGTGACATACTTATTTTAACTCAAATCACGTTTTTTCCCCTAAACCTAACAAGTAGTTTATGTGTCTAATCCTAAACAAGTAGTTTTGGTGCCAAAGTAACCAAACTGTGATTGTTTCACAACATTAAAAAAGAAATCTGCAACATATTTGCTGCAATAAGTCATGAATCATGAATCATCAAACATGTTCAGTTTAAATATTTGCTTCTCTAACAACACAGCTATCAGCCACAGTGTCCCCCTGAAATTTCTATTCAGGGCCGTGATAACTGTTTTAGTTCGCCTGTTTCATGTTAATTAGAGTTTAAATTATGCTGAATGTTTGCCAAATGAGTGAGCGTCTGTTTATGAGTCATAAGAAATTATTAATAATCTTGGAGAGATGTTTTTAACTATTAAACTGAGCAATACTGGAGTCTGGTAGGCAGTAAGACACGCAGACTTGTACTCGCTTGTTATTGTCAGTTTACAGTGTTGCACATGTCTTGTGCCCAAGCTTTCCCTCAAGGGCGCAGGGAAACAACTCGCTCCGACCATAGACTTTATTCATTCATTCATTGTCCGTAACCGCTTATCCTTAATGGGTCACGGGGGGCTGGAGCCTCTCCCAGCTAACATTGGGTAAGAACACCCTGGACAAGTCGCCAGTTCATCGCAGGGCTGACACATAGAGACAGACAACCACACACTCACATTCACACTTATGGACAATTTAGAGTTACCAATTAACCTATTATGCTGCATGTCTTTGGACTGTGGGAGGAAGCCGGAGTACCCGGAGATAACCCACACAGACACGAGGAGAACATGCAAACTCTGCACAGAAAGGCCCTGCCCCAGTGGCCCAGCCAGCTGACGGACTCGAACTCAGGACCTTCTTGCTGTGAGGCAGCAGTGCTAACCACTGCACCCCCGTGCCGCCCACCATAGACTTTATATGATATATGTGTGGACGGCTATACCTCCTTTTGCATGCACAATTGCTGCATATTGCTCCTTTAACAGTTCCTTTAACAGTGCGTGGCTTTTGTCATGTAATGTCCTCATTTTAACCCAAATCATGATATTTTCTAAAACCTAACCAAGTAGGTTTTGTGCCTAAACCCAACCAAATTGTGACCATTTGTTTTAAAGAGATAGATTGAAGCTCTTTGCTGCGTGTCATTCCCCCACTCTCTCTCTCCCCATTTCCTGTCACGTCTTCAGCTGTCCTGTCATTAAAGGCATAACATGGCCAAAAAAATATAAATAAAGAGACAGATTGGATTCACCAAATTCATGCAACAACACTAACTAACCAACTGACTTGTGCTGCCCCTCCACACTGGAGGCGTGCTGACCGTCATCTACTGTAGTTAATACACCAGCTGATGGGTAAGTTTCTCAAATAAGCCGCACTATCCCTTTAAGGTCTGATGCCGCCTGTTGCCAGTATTCTGAACAGGCCTGTATGTTGTTTCATGAGTCATTGGCACTCATCTTATTCTGTCGTTAAGGTATGAGGATGCGTGGGAGAATTCAATGTTAATCCAAACAGAACTGAAAAATTGGGTCTAGCAGCTGTTTTAAAGGTGCAGGACAGGAGGAAGCATAATAGAGTAAAGGGAGAATCATGATCAAACCGTAGCATTAATTTTTTGCAATATTTTGAAAGACAGAGGATCACACAGGTTCATGATGATGAATTCTCACCATGAAAAATGTCATATCTCGGCCAGCTGAAAGTGCTCCAGTGGAGAAGAAAAACAAACCTATGGGAAGTTAAAGTATAGTTCTTGCTCATTATGTGCAATATTCTGAACAAATAGTTGAGTTCCAGCACTTATAGTCTTGACTCAAGTGCAGTAGGTCAGCTGAATAAATCACAACAGCCATCGGACAAGCGAGACAGCCAACGCATTTGGAAAGGCAACAGTCTAGTTCATAGAGCACGCAAAAACCAAATGGGCAAAAAGATCTGTATATGGAAACTGAATATATTTGAGTAAATCTTATGGCTTTATTTGCTAACTATCTTCATCCTCGCTGTTTGTATTTCTTGCATTAAAAATCAAACTGTAGTGCCTTTTATATAACATCAGAGTGCAGTACATTGGGTTTCTCATTACTAGTAGTGACTATGAATCTTTGAGTTGAACAGAACAAGAAAAGAAATATATGAATAACCAAAGTCGGGGAGCCCCTGGCATCTTTAATGATGTCTTGAGTTTTATGATATAAGATGTCTTTTGATGTAAAATGTTTATCTAAAAAGTAGCTATAGCAGCTATAGCTGTCAGATGAAAGTTGTGGAGTATTTGAGTAATTTTTTTTCCACCACTACACAGACACAGTAGACCAGTAGGCAGAAGCAGAAGTTTAAAGGCTGTCCTACTCCATCAGCCTGTTCTTATTCCCAAGTCATCAAATGCCAACATAGATGCACAAAGTACCCATCAGTACCTGCTGACTGTTCTGCTGGACAGAATGGTAGCCTGTCTGACCACAAATTGTCTCATATTACAAGTAAACAATATAGTAAAATATGTTTCTGCAAACACTTTAGGCAAGAAATACGTGATAACAAAATTTTGATCTGATCAACACTGCCTTGTTGTGGGAGGCTCCATTGAAATCCAGAAACCCAAGCGGTTGCCATCGTTCTTGTCTTACTGCTAACCAGTACCTGAAAAGATGTTTCTGCAAAAGTTTAAGGCTAGAAATTGGCAATGAAGTAACAAAACCTTGATCCAAATTTGATCAGCGCGTTCTGAGATTGAGTCCTGTCCATTCCGGTGGACAGATTCGCTGAGAATGATTTGTCAGTTACAAGATATCCCAGCCCTAAAGCAGACCCTGCTTTATTATTTCTTTTACTTTAAATGGTACCATAATTTACAAAATGAAGATCACGCTGTTCTGAAGAAGACTTGAAACTAGCAATTGAAACCTTAAACTCATTAGGAAACTGTTTACTGAGGTAATAATTAAGAGAGAAGTAAGGTCATGGAGTAATAGAGTTGTCCCTTGCTGACCTTTAAATTGGCGTTCGCTTCACTTTTCAGACCAGGAAGCTATTTAATATATGGTTTATGGGCTCTATGAGATGCACCAGGCTTTCGACTTATTAGAAATTATTTAAAGTTTTAAGGTAGCCTACATAATGTGTCATGTTACTTGTATCATGTACCTTTCTTCTTGAGATGTGCTTCACTTCACTTAAACTTTATTGTTCTTTGTAATGTAACATAACATACTTTAATCCAAACGTAATTTTGTTGCCGAAACCTATGCAAATTGAAACCATTTTACAAGATTGACTAAATATCAAAAAGTTTGCTGCAGCCTTTCATTATGAAGCAGCAAAATCAGGTTTTCATCAGCAATAATCTGCACTGAAAGTGAAGACGATCAATTCACCGGATATGAACGCTGTTTTATAGGCCACAATGATTTGGTCGGATTGTGACTTTTCCATATATGAATTCGGTGATTCTTCTCATATAAGTTGCCAAAAACACTATGTAGTCCCTCATTACTGTTGTTTGTTCTACAACATAGCTGTGTGGGGTAAAGTGTGCAACATTTCTCCTTTACTTTGAAAGCCCAGCGTTATCCAGTGAAGAGCTGCTGCTGTCACACTCTGAAAGTTCACTCAGGAAGCAAAGAGGGAGAAATATTGTGAATCACATATTTGTTTCTCTTCTTCTAAACAGACTGGGATTAATTTCATGTTTTAGTGCTTCTTGTTTTGTCTGCAGTTTTTTTTTTTAAATACATTAAATCAAACTTACTACTCATGCCACATATTTGGTATCAAATTAAAAAGGAAACTGCTTTTTCAAATGAAAACAACTCCATTAGTTTCTTTCTGATTTTGAGATAGAGCTGTTTGGAATGAGTAGGAAGATATGCATTTAAGAGATTCTCACATCAAGTTTAAATTCTGCTTGGGTCTAGAGGCGTTAGTACCATGGAAGAAACCTTTGTCTTTTAAGAGCATAAATATATGTGTATAACCTGTTCTTGCCGTTTCCAGGGGGCCATATGTACTAATGATTCTATATTTCTGTCAACCTCTATAAGCTTTTCATCTTACTTTGAAGTTACATGCTGATCCATTTGTTAGTCTCTGTCTGCGTAGCTACTTCGCACATGAAAGATCAGATACCAGCGTATTCCGCTTCTTTCATCCCCAACACTCACACGGTGCAAATTAAAATATTTTACACAATGAAGGTGTTTTAAATAAATTTAATCACAGAAATCACACACACACACACACCTACACACACACACACACACACACACACACATGCAGGCCTGTCTTTACTGACTTCCTCACCCTGCAGGCTGCCAGGCCTGAGATCAGGGGCTGAAGCTCTCGCCTCCCGTCCCGCTCCCTTGAGGTTAATTATGTTCACTTTACCAGCCGTGACTCACTTTCTATCTGCCTGAAAAGCTCACAGACTACTACAAGCCCCGCCATGGCTGCTGTTATCGCTAACAACTAGCCCCTCCGAGCAGCCTCTGTTCACACGTGATATATCGCAGCCATGCCAAGGATGGCTAATTAAAATGACTGACTGTGAACAACTCTGGATGTGAAGCAGGTTGTAGGCCTGTTGCTGTGGTGGTGTTTAAACTCAAACTGACACTTTCTCCTGCTGTATGTTGTCTTTTTGTGTGTGTGTCAGGGTGTATTTGAAAATGCCAGTCTCCTCTCTGTGTCTGTTAAGAAGTGAAGATTGGAGAAGTGGGATTCTATGTTTTCTTTCGTTTCCCTCCCTTTTTTACGGCTCATTCCTGTCAGTATTCCCTCCTCTTTCATGACAGAGACTGCAGAGAAGTAAATGTTATTCCAGATGAATTATACATTACATGCATGGGAAATTTACTGTAGTCCCCCAACAGAAGCCATAGAGACATCATCTTGTTTCTTCTTTATAATATATTCCTTATACATACCTGTCTGATATTTCTTTTTATATTTTATCCATTGATTGTGTTCAAATTTCATAATTACTTCATTACTGCACTTTGCATACTCTCCACTGGCTTGATTTCTGCTGTCCAATGCACTCCCAAAAGACTTCAACTCAAAAAGAAATGAAAGCCCATCCTTTCAGCTCTGACACTGCATTGAAACATGTCATGAATTAAAAATCACCAGCGAACAAAATATAGCTGATTTTGGAGGACACTCTCATTTGCTTTCTTTCTGAATGAGATGTACAGAATAGCCTTGAGAGCTTGACACTGCAACTTAAGGTTTAATATTTGCAGTACTTTCACTTTCACATGAATGCACGCATCCCCACTGCACAACACAGACACAAACCTGGATGACAGAAAACTCTTTTAGCTTGTGCATTGTGTAAGAGGCTTTCATTTGACTGTGTAGCAGCCATTGAGAGGTTCTTTAACCTCTCATAAAGCCATTTGCCGATGAAGAGATGTGAGATGTGGTTACAAATTAGCTTATTAAAGGGATAGTTATGATTATTTGAATTGGGGAGCTCCAATTCACTGAATTCTAAAATGGCCGATTTTGTCTATGGACTTTGGTTGGTTTGGAGAGAGGAATGTTTGACTTCTGTGATTTATAATATAACCTACACTTAAACTGATATAGATTTTTTTTTAGGTGGGCCTATTATAAGTGGCTAAAATACCTTCCTGCAGTGGTTGCAAAAGTACACGCATTCTGTACTCAAGTAGAAGTACAGATACAAGAGGCACAAATTCATCTTCTTTACTAACTGAACCTCACCTTGTCTCCACTTTTTAGTGTCCGTCTTGGTCTGTGCTGTGTTGTTACGTCTTCTATGTCTATTTCATCTCGTTGCAGCTTTTTTTTTTGTCTTTTTATGACTTTTGTGTTGTTTTTCATCTTGTTATGTCTTTTTCTTCTAGCTATTTTTTTCATATTGTTTCATCTGATGTCTTTTATGTTGCTTTTCATCGTCTTACATATTTTTTGTCTTGTTACTTCTTTTATGATGCTTTGTGTCTTATAAAATCTTTTTCATCTTGTTGCAACTCCTTTGTCTTTTTACACCTTTCACACTGTTTTTTGTCTTGTTGCATCATTTTTAGTCTTGTTAAATCTTTTTCATCTTGTTATATCTACGTAGGTTTTCGTCTTTTTTTGCCATGTTGTATTTCGTCCTACTACGTATTTTTTGTCTTGTTGCATCTGTCTTTGATTGATCTGTCTGTCACTGATGTTTGCAGCAAGAAATTGTCTTTTCTTTGTGTTATTGTCACATCCTTTCAGATTGAAATCGGTCTTGATGTTGGGAAGGTGGTGCACATGTGATAGATTGATTTTTTATTTTCTGATTGTCAGTTCTGTGAGTAAGTAAGCTCATTAAGCATTTAAAACTGTCATTTAAAACTGTCATTTAAAACAGACAGTGACAGGGAAAAATTCGTTAATAACAGTCCAAGGCAATAAATGTAAAAATGCCCTGTAAGAACAAAGTCCTGTCTAAAAAGAGGTTAAAATGATAAAGTAAAAGTCCTGCAAGAGGGGTTAAAATGCTTAAAAACAGTTAATATGGATTTTAAAAAGCATGTAAATATACGTACCTATAAGGAGTTAATCCATGATGACTTGTTGATCCTTTGGAATGAGAAATCTGTGATTGATTAGTCATGCCTGCAAGGTACTAAATATACCTATGTCTGCAAAATCCGGAAGGGGGAGCTCTCACCACGATGCCTCATTCTCGGTCCTGCTGCCAGAGAGGAAGCTTCGTGTCTGAGCGTTATTATTAATATCTCCCCTTTTCAGGGTGTAACACACAATGATGCATAATACAAAAATAATCAGTAATTCCCCTCAAATGCATTAGCAGCAGCACAGCAGCTTCCATGCTGATGCCTCCCTTTGTTTCTCCTAACTGGCCGCGTGCAGAACGACATCTGAAGATAATGCATAAGTACCTCATACAACCCCACATCAAATAATCCAAACTATCTATTTAACAATAAATGATAATTTGTCAAATTGCAAGAATCGCTTCTAATTAGGTGTTTCTCCACAAAAGTATTGTTACCTTTACTTCACATTTTTTCCTCCATTGCTTGTTTCAAACCAACAACATTTTTTTTTTCAGTTAATGTGAATGCAGCAACACTGAATTCACAGGCACTGACAGCGTGGCACTAAGCGGTGAGAATGATTGAGACTGGGCTTGCAGACACCCTGAGATAACTGTCAGTAAAAAGTCCACAATGGTCCATTCAGCTGCTTCAGAAACACAATGGCTGCTGCTGGTAACCATGACAGTGACAGAGTGACTCTTAAATTACTCTGACATCACATAAAGCATGAGATACAACGGCATGGCCACGTATTCATAATCAATACTGTGGTTAATCTTGTTACATGGCCATGTTAACAGCTTGTTAACCCCTCACGCTTTCTTATTTGACACAATATTCAATAGGCTTTTGATTTATTTGTTCATTATTTTATTTGTTCAAAAGGTCTGGTAACCTGTGTTGAACACTGAAACTGAAGTACACTGAAATACAAATATATGCTCTATATATAGGTATATACAAAGAAACAGAATTAAACACATTTTCCAACCACAAAAAATGGTTATATAAGAAATTTATACAACTAGGAAAAAAAAGAAAGGTCTTTTGGTCAGCTTGGTGAATATGTTTTCATATTTGGCCTTAACTGTAATCACCCAGTTTAATTTTTAGTTAATAATAGGCTTTCATTTCATCTGCATTTCTCACCTTTAGCTGCTTTATTAATAAGCAAAGCTTGAAAAACACTATTATGGCGGCTGACAGTAGCTATTCAACATCACAGTAACATTTCTCTTTGATAGAACTAGACCACCATTGGCAGTTTTTGCTTTTTGACTTTTCATTATTCCTTAACATGAATCACTACTAATGAATGTAGGTATGCATGTAGCTTATTTAAGTATCAGGCTTTGATATTGCCTTTTCAGCCTGTTCTTACTCGAATCAAATACAGCAGCTTGGTCATTGCTTCAGAGTCTGACAATGTAGTTACACCGGAGTGTCCTTCGTGCAGGCGTCCCTCTTGTGCTATACCATAATGCGCTCCATGACATCAGGTGATGTAGTATAAAGAGTGATGGCATTTGGTGTAAAAACAGGACAACAAACGTGAAACACTGATTCCTTCAAAACTTGGTATTTTACCCAGATGGATGTGATTTTGCAGGATGTAGCAGTGCACGCTCGCAGGCAAGCCTCGTGACCATCTCAGTCTGTGCGCTGAGTACACAAAAAAAGTTGGACTGAGTGGCAAAGTAAAGGCTAGTTTTGTTTCTAAAGCTTGAATAATGAATGCATACAATATGAGATCAGTTTGTTTGATCTTTGTAAGCCTTGTAAATCTGTTTATGACACTGATATCTGAATACAGATCCCACTTAGTATATTTTTGTTGCCGGAAATAATTTAGTCCATCTTGTTCCTCTCCTGTGGAATCAGCTCTCAGTTTGAGTTCGGGAGGCAGACACCCTCTCCACATTTTAAGAGTAAACTCAAGGCTTTTCTTTCCAATAAAGCTTATAGGGCTGGCTCAGGTGAACCATCCCTTACTTATGCTGCTATAGGTCTAGATTGCTGGGGGGCTTCCCATGATGCACTGAGCTCTTCTCTCCTCCTCTCCCTCGCTCTGTATGAACTCTTATCCCAGTATGCCCTAGACCTGCTCTAATTGAAAAGTGCCCTGAGATAACTTTGTTATGATTTGGTGCTATACAAATAAAAATGTAATTAAAATTTGAATTGCATATTTTCCAGCATAAAGTTATAATGATAAAAGTGAAAGTCATTTGAAAACATGCAGAGAAGTCTTATGTCTAATGTTAGTCGTGGTTGCAGTCGTGCCAGCAGTGCAGAAAGCCAAAAAAGCGTGTCTTCGTAAATTTACAATCACAAAAACATAAAAATCATCTCCGTTAGGAGTTATAAACAGACGTGAGGTCTCCTATAGCTTTAATCTTGGGGTTAAGAACTTTTTACAGTTTTGCTAGCTTATCCAGGAAGTAATGAGATGACCCAAAGTGATCTGACAAGAACGCACATCAGGGACACACACCTCCTAGTGAAATACAGTTTTTAGGGAGTTGCAGTGGCCAGTGACCAAGCTGCTGAATTTGAGGAGCTGGAAGTGGGAATGTACTATCCTTTTTCTACTTAAACTAGCCTGGAGAGGTGGAAATACTCCCAAGTACAATGTTCTCATCTTGTATGTATGTGTGAATTAAAATGCAAGATTGCTCCTATATGATAATCAACCCATCTACAAGACAGAACATTGATGCCAAACTATTCTGCAAAACCTGCGAGGACTGTGTTCACTGACGATGTGCTTCCACTTTTTATTCTGGCTCAGTAATAACAAGGTAATAAAGGTAATACCTTGCGAGCCAGAGGCTAATACTCAGCAATTAGATGAGAAAAAGCAGAAAAGAAACATGTTTCAGCTCAAATTAATCTCTGGCATTTCTTTATAAGATGCAAAACCTTCAAATACAAATGTGGTTCTTTCTTTCCCAACACGGAGGTAAAAGCTTTTTTGATGAATGAGGAAGTTTGAGGAACCTGCGCTGCTATTTTCAGGCCTCATACAGTATAGTCCAACAAAACTCATGCATTGGCTAAGAATAAATGAACAAAAGTGTCACTTCAACCCACACACTACAGACAATGCATAGAAACGTTAAATTCTGCAGAATAGTTCACTTCTCCACTGCCTTTTAAAAGGCGCAGTATGTTCCTATTCATTTTTGCAAGCATAAATTTACAGTGTAAGCAATTTTACTGTTTTTGTATTGTATGCTTTGCAGAAAATGGATAATCCTCACCTTGCAGGTTGATACCAGGCGATGAATACCCAAGCCCAGTGCACCAACACGACAGTGATGTCCATTAAAATAAACCTGGTGAAAAAAATATTATATTCATTTTATAGAACCATCAACTTGTGTTGTCAGTATGTTTCAGTGTAACTTCCCCTCTCAAGCCAATGAAACTCTTGTATGACAAGGCTGTATTCCCAGGTGCCTCCCAAGGACTTGCATTTATTTATACAGGAAGTTTGAGGATTTTGTTTGTCAAACTTTATCTTTAGAGTGTCCTTGTGGCTTTGTTTGCTAAGGCACATAGTCTACCTCATATCTGATTTATTGCATGAGTGTGGCTCATATCATTCACCGCATGTCGTACCCACAACCGCTCACTCACATTTCTCATTCCATTCTGCTGTATACAAATCGAAATTCTGACTGAACTTCATGTTGGAGAAAATAAATGAAAAGCGCAAACACAGAGAAGAAATATAAGGATGAAATTCAGCCTGGTGTTTACTGTCAGATTCATATTTTAATGACAAAACATAATTTCTTAAAAGAACAATATTTTGGAAAAATCACTTTGTTTTAGTTAAGCAAAATGGGCCTCATTCACCAATATCTTTGAGTAACCTGTGTTCTTATAATGATAAATAGATGAGAGCATCTCTTCCTGGTATTTTGCTCCTGCATCATGCCCCCGTCACTCTTTTGGTGATGTATTTCAGACACCTGTCACTTTTTTATATGGTTAAGATGCTTCATTTTGCCATTTTGGTTCTGTTGAACCAAACTCCATTCTAAAAGCAGGTGTTTTATGGTAAGGCCATTTTTTTCAAAGTAAAAAGTTTAGCTACACCATCACTAATACTCTTTTTCAATCCACTTCAATCTGCAGAAACATTCAGCACATGTCATTTTCTCAGTAACATCATTAATTGACCTTTGATGAAGTGTTTGCCTCCTACACGCATACTGACTGGCTTCTTTTACAGTGCTTGTTCTCAATCAAAGGATGGCGTGGTTGTAAGAAATGACACATAGGTTAAATGGCAAATCTCATCCATCCCATTGTCCTTGTAAGATGTTCTTTACTAACATATGTAAATGCCCCACCAGTGCCCATATCAGTGCTTGAGACTGCAGGGCTGTGTGTACACAGAAAAGCTGAGGGAGAGAACAAGAATTCTCAAACAAAAATCTAAAGACGGTGGAGTACCAGACTCCAACATAAGAAAAACTCAAGTCATTCTAAAGTGGAGGTGCTAGTGAAGGAGGTAAACAGCAAGCAAGCTGTCATATTTAGTTTTGTCAGTGGTGGATACATAAAAACAAAAAACAAAATGCATGAGATGCTATTACTCTGTCAGTAAACTCTGTATCCAGAGAGGTTTGCACAACTACAGTAAATGATATGATCTCAAGTCCAAAAAATAAAAATTGCTGAGACAGAAGAGAGATGCTGACCAGTGGAGGGGGGAAGGCCTGTCTGGAGTCGTCTGAGCTAGACCGGCACATCAGGGTCATTACTGGAGACACAACACTCTCTCGTGTGCCATCAGCTAAACAGAACCTGACACCTCGCAGCCAGTACCTTCCTGCAACAACAATTCCATGCATGCGCCCAGGTCCAGTTCAGAATCCCTAACGTCGGATCTCAGATGCTGTCCTGGATAACTAAGAGAGAATGGAGCAAACACTGACACAGAAAGCCTCAACGCTGGCCACAGTCTCCAAGACACCTCAAGAAATGAACATAAATATTAAAAATAAAGATATGCACTGAAACCTGCCTGATTGTCTTTATTGAGATTAATTGTAAACTCAAAATAAATACACTGTTCCTTCACTAATATGTTGTACCTCATTTGCTTAATCTGTACACAAACAGGAATATCAAAATTGCCACTTGTGGTTTTATGGAGCATTACTCGCTGAAATTATCTCTGAATGAACACTGGCATATCCATCCACTCAGCATTTTTGTGCACCTTCTGTGGCTTTATTGTGGGTTCCCAGATTTGGTCAGTAGGCAGTCTTTTAGTAGATAAATCAAATGAGATACAACTTATTAATTAGTGAGCTTTAGAAGTGTCACTTTTAAGAGACCCAACTCCAGTTAATGCACAGCCATGAGATTGATATCACTCCTCTTATCTCACTCTTAGACATGACGTGAATAAGCATTTTTCCCAAAATGCAGTTCTAGCCCTTACCTTCCATAACGTCTAACAAATGCAAACATTTTTGGTGCAGGGAGGACAGATGGATCTTAATACGAAGAGACTGTTCTAATGTAAATAATGTGTTAATGCAGAGGGACTTTGTGAAGTTTCCTCCTGTTTGGTTTTGACCCCACATTAAAGTTTGCTGTGTAATATACCACAATATTATCAAAGGTTCCACATTTATACTTAACTTTTATCCCATCTTGTATCTTCTGGGTGAATGTGGGGCAAGCTTAAGTATTAGCATAGTTTGGCCTTCATATCTCTGAATTTTGTTCGACGCTGTATATGGTATATTCTGACCGCGCTATAAAACAACCCGCGAGTTCCATAGAAAGATTACTGATTCAGCCCAAGAGACTGTGTTATGTTGACTTGCAGAAACTGAAATACAACCAAACAACTGCTGTATTGCACTTGGGGTTTCTGTGTATATTAAAACACTAGTTCTTACACTGAAAAATATAAACACGAGTATGCACTATAATAAATATTTACCCAGCAGTATATACAGTAGGGAGCAAACGAGTAAAAGTTTGAAATCCCGCAGGATGCAGTGTTAATTACACAAATTACAGTAGAAATTATATGAGGAATCTCGCCTGCAGAGTTGTCAAGTTGAGATGTTCCAGTTTAATATTTCTTGCGCACCACTGAGTCGAAATTTTGTCTTGGTGGTGCTAAAGGGAAAGACAAGTCAAAAGAAACATTCACGCTTCATCCTCTTGTGACCACAAACATCCAATACAGATTTTGTCTAGAGGGAAAGGCTCCCCAACTTCTGAAAAACATTTAGTTTTAGTTACCCACCCCCAATAGAGTATTTCTAAACAAATCATGCACTTGAAAATACTGATGAAGATTATACATTTATTTATTTTTTTTAAGAAATGCAAAACTTCAGTAACACACTTGTAACAGCTTCATTTGCAGACCAACGCGTTTGAGCTCTGGCCTTCACCGGGGTCATCATGAAAAAGTAAAATTAAAACTTAAAGAGGGTATGAAGGGACAAAGGAATCCCAGGGGCATGAAAACTGGTCTACAAATAAAGTAGTTCTGAGTACTACAAGTGTTGCCAGAGTTTTGCCTTTCTTTTAGTCGTTTTGCTCCTCTCTCTGCACCCTGTAAATCGGTTAAGTTGTGCCAGAAATCCCCACTTGTTGCCCATTGCCAGGTCCTCAAATACCAACGTGTTCTTCAGAATCACTTGTAGCCACTTTAATAGCCAACTTCACTTTGAAATAATTCACTCATAAGCACTGCGCTTTTGGGAAGTTTTTCATGTCTCCCCTTATGTATCCCACTTAGTGGTATGAATCGCATACATCGCTGTGCTGTCATGGGGTGAGGAGGAGCACTGTAAAGGTGCAATACAAGTGCAGTACCTGCAACACATGTACGTCTGTGGCAAACACATCATCACAGGTCAGTTAACGATATTTCTGACATTTTGAGTGAATCAGAAAAGTCTTAGCGGTGGTGGAACTATAATTTCAATACGACTCCACCATAAAACACCTGCTTTTAGAATGGAGTTTGGTTTAACAGTCTGTCCACTTGAAAGACTGCCGGGAGCAGAGGGTATTTCATGTTAATAATTCACATAAATTGAGCTGACCTACCTTGTAATGAACAGCATAAAGCAACATAGGACATGGGGCTCAAGCTGATCTGTTTTTACTTCTCTCTGCTCATAGTAAAAGGTTGAGCTATAACCACAAATGGCAATCAAAACAGAGACAGCGGTGCCACTTGCATTTCTCAATCGGAGTATTCTGTCCAATTGATTCTGTATTTATAAGTTTAGGCATCCCTACCCACAAGTTAAACTTTTATAGCTGACACAATAGAGGGAGACTGAATAACTTGTCAGCATTTTTCTAAGCAGTGGTTTTTGCCACTTGTTCATCCTTCCAAATAGCACCAGGCAGGCTCTGCTTAATTTGGCCAAATTTGGACTTTTCCTCAGGGACCAAAGAACTAATGAAGATCATTGTGATGAGTGCTGATCCGTAAATCCCCTCAGAAAACTATGCATCACGTCACCCACGCTACATTATTTCCCTGTAGTCAATGGGGTTGGCCTGCGACTTGTTCAAAAAGTGCCCTGGGTAGTTTTGGCAACGTAAAATAGAGTAGTTCCCAGGACGCGTGCACCACTGACAGCCAACTCTTCTGGGATCATTTAAATTACCAAGTCAATAAGTAAAATTAGGACTCATAAGTACACAGGATGTGATGAAACTGATCCTCTCCAAATCCCTCGTTGCGGGAGAAAATACGGTTTCAAGCAGGTTATTTTAAATTATGCCCATGATGCGTCTGACTGTCAGATCATAATATAATTTTATGTCTTCAGCCGTGAAGAATAACTCTGGTGGGACTATAAATTACTGGCCTATGTCTGCTTGCATTTGCTATTCCCTAGCATCCAATAACAGCTCTTTCTTGTGCCTACTCACTAATAAATCTTTATGACTTGTTAACCATCGCAAAGGGAGCCAGTTTGATACACTGAGCTCTCATCTGCTCCTAAGTGCAGAGTACTTGAGCGACAGTACCTTTGACAGGATATGTACAGTATGAGACCTGCTTTTCTGGAAACAAGGGATATGTGGTGCTGTTGATTGAGGTTTTAGGCTGACGGGAGTGCATTACTGGCTGCTATAAAATGCTGAAGTAATTGCAGAAGTTCTCCTTGTTGACCAGAGTTTTCGTTTTGCGAGGCTTTTTTGTCTCAAGGCGTCTCTGGTCATAACCTTAAACGATCTCGGGTTTATTTTTAAATGATTCTTTCTCTCTGAAGTTTTTTTCAAATCAGTGTTGATTCTCCACACTAGCCTAAAGCAATGTCACTCGAGGTTTCTGCCCACAGATGTACTTTTCCTTCGTCCTCCAGACCCTGTTTGTCAAAGCTATTGTCTTTCTTCTCACTAACAGGGATCCTTACATGGTAAGGCAAGTTGTGGTTTGCTTACTCCTCGCTGGACTTTGTCCAACTGAACCGACTGACCTCTCAAGAAGTATTGATCAGCTCTCAGTCCTTGCATCCCTCTATCAAAAATCTCTCCTTAACCTACTGTGTTTTTGAGCCAGAGGAGGCAACGCAACCAGAGGCAAGGTCAAGTGCTGGTCTGAAGGTGGGAAGAGGTGAGGGCATGCCTGGATTATTAACAAGGCAGGTTGGGGTCACAGAATTCAAAGAGCCCCCTGAACTTCAACTTCAGGTGTGGAACAACTTGTAATAACTTAGATTTCAAGATTCTATAATATTTCAGATATCTAATTATAGAAATAATGATCCAAGAGGTTTAAAGTTTTTTTTTATTGAGACAGACATGTCTGATGGTGTAAGAGCTTTGGCTGAATAGTGGCATTAAATGTTCATATCTCAGACCTTTGCAGAATTATTCAGGGATAGGTGGAGGGGAAACTTTAAATCTGCCATTTGCAATGCTTACTTTAAATTTTTTTTCTGACATTTTTTTTTCTCTTCTGCCTCTGTTTTTTAAGAGAAGTTTATACCCCAGCAGAGCAGGCTCAGACACAGCACCTCCTCAAGGTTGAACTCTAGTTGTTGGTTCCCTCAGAGGTCAGCACTGTCAAGACAACTGGTCAATGGTCAAATCCGCATGTCAAAGATCACCAGAAGTCCACTATATGAGGAGGCTACAAGCAGATTTATTTTGCTACTGTGAATTAATCCAGTGATCAAGGAGATTACAATGAATTTTATTCATTCTAGCAAAAGAAATTTGGCTGTTTGACTCTCAAGACTCTATGTGTTGTTATTTAACAGTCTGGGCAAATTTGGAGTAGGTTATTGCCCAGAGCATGTCAAGTAGGGGTGGGTGGATCGATCCCCGAAGTATTGACGCAACTGATACAAACACTAGTGGACACAAGGGGGAGGGAGGCACACGGTGGAGGATTGCCACCTACAACCCCACAAAAGTGCCCTCTTTACTGCTCCTACAATAGATAAAACATGATAACGTGCCTCTAGGGTGCCCTTCCAGTGGACAAAATGTGTATTCCGTCTTTTGGCGTGATCATGCCCCACCACATACAGCTGGTTCCCCTTTTGTTTTTTCAGAGCAAAGCCTCTCAGTTCAATTTGTATTTCCAGGACGGGTATTCTTCTCTGACCCAACCAGATCCAAACAAGGCTTGTCGAGTGATGGTATCGATAGTAGAATCATTTGGAAAGTACTGATAATTCTTATGCAAACACTGCTGGACTCAGTTGCTGTGGAATTTCTAGTTAAATTACATTCAAGAGAAGGCAGACATCTCTATGGCTCAATATCTCCAAAACTCTGCAGCTCGATGAATAAACAGCTCTACAGGTAAAAATAAAACACTTGGTGTTCTTTGTTGTTGTGTGTCCACACATTTTTTTAGTGCAATGGATAAAGGCTACAGACATTTTGTGTGTGCTTACTTACAGTTTCTCCTCTAAATAAATTGGTTTACACAGTCTGGTTAAATTGCTGGTGTGTTTACAACATGTTTGAATGTCTGACTGACTCTCCCATGCCTTGATAATAGTTATATATCTGTTTTCCCAGATATCAGATATTAATAAGTCAAAATTATGGAATTAATTATACAGTTAGTCTAAGTTGAGTTGCAACAAAAGTTAAGTAACAGGTGTTTAAATCCCATTGGTTTTGGCTTCTGTGTTTATTGATGTTTTCTCTGTTCTAATTATGTCAACACTGAACTTTTCACATTTTTATTCTTTGTTTTCTCTCAGCCAGTCTGTGACTTTGTTTGACACTTTGAGTGGCTCCTTCATTCCTGTTGTGCGTTGCATTGTGAAACAATAGTGCCTGTTTACATCACATCCAAATCAGGGATTTGTATTTTAACTATTGTCTGTTATACGTGTACTTCATTGTGTGTAGTGTAACCTCACTACATATTCAACACACAGAATTAGAGTTAGCCTGACACACCTGTGGCCCATCCTTTCATCCGTCCTCCCCGCTGCCTGTCTCACCAGGTGCACCTTATTACCTAATTTGTGTTTCTGTATATTTCCCCCTGCTTTATTCAGACCTGCCTGTCTCGCAAATAGCAACAACTCAAAACCAAATGGAGTCACAGAGGGCCAGGCTGTAGTATTAACCAGGGCTTTACACAGTTTACACAACATGCATATATACGTAGATGCTCCATTAGCCACTACGGCTTCTGGCGGTGTTACATCAATGTCGCCGCCATGTTTCCTAGGTCAAGACTCAATCCCCACCCTTGAACCCTGCCTCAACCCTTAAATAAAACACCAATCATCGAGACTGGTTGAGAAATAAACCTTGTAGTGGTATTTATACAGAAAAACAGCAGCTCCCCTGTTTAAATGTATTTATTCACAGGTCAGTCTTGACCTAGGAAACATAGTGATGAAGTCAATGCATGAACAAAGGCCAACATGGCATCTATTTACATACTGTATGTCTTACCATGCACTGAGCACAACCAGTTTAACCAAAGCCAAGGTTGTGCCACTTTTATGCATTACAGTCGTTTTGTTGGGGAGGCCACGTTTGCTCCCATTTTGCCATTTAGAGCCAGTGTTTGGTGGAAGACTTGAGTCAAAGATTTATCGTAAAATGATTAATAAATTACCTTGTATACTTGCAGTAGTTGTAGTGAGCAGATAGTTGACTCAAGTCAGATTTAAGACAAAGTTTGCTTGGCTGACACTGATAAAAGACTCGGCTTGACTCTGACTTGGGATTCACAAGACATAAGACTTTAGACTTGAGACAGGTGACTTGAAAGGACTTCACTCTTTTTCTTTTCAAAATAAATACTTGTATTTTTCTAGGCACACCAGTAGAGACCAATGTATAAGGTAGTCCAAAAGTAATAAGATATTTGAATTGAAGGATTACGTTGGCAATGACGGTGGTAAGAGGAGAACAGCAGTATGCAGTGTTATATTAGGAGCTTCTGAGACAGATGTGTTAATAGGCCAAGGTGAAATGGTGTGATCCTCCTGAAGGGAAGCCACAGCAGGAGGATTAACTGTTTTCACTTGACTTGCTTGACTTCTAGCAGGGACTTGATTTGACTCTGTGATTCTCACAGTAACTTGAGACTTGTTTGTGACTTGCACATGTATGACTTACTCCCACCTCATTGTTTGGTCTGTCCACTCTGGGCTCAAGGTGGAAACAATTTAACAGTTAAAAAAAAAACTTTTGTGTAGAACCAATCCATAGTCTTTGGGGCAACCCTTCACAGTGAGGCGGTGATATGCCGAAGTCATGTGCCTACCACTGAGGAGAAGGGGAGCAGAGTGTTGTTTCGAGTAGGGCATGTCCTCATAAGTTCTCAAGCAACTATTTTGCATGTAGAAATCCTCAGGTGATTGGTAGGTGGCGAGATCTTCGATTATCTGGTATAACAAGACTTCTGGGCTACTATAGAAACATGGCGGTGCAACATGGCAGACTACATGACTCATTTTAAGATATCGAAAACATAACGATTCACGTTGTTATTTTCAGGTGATTATACACGAAACCATACTTATGGATATTATATTCCATGAATCTTCCACACTGGACCTTTAAGGTAACCAGCAGCATCATGTGGACACAGTATTTGCATCCCGGGGAGCAACAGGTTGCATTTGCAGCTTTTTTGTTGCACAAATCAATATGTTTATATGAGCATTGGGTCAAATAACTTTGTGTAATGTCAAAGTGGTCGTGATGAACCCACGCAGCAAATCTTCATGTCTCATTGCAAAGAGGAGACATTTCTCAGGAAATGCAGGTTGAGCAAAATAAAAAATAAAAAAAAGTTATTTGTGATATGATTATTTTGAATGTGACAATTTATTTTAGCAACATGATACAATATTTTGAGGGATAAATTTAGTAACTGGAATTAATACCAAAACTTGGATTAGCCCTGTAATGCAAACTTGGGTACAACACAGCCGTGCCATATTCCTCTTAAGAGCCAGAGGGCTTAACAAGGATCAGTTTTGCTTTTGAGATTATACTCAAAACAGTGATGATGAGGATTTAAAGTGGATTAGGATCCAATTTTAAAATTCTCGCCTCTTCATATTCATTACATTGGGAAATGTTAAGAGGTGCCACATCAGTAATGTGTTAATAGTCATGTCTGGGTTTTAATGGTATAAAATGGGTGATACTATCTTTGAGTGGTGTACTGTGGCTAATTTCTGGATTTTCTAATGGGTATATGACTGATTAAAGTTAATGAGTAAGATACCAAAGACTTTAAATCAATGACAAGTTGTATTTTGAATATGAAAATCCTTGCAGAGGTCCGACCTGGGGCTGGTATCACAGGACTCGGGGTCTAACCAGCTATCTTGGGATTTAAGTGAGACTCACTATAAATTGGTGCATCTTGCCTTGGCAACTTTTATGGGATGGCCCAGTTTTGACAATCTTTTTGAAACACACAAACAGCACACCTACTTCTGACTTTGCATGTTACTTGCTCCACCTGACCTATTTTTAGTATTCCCCGATCGCAGCAATTAAATCAGCGTTGATGATAATAAGATCCCAGTGTACAAACCATGGTTTTCCTTTGAGTCAGTTGAAACCCAGGTTTGTAATACCAGTTAGCAGGATCACATTGTTATGCTCAGTTAAGCCCAAAGAGGGCCTGAGTATGTTGAACTCACTGTCTTACACAGGCCTCTGGTGTAGCTGTCGAGGCTGAAGTAGGACAGGATGGATAGAAACAGGTGAATGGGGAAGGTCATAACATAAGGAATCATTGTAATCTGTCACAAGAAATAAAAAAACACACTAGAAAATGCTCCCTTTGGCCTTGTGCCTAAAGCATCACACAATGGTATATTAGCAAATCTTCATGGCAGAATCATCTGGTGTGTGGACATCCTTGTAACCTTGTAACGGTTTTCGTAATAGTTTTGGCACAAAGACAGAGGAACATTTCTGTTAACTGTATAAAACATAACCAGATACATATCTGTATGACATTTGCGGTTCATTTATTGTATTGTTTTTTGCAGGCGTTAATGTAAAATAAACTTTTTACACATGAAGCTGCTTTGGCGACGTCTTCCCAGCTCCATATATTGCGCACTCTCACACTTTCACTTCTCAAATCAGGACATCTGTCTCCTCGCTTTTAAAATCTTTTCTCTTTGTTTCCTCCTGGTGAATCCGCCCTCATGCTTCCACCGCTTATGCTGCTGGTGCACCTGCCTGTTAAAGGTGATGAGAGCTGACTTTCTGATTGGTTTATTGCGTGTTCGGCCTAAATCTGCCCGTAAATTAATAAGGGCACTTGGGCACACCTGATAGGTGTATCCCGCTGTGCGCTGCTGGTGCAAGGGGTGGGGCAGGGCAAAACACCGGGTATTTGGTGACTAAAATGAGTTGCCTTTTCTATAAGTTGAGTCCCTATTTCACTCAATATAAGAAGTTTTGCCAGCGATTATAATTTTGATTACCATCAAACTTTCCTGTCACATGTATTGGATTTATTTTTACTTCTAATTTTGTAGATCTCCAGTCTCACAAAATGTCCTCCCTTGTGCAATGCTCTTTATATAATTGGAACACTAGATTATGCAGATTATGCAGCAACTTCTTTTAAAGAGCCACTTCCTGTTTCACTTGGTGTAGGAAGATCCCAGAACAAACAGCTGCGAGATACAGCCCCCATCATATTCATTTCCATCAGGCGAGAAGGAGAGGAAGTAAAAGCACACCAGTTTTAGTTTTTATGAAGTCATTTTGGAAACCCTTGAGTGCATCAAATATAGAATACGCTGCTTTCAGTGGAGGAAGGCATCACAGGAACGAAAGAGTGGAGAAGGTATCATGGACGAGAGGGAAGGATTCATCATGGGAGTGAGGAAGGCAGCCTGCCAGGCTGTTAAAACAAGCAATCCCAGAAAATCCCTTTCACTAAAATCCTAGAAAGCCTGCTAAGTTCCACATATTTGCAGTGCTGTAAAGGCATGGCACAGACTGTCAGCAACTCAAAGAGTCTGTAAGAGATGCACATAATGAAGGGATAAATAAAGAATGCAAATCACGACTCCATTATTCATACACGAGTAAGCGACTAGACGAATTGGATTGTCACAATTTGACATGAAAAATAATTAAACTAAAACTTGGATATTAGGATATTTAATAAGAGACTGACAGTTTAATGCGTTTGCTGAGCTTCTCCAAATGCCATCGGAAAGGTGTGCACATAACAATATACATGGAGCTTGACATTGGGAGAGTTGTGAGCAGACAACCCCATCACCAGACAAGAATGTCAATATTAGATTATTCTGCAGAACACCACATTCAACACATGCATGATTTTTTTTGTTTTGTTTTTAAATTCTCACTTTTTGCAAAAGCAGTGCAACCAAAGAACTCTAAGTCCCGCCCCTTTTTTCTCTGTGCTCTAATAGCACTTGAGCAAGGTTGATACCCTGGTGGAACCTCAACCAAATTTCACCTTTCCTGTTCCTGTACTTAGATGCTACGTGCTAGGCTCATCGATGTTGAAGAAAAACTGAAGATTAAAAGGTTAAAAGATGTGGCTGGTGACCTGTAAAGTGACATACGTATATCAGAAATTAAGTCATCAGAAATTAAGCTAGCTAACTTATCAATACTAGCACTGGCATGTGGGTCCGTTGGATCACACTGGCACCTGATTTTGGAAAAAAAAAATATGAACTGTGGTCTACGGCAAGAGACAAATTATTGTTTGATCCTGCTTGATTAGCCAGTTAGCTAGTGTTTTGCTAAAATAAGATGTTTTGTTTTGATGTTTTCATCAGACATATTGCTAAAATTACCTAACTTAAGATGTGGCTGTAGCTGTGTGTTTATTACAAGTCCCCCAGCAACATCTGTTAATCATCTTAAAAATGTGTTTTTCTCTTTTCAACATAGACAAGCCTGGCACAGAGACTATCTAAGTTGAAGTAACAGGAAAGGAGAACATACCACCTGATAAGCATGCTCTACTGTTGTTGGCGCACAGAATGAAATATAGCGGGACAATTGTTAAGATTAGGGAAAGAATATGGTTATTGTTAATAAAAAAGCAAACATTTGCAGATCTGTGATAGGACGCACACTCTAGTCCCCTGCATAGATGTCAGACATGCTACAGACCACACCAACCTCACTACACAAAGGGCTCAAACTGAATAAACACGCTGTTAGCCTGTATTATGTGACCACATTGCATTTAATCTGAGGTTGTCGAGTACCTTAATGTATGTGTTAATTTCTATTATCATATCTTTTGTAATTAGCAACATTGTTAAAAACAGTATTGAAAAAATTATAAATTAGCTGTGTTTTCAAGCAGATAAACTTCTGGGCTCTCATGAAAAATGTTGCAACTGCACATTTAGAATCAATATCCCATTATAAAGAATATTATTTAAACAACAGACAGCCAATTGTTTTGAGCTTTGATAAACATATCTAGTGTTAATTAAACAGGCAAATATTTTTTCCATTAAAATGTTATGGAAATTGATTCACTGAGGAGCAAATTATTGAATTCATTAAGCAAACTTTTTAACCAGCAGGGCCAAGCAACAAGTTTTCTATCCTTCTGTTTACACTGCCATTTATTAATGTGACAAAATAATTATAAACAAGCTCATTAATTCTGGTGTGGTATTGCTTTTAAGGAAAGAAAGCAATTGTCAAGTCATTAACTTTATCAGTAAGATAAAAGCAGGATGAGAGACTTCCCAGCACGAGTGCCGCTGTCGTGACACTTCGGGTCGGCGGCTAAAGGGAGTGGATGATAAGAACCCACCAGAAGCTTCCCGCTGGACTCAAATCCACGGTTTGGTCGGTCAGCACTTATCAACATAATATCTCTTCTGGTACACTTTAAAGAATGTTTTCTAAATTCCCTTCTTAGAAATGCTCTTGACTTCTAAAATCATTTGTTATCTGGAAACAGAATCCTGAGAATCACACGCTGTGCAGATCATTGCAGACCTAGAAATGATGCAACTAATTTGCAACAGCAAATATGTATTGAAAGACATGCAATGCCTCCAAAACGATAAGGTATCTGCAAAGTCGCACTGCATTCACTGACAATGTACACCTAAAGTTTTTCCTACAATGTCTGCAACACAATATATAATGTATGGTGCAACCTGTTTTTATTTTGTATATCTTTATTGTTTGCATCTCTAAACCTCCCTCCTTTCTGGTAAAAAGAGAGCTAGGAACTCTTGAAAGACCACCGTCTGGAGTCTGTGAGGATGATTAATAAATAGCTATAGAAATGTCACAGCAAATGTATCCACATTGAAGATATACCTTGCGGTGTTTACCATCTTCAAAGCTGCAATAACAAGATGACTTTGTTGAAGGTGAATGTAGGCTTAGAGATCTTACGTGGAATGTGTGCATTAAATGTAGAGTTAGAAATTCTGCTGCTACAGATTGAGTTGGTGTAAACAAGTTGCAAAGACTGGTATATATATCAGAGAGTGCAAAAAAACAAGCATGCGACTCTCCACAAAAGGGAAGGTTCAATACAGTGGGAAGAAAACACTACTGTTTTATCTGGCTGAAACTTGTATTTGCTGAATTCAGTCAGATTCACACTCTGATGGCGAGTCTTCACACTGATGCTGTAATGCAATGTAATTCTGTAATTATGTTGTTTCATCCAAAGGTCAGATCCTCGCAAATGTTTTCAGATGTGGAAAAAAAATCTTCTTCAACTGACTTTTGGGAATAGTTTCACATAGCTACTTATTATTTTTGATCTAATCTAATCTATCTAAATTTATTTGTGTATTTAATGGCAATCCACAAAGATTTATGGCATAAAAAGTTACAATTCAGACAAGGTTACAGAGATGACAAGCTCATAATAATAATATTGTGTATGTCCCCCTCGTGCAGCCAAAAGTGCAGCCAAGTGTGTAGGAGAACCGATTTTTATTTTCTGTTGATTGTACGCAAATAAAAACGTATATGAAGATTTGATTTCATTGCTGCCAATAGATCCTCCTTACACTCTTAAACTTGTGAGTTGGGGCCTCCATGGATCAGACTTGTTATTCCATCACATCCAACACACCTCATTTACACCCCTGGGTACATCGTCCAGTTTGTGTTTACACCTGTCTGATACCTCAACATAACGCAAGCCTTCAGATGTGGTCAGGTAGATCTGATCACCTGGCATTTACACCTAGAGTTGGACCAATGGATGACAGTCATCGACCAATGAGCCCTCACCATAGTAACACTGTGATTTAAAAGTCTTAAATGAGAGTGAAAATAAAAAGAAGCGGTTGCTGCTAGTCTTTGCGCTACATCTTCATGTCGTGTTTCATATTTTCTTTTTAACCGAGTAAAACCACAGCACATTTGGTTCATTGTGGACAGCATCATATGCCAGTTAAGTAGACACTAATCACAGAGTCAGAAAACCCCACAACACTTGCTGTTTGGGAGATGCTCTGACCCAGCTGTGTAGACATTGCAATCTGGCCCTTCAAAGTAAAAGTCGCTCGGATGCTTACACTTATCCAGTTTTCCTACCCCCAACACATCAGCTTGACGGATTCCCTGTTAACTTGCTACCTAATATAGCTCACCCTTTGACGGGTGTGATCATGTTCCTCACTTATCCTGGCAGTGGTTTTAACAGTTTGGCTGCTCATGTATAAAACCTGTGACATAAATCGCATACCTGCTGTGCGTGCAAAGGTCTATGTATGGTTATGATACTGACACTTACATCAGTTATGCTACTACCTAAGTTGCAAACATCCTTTCCCCTGCACAGGTGAGAAATGCTCAAGTTTTGATTGTGTTAAGAGATGTGCACATCCAGCACTAACTACCGTAGCTTTGAATAATTGATGCTGATTTTGTGTGTGTGAGAATAAAAGTTAACAACTGCCTGAGAGCAAGGCGAAGCTCCTCTCTTCGAGGCAAGAGGCAGATAATGAAGGAAACAGCAGTGTACTGCGGTGAAAACACTGCTGTGCTTCCTGAGGAAAGCACCTCGATGAGATAATGAACTCTGGATGTGTGTGAGACTTTTTGACTAAGAACTACCCGTCATTTCTTGGGCCTAGCCGTGCTGAACATCTTTAATCCCCTACCACCATACAGTAAATCTGTTAGCGCTCACATTAACATTTCAGCCTCCTTTTTGGAATACTTTAGAGCATCAGTGAAGAGGGATGGATATAAACAGCTTGGACTAATCCCAATACCCAGGACAACAAAAAATAATTAATTGTGCCTAATTTGCTGCTGTCTAAACAGAGATTGGATTTCGTTTAATGCTAAACAGGCAAGTCCAGGAAATAAACACATTCCTAATTTAAAATGCTCCCCAAAGTGTTTCCCGCTTTTCTCTTTGCTCTCCACAAGAAATATATGCAAATGACAGCATTTAGGTTTCATTCCCTGCACTGAGAGGAAATGGTGGAAGATCCCCGAGAGGGTTTCAAGTCTTAGGCGAGCCTCCTTCATTCTTTCTTCAAAGCCCCATCCTTGAGCTACTGCACCCCTCAGCCTCCGTAGTGAACTTGTTTGGAGGGCAGAGATGTTTGAGCGACTTATGAACTCTGTCACGGATCAGGCTGGACGCTGGCCTGAGCCCTGCATCAGGCTTTCTGATATATTTTCTGCCCGTGTTCAATCAAATGAGAAATTTGTGAGTAGAGCCGGGTGGATGCTGAGAGGCTCAACAGCTGCTGCTGCTGCTGCTGCTGCCGCTTGTCTGAAAGCGGAAGGGTAAAAAAAAAAGTTGAGAGCTTATCTTGAAACCTTCTGATCTGTGTGGAGTAAAGACAGATAGATGACTGACAGAAATAGAACATGAATATCTGAGAGGTCCCAGTTTATTTGCATCATCTTTTACATTTTCACAAAGGTATATGTGATGTAATTTGATTGGCACTTTAAATGGACTATTTTACATGACCCATTATGATGAAATATCTCACCAAGATAATGTGACCATATACCACTATAAACCATCGGAATGCAAATTTTTAGAGGTGCCGCATGTCACACATTTACAGGGATAATTCAGATTATTTGAAGTGGGGTTGCGTGAGGTACTTATCCACAGTCAGTGTATTAGCTGCACCTATTCTGCGCTCCAATTTTGCACTCTGAATTTTTTGCAGCTCAGCACCTTTTCACTGCATATTGTCTATTCATTACAACTGTACCACAGTCCATGCTGAATATGTACATACTGAATATATGTTGAATCACTGACAGTTTCAGACACTGCAGTTTTAAACTATCTTGCCACCTCATTTCTTAACTGTTCTACTCTTTTCTTAAATGTTGTATTTTTGTCTTTCTTTATGTTGACTTTTTGCACATGACATTTTTGTGTGATTCTGTAATTTGTCCCTGTATATGAATATGAACATTATCATTATTATTATTGGCAGTAGTAGAAGTAGTAGTCTTTTTGCACAGTTGTCGGAGTTGTTGCAATCTCATTTCACTGCTGTTGTACTTGTGCAAATATGCATGCAACACCCCCAGTTTGGTGAAGCAGAAAGGGGCACCAGCATGGAAGCCAAGGAATGAACTCCTGTGGCTTGAGTCAGCAACAAAGGGTATTTTAGTCATTTACAAAAAGCTTTAATTAAAAAAAACCTAATCAGTTTTAGTGTATGTTGTATTTAGAATATTCTCAGTGCCTCACTTTGCCAGCAGACAGCCTTTTCTGATGGGAAACTGCAGTTATATAAGTCAAGTATCACTCTGTCCAAACCAACCAAACTCTACAGGCAAATTCTGTCATTTTACCTCTGAACATGGGAGATGCTGCGCTATTGCTGCTTCGATCTGCTTGTGTGACTTTGGTGTTTTAAAAGATTAGTTCTGGTTCACCAAAGTCACACAGAAACAAAAAGAAACTAACCTATTGAGGCAGCAGTAGACCAGCAATTCCTGTGTTCTGCAAGGTGAAATTAGTTGTTTCGCCCCTGGAGTTTGGTTGGTTTGGAGAGAGCGCTATTTTATGATTTTATGATATAAACTGTAGCCCCCCTGCACATTATAAACAATTTATTCCAAAGTGATAACCCCTCTCCTAAAAAATAACTTATCAGTGAACCAAGCTCACAGGTAAAAGTTATCTTTCCGCTTTGAGCCCCTCTAAATTAACAGCCATAACTGGCTCTCCTGCTCAGTTTGTATTCCAGATGTGTTCACTGAGCGAAGTGGCTTTGTAGATGTTCTTTTCACAGGACGCAGCAAGGGATGCCTGCACTGTTCTCCTTAAAGAGGTGGTCCTCGAGGCATGTCGGCTCATCACAAGGGGTCCACAGAAGAGGACCAGATTTAACATTCTTACATTTAACATTCATTAATTTTCCTTTTTCTTCTTTTATTACAAAGACTAAGAAAGAGCCGCCCGCAAGCGAAATGGGTAAAGCATCAAGACCCTATGAGCACATGACAGGGTATTAAGTGTTTGCTGATGAAGGCTTATGAGAGCTATTCAGAACCCACTTGAGTGTTACCTTTTGTTTGTGAGTCACACTGCGGAACCATGAAACCAGAGCCTGTGTGAGGAACACAAGCCACAAAATGACTTCAAGGCTTATTCTAAGTCACAAATGTTTTGTCTAACTGGTTAGCTTAAATGTCAGTCCACTGGGCCAGTCCCACTGCAGGTCCATAGGCTACTAGTCATGCTTATAACCAATAGTATTTATTTCAATATATCCCAAGATTACAGAGACACTAATTTCAGATAAATAAGGGACAGATTGTTGGTGTTGAGAGACTAAAGCTCATACAGGAGTGGTATTTAGGTGGTAATTTAGGTGTTTTAGAGGGACAGGAATTCTTAAGGCGGAAATATACTTGCTTTTAATTATGCGTTCGCATACGCACCCCTATGCATCCCTACCCTTCATGGCTGCCTCGTGTATCCTGCGTCCATTTGGAGTGATGGTTGTGCGCGTCCTCAGAAATTAACGCTACGCATACGCGAACGCAAACGCACGGTTAAACAAGTATATCTCCGGCCTTATTGGACATATATTCTTTATATAATAGAACGACATAGATTCAGGGCTTCCTAAGATTTGAGTATTTTTTAAATCAAGTTAAATTTCTTGTTTCCTCTCTTCTAGAGAGTTTGATTATTCAGCAATGGACGTCTCAGGCAGTGGTTCTCAAACTTTTTTTGGCATGATGCCAATTCAGAGGCCAAAAAATTTCACGCCCTGCAGCCCACAATTTTGTTTTAATCAATCATTAAAACTGAGAGCGAAATCAACTAATAAAAAAAGGACACAAGTAGTATTTTAGTAAAATAAGGTTCAGCACAATAGCATCAGCCAACTCTACATAAGTCATATTCACTCAGCTTATGTTTCACTCAAGATTTTCCCCAGTGCAAATTGCATCTGTGGCCATAGGGTGGTGCCAAACAACCTGCGTGAGTGAGTGTCAAAGAGCAGAGGTCAGACTCATCACTGGGAGCTCAGATAATAACAAATTAGCAACGTTGACACTAGCAGCCAAAAATGAGCGATACCTGTCATAGTTAAAAGGTGCAAACAGTCGAAGTTATCTTTATTATGTCTGTCACAATCTTTCTTTGTATCACTCTGTTTCCCCACATTCCACCAGAGGTCCAAAAAGTTTTGTCCAGATCCTACCACTGCCACCGGCCTCACAATCAACTGCTTCTCCTTCCATTTTCCCAGCTGCATCTCATTCTCTTATCAGCCACTCACATCCTTTGTTGGTTCGACTAGCCTGTCTGCCCTGAACCTGCCTGTCTGCCTGCTTCATTTTCTGCATTTGAGTCTGAACCTGTGTTTCACAGGCTTTGACAATGCTAGATGCAACAAAACTGTACAGCTGAGTCGCGTTAGTCATCCATCATGCGACAGAAAACGGACCTTTAAGATGAAATAACGTGTGAATTAGCCATGCTGTTTCAATCAGCAAGAGAGGAAAATCAGAAAACCTGGATGTGTTTTGCCAACTTTCTTGTCAGCAGGATGGATTATATTGGTCAGGCCCAGGGGAGAAGGTGACTGACGTTACATCAGGTAAGACACAAAGTTTTGTTAAATTAACAGTAACATAAAAAGTTCTCTTCTAAAGCATTAAATAATTTCACACTGTGGCGAAGTTGGAAAAACAGCAAAATTACCCAAAATTAATGTATCTCCGAACTATCTCTTTAACAAAACCACACACATTTCAGCTTTTATGTGTTCTCCATTTGATAACTAATGTAATATTTTTTCTTTTCCATTCACTGAGCTTTCCCTGAAAATATTTAGAGCCCCCTGGGCCTACTCCCACTTTGAAAAACATCTGTTTTAGAGAAAACATAATTTCTGCCAACATACTGTTGAGTGTCAGATCATGAAAATGTGTTATTTTTGCAACATTGATTTACAACTGTTTTGGAAGACGCAAAAGCTGTAATATTTAACATTTCCACATTTCCAATCGTCCGTAAACTCTAGACATATGTTACATATTTTGTTGAGTTGTGCACTTACATTTTCCCAAATGTTTCCAACGATCGGTCAAACAGTAATTTAGTCAACATAACTTTGCATTTCCTGCTAGCCACTGCTAGGTAGCTGCTAGTTGCTATAACTTCCGGAAAAACACAGGATAGGTCAGAGAGTGAGAAGGGATGCAAACTAAATGGGACGTGAATAAATCTTTAATATTACCTCGTCCATGAACCTGATTTTTGTCTGAGTCATGTCAGATGGATTTCAGCTAGGTGGCTGTTTAAAAATCAAGACAGCTGCCACGATCCTGCTCTACTTCTCCATATCATTCAACTACGTCTTTTGTCATTTGTTGAATATGAGAGAGACGCCCAGTGGCAGAACTTGGATATTGTACATAAACAAATCATGTTATTCTGCCACTAGGCACATCAGATCAGAATACACTTCTTCTGGGCGATATGTTGTTCCTGAGGGCAGTTACAGGCATATTTTGTCATTTAATTTGGACATAATTTGCACACTCTGTGTAATCAAGCGCTGTCAGCAAGCCTGACCAAAATATTCTGTTTCATTTATTTAAATTGGATGCATAAAAATGCTGGAAGTAAATAGTTGGACTTTTGGACTGTCATTTGATTCTTTTGAGTTTTATTGATATTTGACTGTGTGTGGGAGGTTTTCATGAATATTTTCTCTCCTATGCCCCTGAAGCTCGGTGAAGATTTGTTTGCTGCTGATGACATTTTAACAATATGCTATTTGAATAAGGAAGTGGAAATAGTGTGATCCTCTTCAAGCTCTGCAGGTACCAGCACCAACTGACTGGGATTGAGGTTCCTCTGTATTTGGAGAGAAAATATGGCAATAATCTCATTGTTGGATGAGAAAAATGACTGCTTCCACTATCAAGGGGAACGGATTTTGAAAGAGGGGAAAGGATTTGAGAAACTTTTTAATGATTACGAGTGATGAAACACCAAGAGCGTTTGGGGGGAGAAGGAGTCAAGGGTGGCTAACAAAACAGTGTTGAGAGAAAATGAAGTTATGTTCCATGGGGATTAAGCTGACAGATAGCAAAGGTAAAGACTGCCTCCTTTTCCAATCTGTCCGTGATATCAGGTTCGATCAGGAATAAGGCAGCAGAAGCCAAGTGCAAAAAACAGGCCAGAGTCAAATACCGGACTGCCACTCAAGATTGAAGCGATTTCTAGAGTCTGCAGTGCAAAAAATAGCCTGCATTTAAGCATGGAACAAGAAAAGCTGGAAACAGTCTGTCATGTAGTAAATCTTTAAATGAGAGAGCTGGCAATACACTACCACTAATAAAATGCACTACATCCCTGTGAGCATGTTTCTGTTCAGAATCAGAATTAGTTCAAAGTTTATTTTAAAAACTATTTGAAGATATTAATTGAATGTTCACATTTAGACCATATATCACCAGTATTTGCGACAGTGACATATTTATTTTCTGTGGAAATGGTAGCCTTTAGTCACTTTGGAGATGAATTAATAAGCTCCATTGAAATGTATTACTTGAAAGCCAGAAAAAAAAGCCACAAATTAATCTCAAACCCCAACACAAAGGTGAAGTCAAGCCCCTTCTGGCAGACCACCATGGGACCTAACTTTGGAAGAACTATGATCTGTAGTCAATTCCATTTGAATTGTGCCAAAAATTACTTACGAGTTGCCATTTTTCATAAAACTGTTCAAGTATCAGACTATGAAGATGCCTTAATGACAAGTCACCGTGTGTGTGATGTCATGACTTTCTCCCTCCAGGAAGTTAACGTTTGCTGCTGAAGCTCCGATGTCTGTGTGTTTTCATACCTGGATGGAGGTACACATCAACGATTCGTTGTCGCTCCATGGCTGATAAAAGGACCAGGAGTCGCTGATAAAATGCTTAAGGTAAAATAACATTACAAGAGAATGCGATGTCTGTGTTGATGATTTATTTTGTGCATAATGAAAGATGTTAAACTTCGACAAACCTGCCACAAATTGTGACTTTCTGGTTTTGTAACGTTACATTTTAAGTTGACAAGCATCATATGTGTAATTCGTGGCTAATGCAGGATCAAAAGATAATTTGTCTCTTGCCATAGACTGCTGTTGATATTTCACTTAGGTCCCATGTGGCACGTCAAACAGGGCGTGACCTTGCCTCTCTGTTCCCAAGGAGAAAGTCCAAGGATTAAAGCTCTCAGCCACCATATCTACCAGTTCAATAGACTAGTTTTGTCACTCCTTATGCTACATCTAAACTTTCAGAATAGTCAAAGCTGTGAACAATTTGCACAAGAACATGTGCATGTGTTTTAGGCTACTGCAAGAACCAGTGTTGCCAGATGCAAAATGTAGCAATACTGTACTATGACTTTAGAATAACTTTTTTTAACGAAAAAGAAGTGTATTTACAGAAACAACATAGGAAGAGGCCAGAATACTCCACCAAACTGCAAAAGTATGCCATGTTCACTACATTACAGGGAGACTCCATCATCTAAACAAGACAGCAACAGTTCATCGCTTGGCACAGAATCGATCGCAGCACATCACACAACAACTCCTGTTCTTACCCGCCAAAATAAAAGCCCCAGACTGTGTCACTGCTCTACCAGATGCTTGATCAGTGCGGTGCTGATGTGATCGATTGCTCTCAAACAAGGTTTCGTTGTGTGTTTATGGAAATGTCAAATGTATCATAGATTTGTCCCTTTTTGGGATTATCGATCAAAACATACGGTCTTAAAATCCGGTAATTGTCATACATCTGGCCACACTGGCAAGACCTGCAATGCTGATACTTTAACCACATTTACCTGGTTTAAAAATGAGGTCTTAAACATTCAGACCGAATATCAAGCAGTTTCAACAAGAAATGATGATGCAAAGAGGGAGACATGGTATCCAAGGGTGAGGAGGTAGGGGAAAATTAAAACATGGTAACAGTAGGCTGGCTTCTTATTCAGCTGAGAAGCGGGAATGAACTGGGGACAAGTGACAGTGGCAGTAATTAGGGGAGTTAGTCATGCAGAGGCTGTTAAAAGAGCCGACCACGAACACTGGATATGGAATAAAGGCAGCACAAAGATCAAGAAAGCAGATAACGGTAGACCCATGACTTTTTATTACTGAGCCTCATGTCACTTTGGATTTTAATTTTATGAGATAACAAGGTAGGGAAATTGTAGTTGTGGTTTAGGACCAAAAGAAGAGTCCAGCCAAAGATACTGAGGCCCTGAACCTTCCTATAATAACAGACAATTTACTTTATTGACGCAGAGGGTGTAAAGGTAAATCGGACTGTTTGGTTGAGTTTTATGTGCTCAGGTAGTTTAGATCTGAGCTGGAATTAAATATTGACTCACCATTTTATGCAGTGTCCAAGTGGTGGCAGTAATGTAACATTCACCCAGCAATTTAGCTGCATAGACAAAGTGAGCCTGTGATGGCTGCATTGTGAGCTGTGTCACCAGCTGTTCAGTGCTCTGGCAGCATCTGTACATTAAATGTTTATAGTGAGCACAGCAAGTGACCGCACCACATCATTCATACAGACAGTGGATGGTACGATGCCATTGTTTTAGATGGATGTGAGGCATTTTCACGTGGCACATTTCATACTGTCTTTGCCAACTAATACCAAAAGATGAATGAAATATGAGTCACCTTTTTTTTCACACTGTGTACACATACAGTGATTTTACACAATGGACAGGAAGAATTGAAAGAAACCTATTAATGATCCTTTCAATCCTTCCCATCTCTGTCCTCTCCTCTGGTGGAATATTATGCATTTATATGTCGCTCATTGCCCCTGTGGTCATTTGATTAAACACATTCATTTCACAATATGCACCATCTTAGCATAATATCAGCTAAATTAATGAAGGGTTTAAAACTAGATTTTGATACAGGGCTTCTCTTCAAAATAGGACCTGCTGGATTACCTGATAATAAAAAAGGACCGATCTGAAGGGCCCTATCGTGTCGGTTGGTATTGTGCTTTAGTGGCACATTTTCTTAGTCATCCCAAAGTTAAAATTAAGCCAGTTACTGCAAGAGTTGGGTACTGAAACGTGCTGCCAATGTGACACCAGTTCCTAGACGTCCACTGCCAACTGGATCAACTTGCAACACAGATTTCGGTGGCTGGTTTTGGTGCCAGTAGAGCTGTCTACTGACATAGTTTCTCTCTGGGGTGAACTAACAGCAGCCTTTCCTCAGGTTAGCAAATATGATCCTATTTCTGCAAAAGAATAGCTGAATTTTGAAGCTGGGGTTGGTAGAATACCAAGAAAAACAACTCTCAACTCAAATTTATTTTGCTGTTATAAGTACTGTAACTGCTAGAGTTAAATTAGTTTAGTTTAATTATTTATTATATAACAATTGATTCCTGACTCTAATTACCACAAACCAACTGCCACACAAGTGAACCTTGGGCTTTGAAGAGGATCTGCGTTGTCTGGGGCCCCGGGGCAGTTACTCACTTCACCAGGTTGATAATCCAGCCTCGCTCGCAAGGCCATGTCTATTTGTTATTTTCCTCGGTTATTTTCTGTCTCTGCTCTGACTATTCACTGAGAGAATGAGAGAGACAGATGTTTACTCCCTAGAAAGTGTAATTTTTACATAAAATTGAGCGATAACGGAGACACAAATTCAGAATTGTGACCCGAATTATATAAAGTTTATCCTCAACTTTGACAAAGAGGAATAGTGGAACAACAGCTCCGTTAAGGCTATAATTTTGTTCTTCTCAAACATCTGTTTAAATTGTAAGCTCCACAACCTTGAGTCATGCCTCGAACACACCGATTTTTTTCCCGATCTGTAGAGTGGTATGCCGCTTGTTAAGTAGCATATGCTGATATCTACAGTGGTACATGCCACTTGTGTTCCATCAGCACAAAGTTAGGCTACAGTCAGTCATCATGTACTTTACCCCAGGAAATGCTCTAAAGAACCTTGAATACTGTTTAGAGAGTAGATAGTAAATCACACAGAGTCGTTACTGAGGAGGCAGAGACACATTTTCACAATTAAAGCAACTCAATGAAAATTGACCGCAAGAATCAGGGCAAACTGGGGCAAAATAATGGCTGTACAATGAACAAAATAACGGGCAAACTAATGGTTGTACATTATAATGTTATGTTGCAACCCTCCTCACTACCTCAGGCATGAGGCTTCAACTGAACTCAGGTGGGTAGGAGGGCAGTCAGATTCTGCACATGGCCAGTCAACACATCACACCTTATATTGCCTGGTCCTGATTACAACACACACAACAACAAATTGACCTGCACTAAAGGGAGTATTCCCAGAAATTCGCAGCAGGTGTCTAAATGTAACTCTTATTTCTGTATATTACACACACAATCAACTTCTTCTTTTTTGTTTTTTAAACCTAAAAGACCACCTTTCATCAGAAAAGCGGTCTTTTGCTACAAGAGGCCTGTCACTTCAAACATGCTCCAGGTATAAAAATGCAATTGAAGCTGACCCGTTTCATAGCACACTAACTAAAAGAAACGACAAAATAAAAGCAGCCATTACATGCTCATATAGCCATGTGGTCGGCCTTATAAACCTGTCCCTGCAGTCTCCAATATGTCAGCAAGAGCAACAGGCTACTGTAGATACGGATAAATGAACACAGTCTGGTAAAAAGAGAGGACGCTCACTCACCAGTGGTCAGACGTTTGAAAGAAATCTACCATATTCCAAGTGATCTCAAACAGTCACCACATAGAGGGCAAAAAGAAAAGATGAAAACTCTTCGAGTGTGAAGCTGAATGGATTAAGCATCTAGCAGCAGAGAGAGCCTCAGTCAGCCTTCTTGTTATTGGCAAAAATACACATTATTGGTTGCCTGGTAGCTCAGTTCTTGGAGCGTTTGCCCCATGTTCTGTGGCTGTGAGGTTCGATTCCCGCCTCTGGGCCTTTGCTGCATGCCATTCCCCGACTCTCTCCCCCTTTCCTGTCATGTTTTCAACTATCCTATAAATTAAAGGCATGAAAGCTCCAAAATATATAATTTAAAATATCACAAAACCCTTGCATGCATGCAGTATGTTACTGCATACTGTATAACCAGAGAAGATTCGTGTCCTGGCCCTGTAACGCCGTCTTTATCATATTTGCTGCCTGAGTTTCTGCAACGTCTAAAACATCAATATGAATGATATTTTCCTGAAAAAGTCGACCAAACCATAAGGCAAAATAAAAATGTTCCTGTTTGGAAAGAAAAAGAAGCAAACTATTTGAACTTTGCCAAATTTTCCAAAAGCAATAAATAATATTTGTATTTGTTTATAAAATAAAAATTAATGTGATCAGTAAATTTTCTTAAATAAAAGGTAAAACATATGACATGAACAAAATATTATGTATTTAAATGATTTGAAATAAATTTTTAATTAGAAAATATTTTTGTCAGGCTGTACAGGACCAGTAATATTATTAAAACTCTAATGGCATAATATGCAGAATCTTCCTAATGATAAAGTATAAACTTGTATAAACATGATCCCTTTCAATCATCACTTATGACCCACTAGAAGTGTGTGGTGTTGTCTGGATCTGCAGAGACTCTGCCTCCTGGCTGTATTTCCTTATTTTCTCATTATTTTGCTGTGCTTGTGATGCTCTGGACCAACCCAAAACACTGGTATGTAACATCCTGACATCTTTCTGATGCGTTTAGGAACAGCTTGGACAAATCCTACTGACTCTTGTCTTTTAGCACGGGGAAAGGAAATTTGTCTAATTTGCCTCCGTATTTGCTTCCTTCTTTTGTGCCCCAGTCTGGTGCTGCTATCTGCCAGCCGTTCCCACGCTATATCAGCTTGGATTAACAGTATACCACAGTGTATGTATGTTCATGTGGTCCTGTGCCCTTTCTCACTCACTTTCCATATTAGTTGCTTTGCTCCACTTTTTATAACTCAAGAGGAAATAAAACATTTGAGGAAACATTTGAATTGAACTTGAATATTTCCTCTTGACCTGACAAGATCACCATGAGCAAACTTCATCCACTGCTAGTGTTTAAAGTTTTAACTTTGTTGTTTTAAAAATATTATTAGGACAGACCCTTAAAGACCCAAAGAAATAAAATAATTTCTGCAAGTTTCAATTCTGTCTACTTGTCCATCCCTGGCTCAAATTGCCTAGCTCTTAGTTGCTCTGTTCCACTGTTTATAACACAGACAAAAATAAAGAAAACTTTTTAATTGAGGTTGAATATTTGATCTTGATTTTCGAGAGCAAACTCGCTAAGGGTTCAAGATTTAACTTTGTCATAAAATTCTTCTTATTATAGACCCAGTGAAATAAAATCTTTTTTGCCAGTTTAAATCCTGTCTCTCCATGCTAATTGTTCCATTAAAAAATGAAAAATTATACAACACCTAATTGCATAACAAAAACTTGTAGTCCATTAATGCTACATAGGGCTGGGGCATTTATCAACATAATCAACATCGTTGAAAATCAAATCAAAATCCGTTGTGCATATTATGCATCAACGCATCGCTATGAACTGTCACGCAAGGTCAGAGCATGGATTCACCCGGAGAACAAGCTGCAGAGAGAAAGCCCTGCTGCAATCATCTAAAGTTCGGTCGTATTTTAGACAGAGATGAAACAGTTTGGCTCTTGTTAGTTATTGTTAGTAGAAAAAGGAAGAAAAGAAAAGAATGTGGAGGCATTGTTTCAGTCAGTAAAGATTCATTTTGGAATATAAAAAGACACCTTTCTCGAAAGGTAGAGAGAGCAGCAGAGAGAGTGGGAGGGAGTGTGAGAGAGCGCGTGAATATGCACAGATGTGCCAACTTGAGTACATAGTTTATGATCAGGAATTTTAATGTTACTGTACAGTTCTGCGGTGTGTGATTTTTCACTCCAAGTCCAATTTGTGTACTTTTAAAACGCTTAATTACTTAATCATGACTACGAAGGAGGCGAAAGAAACAGTGGAGAGGAGGGAGGGGAGCGTGTGTGAGAAGTGCTGACTGATATAAATCCTGATATTACTGTACAGTTCTGTGGTTTACACACTGCAGACTAAAATATCTGTCTTTGTATCTGTCAGACAGACGCTTGTCTCCTGCATGAGACATCCGTCACTGTGCTGTATTAAACCATAATGAAGAGTTCAGACGCTGTCTCTCCCTCTTCATCTCCTCGGTGTGTGTCAGTGTTCAGTTTGCTGTCTGCTGTGGTCTGACATGTCCTACTGAGGTGAACTGAGTGAAACTGGTGTAAATGATCCTGCTGCCTCAATACAAAAACATGAATATCACTCTACGTTTAGTCATTACATAGGCTGAGCTGAAAAATATGAAGATTTTTCCCCTCCAAGGACAATATTTCATTAAAGACATAAACTATTATTAACAATAATATTTGTGAAGTAATAAATAGATACATATGAAAAGTGACCTTTTCTGAAAATGCTGCTGGTTCTGTGGTGTTGTTTTAAATCTGAAGTCTGGAGTCCACCATAGAAGCTTCAATAGATGCGTGTATAGTGAAGCTTTTAGTGTGTTTTGGTCTACAGGCTACGATTTAAGTTAAAGCTGAATTACAACGCAGATTTTTCTTTTTGTGAGTGAATAATTTGAGCGGACTGAAATCTGAGTTAAGGGTGGAGCAATAATGAGCGGAGCGGCCCAGTGCGGCTTTGAGTAGGGGAGTGGAGGGGGTCAGAAAGCTCCGTGAGCGAGGAGTGAAAAAATTCTTACCACTCCATGGTCTGATATACAACTAGGAAATTATTCTGTAGTGCTTTTTATTTTTTGCATCGGGTTGGTCAGCCCATCAAGTACAACAGCTTGATCCAGGATGTGGTGGAGCAGGTCTCTGAAAGATGAGGCACAACAGTCTCTGACTGTTGCTCAGCCAGGCTGAGTCCCATTTCTTCTGTATCATTTTCATGGCTAGACATGAGCCAGGAGCAGCCTTGAGTCCAAGCTGGGTTAGCGTGGCTCTTATCCTGGCTCTCTTCCTCTCCTCCTGGAGTGGTTATACAACTCCCGATGTTGCTCGCTCAGCTTGATCTGGCTGGGTAGTCAAAAGCTGGCGTGAGCACTGTTGATTCTCCCAACCCTGTAAAAATGAAAAAAAGTTGCAAAACATTTCAAGGAAACTTCCTTGAATATATTTTTGAGCTTTGAGCCCAACTCAAACTCTTTTGGTTTTGAAAAAGTTTTACCAAACATTCATGTTTTATTGAGATATTTTACTTTAATTCTTTAGATAAACTTGAATACAGTTCACTGTGAACAATGTTTGAAATATAAATATTTTTTTGGTTTCTAAAAGATTCAAGTTTATCTCAACAAAAGATTATAGGTCAGCAAAACTTTGTTTAGTTTATTTCAAAACTTAAGAGTCTGAGTTTGATTTAAAACTCAAAAATCTACTGAAGGCAGTTGCCTTGAATTTTTTTTTTTTCTCGAAACTCTTCTTTTTGCTGTGAAGGTCTGCTGCTTTATTCCAAACCCCACACTTGATTTTCCAGTGCCTATGAGTGTATTTCTGTGGTAGGAAATACGTTTCAGCAATAAAGTAAAAAATAACGGATTGAAACAAAAATGTAGCGAAGTTTGAAGAATCTACTGGCTCTTTTTTTCCTGTTTGTGTTAAACATGTTTCTAATGACTGCACTTAGAGCCCTAAGCATTAATTTTCCTAATCAAATCTGGTTTATCCATGAGGGAGAATCCTGAGCTTGAGAAAGCAGCCACTATTACAAACCCCAAATCCAAAAACAAAGTGCAAACAAAATGCAAAGATTTGCAAAATACTTTTCAACTTGTATTCAGTCGAATACAGTACAAAGACAAGATATTTAATGTTCAAGCTGATTAACTTTATTGTTTTTGTAAATATACACTCATTCTGAATTTGATGCCTGCAACACGTTCCAAATAGTTGGGACAAGGGCAACAAAAGACTGGGGAAGCTGTGGAATGCAGAAAACATCTCTTTGACTGGCTCAGGCGTTAACAAGCAAGGCCAGGGCGTGGTTCACCAAAAACTTTTTTTCTCAACACAAAACTGCAGGCAAGTAGGGATTGCACCATCTACAGTCCATAATATCATGAAAAGATTTAGAGAATTCAGAGAAATCCCTGCATTTAGTGGGCGAGGCTGAAAACCAGCAATGAATTCCTGTGACCTTTGACCCCTCAGGCAGCACTACATTAAAAACTGCCAGGATTAAAAACCCACATAACTGTATAAATGGCTGTTTTTATGGGTTCTGGAACACTTGGCAAACTGTGCCACGGCGTGGTTTCATCTGAGAAGGTCAGATTAATGCTGAAAGGCACACGCTGTTTTAGGAGCAACACACGTTGCCATCCAGAGACGTCCCTGCTTCTTTCTGCAAGACAATGCTAAGACACATTCTGCACATGTTACAACAGCATGTCTTCGCAGTTAAAAGGTTCAGGTGCCTGCCTGCAGTCCGGACCTGTCTCCGTGGGAAAATGTGTGACGCATTTTAAAATGCAAAACCCCGGACTGTTGAGCGCTTGAAGTTGTATATCAAGCAAGAATGAGAAAGAATTTCACTTTCAAAACTTCAGCAATTAGTGTTGTTAAAGAAAAGATGATGTTGCAGGTATCAAATTCAGAATGAGCGTATATTTACAAAAAAGCTGAAAATTAATTATCTTGTCTTTGTACTGGGTTCAATTGAATATAGATTGAAAAGGTTTTGCAAACCATTGCATCATGCTTTCACTTACATTTCACACAGCATCCCTTTTATGGAATTTGGGTTTGAACATTGCACATGTTTGTGAGAGTTACTTTTGCATTTATACATCACATTTATTTTGATTAACACTGACTTTCAATGACAAGTTTTATCCATCACACAGAGATGTTGAATTGATTCCAAAGCTTTTGGATTTGGAATGAAATGCTGCAGATACATGTTTGGGCAAGACGGTCAGAGAGAAACTCTTGTTTGTAGAACCTCAGTGATGGAGAGATTCCCTGATAGGCCAGTGCAGTTCAATAGCAAAGCAAGCCAAGCCACTCTTCAAACATGCTCTGCCTGACTGGATGTGTTAAAATCACCACGCTGTAGTTATGTGGTCTGACAGATTGCTTTCTTTTCCGCAGAGCAATTGATTTTCCTAAGTCTCTATCTGGTCTTCATTCACGCTCCTCTTTTGAACTGCATGTTGAACTAGACAGTGTTCACTTTCTGCAAGTTTAGAAACGGTCACGTTAATGACTGCAGCTATAAATATGTTGAACTAGCATGGCATGGAGTGTAGCAGGATATATTTCTGGAAAACAGAGTTAATCAAAGATGCAGAAAGTCGTTTTAGAGGCATTAATTTAATTCTTTAATCTGCACAAACACCCAGAGATAAAGACGTCAACTGTATGACAAATTAGCGCACTAAAATCAACTTTGGTGTATTTATAGTACACATCTGCCACAGAGTTTACTTTCACATTACGACTTAAATATATATGGATACACACAAACAGTGGAGGCGGTGTGTGGGTAATGTGGCCAGGATTTAAATAGAAATTATAATGGAAAAGTAGAGAATAAATTGAACAAAGTGAAATTAAACTGCCTGGAATAATGGAATAATTATGAGCAATTTATGAAACTGGAAGACAGCAAAGCAGTCTTTTTTTCCCTAAGTTTTCGAAATGTCAACTTATTTATAGAGATTTAAACTGCGCCTCAGTCGATGTTTGAAGATGACAAGTTACACAAAAAAATGTGTGTGATTTGTCGGTGCCCTCTTTACGACACCACGTTTTCTGAGCTTAGAATATTTTAGACCTTAGAATTTATTTTGAGTCTCCAAATAGAAATTAGTTTATAATGTATAAATCTAAAGTTCATGCACGTAAATATGTAGTCTCTTACACAAATTGGCAGATATTTAAATAGTGCAGTCAAAAAACACCACATTAAAGTAATTTAACATAACTTAGACTCTTCTGCAGCCTGAAAAAGGCGTAGACTGAATCTATGTTGTTTATTTATTAGAGCATATAACACCTCTAACAAACATACAACATGCAAGACTGAAACTACTGTCCACTCTATGCCCGTATCTGATCATCCATTTTCATTTCTGTTCAATATGTTATTTTTAAGCTTTTGTTTAAACCTACTTCAAGGAGCAATATGTAACAAATGCACATCCAAAAATGAGCACTGTAGTTCGAATAGCAAGTTATAGCCATTGACTGGATATTAATTACCTTGAAATACTATGTAATATATGATATATGGTTGAAGCGAGTTGTTTCCTCTTGCACCCTCCTCTCCAGACTAATGGAAGCTCAGGCAGGCTGCAGGAACACTGCAGGAGCACAAGGCAAGTGCAAAATTGTAATTTGACAAACAACTGACAGTTATAAACAGCTCAAGTTACAGTGCAGGACTTGTTGTTGCTTGTTATTGCCATTCTATGCCTTTTAAAAGATTATTAGTGATTTCTGATGACTCAGACAAAACAGACAATCACTCATTCAGTGAACTAATTTTAACTCTAATGAATGTGAATCAGGCAAACAAAAACAGATATTCCGGTCTGGAATGGAGCCGCAGCTGTGCTGTCATTGTCAGAGTAGTGTTTTTCCTTAACTTATGATTTATTACAGTAAATCTGACATAGTTCTCTTTTGAGATACGAATTCAAAAATATTCTTGCTCGAGGCCCAGTGTTTTCAGAACAAATTAGTTGACATTTTTCTGTGATGTTTACTTCCCACAGCTGTTTATTTTTTGTTATTTGTTGCCCCAGGAAGCCCAATCAGTAGTCCTTGTGTGCTAAATATGTCAGTGGGATGAGTGTTAAATGTCTTTTTTTTTTTTTTTTTTTTTTTTTTTTTTTGAGTGATCTGCTCCTTTAAATATGTGTCTCCCTGTTTCTCTCTCTCTTTTTGTTTTTGGAGTTTCCTGTTTCAAGCCACTGTGGCAGCATGATCGCCCCTGGACGAAAGACGCTGGGCCTGAGCGGGGCCTTTGTCTTTTTAAAATATGCAACACAGCACTGCAGCAGAGTACGGCTAATCTTACTCCCAGTTGTAATGCAAGATTAGATTTCATTACATTACTTGTTTTAACCTCACCTCTCACCAGACGCCCCATTGAAGTAATGAAGCGAAATACTAAACAAAGTAGGGTTTTAAAATGTAGAATAATCATCTTATTCCCAAGCTGTAGCACACATTATTTAATTTTTGGTCAGCCTCAAGAAAGCTAGGTAGAAGCAACGACTGTGGAAAAGCTGAGCAGAAACACTTAATGATGTGCAGAGTTAAATTATCATCATTAATAATCAGCTTCATAACAGTACTGCAAGCTCTGAGCTGGCAGTAAAGTGGTTGAAAAGTCATTCACAATCAAAATCCATTCATTTCAGGCAACTCTGTCTTTTCTTTGGCATAGCTGTTGACGGATTCAGCTCTTGCATCCCGACACATCGGATGGCAGACATGCAGCTATGGAGTGCTTGGCTATTTGCAGGCAGCAGATAAACCAAGAGCCATAATTCAAACGGCCTTTTACAGAGCATAAATGGATATGAAAAGCCTTTGCTGTAAGTGACAATGGTTTCACAGTCGAAGCAAGTTAGGGAAAGAAATGAAAGTTAAATTAGACTGGGATTCCACAGCATGTAGCACTTTTTCCTTCCGTATGTTTTCCCCCATATTTGTGCCTCCGGCTTATATTTTCATGAATTAGCATTTGCCACTTTAGTGGTAAAGGCATTAAGTGAGCTGGAACGTAAGAGCATTAATTAAACATTAAAGCCTTGACTTCAGCAATAACAAGAATTTCCTGGTAGCGGGGAGCCAATCCTCTGCTGCCACATACCAGTGTCATGGATAACTGCACAGACACTCTGGCTGCCACCACAACTATTCTCCTAATTAACTTAATTGGTCAAGTGATTATCATCACCTTGTGAACACTTTGGTTAATGCAGTGATGGGTATTTCAGCAGTGGCATATGAGTCTAAATTATCCTCTGTTAGTGTTTCCATTGCTTTATTTACGGAGTTAATAAAGCCTTGTTCATAATTAGCCATTTAAAGCAATTTCTTCCTCTGCTACTGATGCTGCTAATGCCAACAAAGTGATGAGAAATGGTGTCTTTACTCTGTCAACTGATAACATGCACATGTTTAGAATATAACTAACTGTATTTACACAAGTTTTACTTCCCCTTAAGCATCCAAATAAGAAAAACAAAGATTTTCGCAGTGACCTTTAACCTCAATTTGCAAGACTTATAATCACTTGTCTCCAAATTTCTCCAAATTACATCTAATCTTTTTCCCTCAGAATTTGTGAATATCTGAATATTTTACCCATTAAAGAGTTTAATTAGTGGATAGAAAAGGTCTCCTACTTCACTGAAAGTCAATTCAGTGTATGTGCACTGAAGGTTTCAAGTTTGAACATCACGCTTGTGCAAATTTCACCTTTACTTGGTAGATTTGGTGTTATTTTCAAATGGGAAAGGAGCAGATATGTGATTTCACTTTAGTTTACAGTGCACTTCTTTTGTAATGTGTCCCAAATTACCCTCTAATAAAGTGTAATAAGGTTCTAAGGGTCTTGTACTGTCTGATAATTAAACGTTATTTGTAGTTTTTGTCTAATGTGATACAAAGTATTGTTTGTTACGTCTTGCTATTGTACTGTGTGTGTGTTTGTTACTGTCCAATACTGAACATATCTCTAATTTTTGTGTGATTTTAATACAAAATTTGGCTTGTTACATTTTATCAGTGTACTGTAAAATAAAGTAAAGCACACTGAGAAACTTTCCACTTCAGCAGTGAAACCGATAGTGAAGGTCAAACATCCAGGTGAAAGAAAAATAGGCAGGAAAACATTTTTGAGTGGAGGTAAACTCTGACAGGGGCATGTCCAGACTGTTTGGGATGGGGTGCACCAAGTGGGGCACTGGCTTCTGCAGGGGTGGCATAAAGTGAAACACACATGTTGGAACGGTATTAATTTACTACTTTAAAGCTACTCCAAGGAAATTTCACCAGGACGTTTCCACCATAATAACCACAAAATATAATATATAACCAAAAGAAGAATATCCTCCTGCTTCTTTTTAAGCGGCTGATGCACTTTTCACCATAACTCTGTCTGGGAAAATGTAAACAAAGGCTTGTTTTATCTGACTTCATGGAGAATCTGACCTGGTGGCAGGCATTCAGAATAACTATAGACAAATAGCCAGTCCTCTCGCCAACAGTCCTGTTAACTTTTGTAGGTCATATAGAGGCATCAGTAACACATTGAGATGGTTTCACAACCAATTTAAAATCCTTGTAGTAGCTTTAATTACTAACATTACAGTATCTTATACTTTCTTACATTCTGGTGTTTTAAATTTTATTTAAAAGATTAATTGTCTACCAATCACAACAAGTGAGCTGCCTGTAAAATGTTAACGACAAAAGCGGTAACGATTTTGAATGTGTCGGAATAACCAGCAAGGATACTGAACATTTTGGCAATTTATTTCAACAGACTGTAATACCAACATACTTACAAATTAACTCACTAAGTTACAAACTTGCTTCTCCTCACGCCTCCTGTCCCTGCCTGAACCCACCGCGTCTTCGTTGTCTCTGGAGTCACTTCACGGTTGGAGCAGCTGTAATGTTAAATCACTTTGGTCATGAATTCACAGTCGTTAACCCGTCCTCCATCGGTGTGGGACACCGTGCTCCAGTCTAACAGGACTGCTAACTGAGCTAACGACCTAAGGGTGGCTACAGCAGAGTTAGCAGCAACATGCCGCCGACTTTAGTTTTAGAAGAGAAAACATCCGTTTTCCCTCAGGCTGTTGTTAATGAAAACGTTGTCAGCAAAGACTCTTTTCTGGTAGGCAGCCCTAAAATAGTCTTATTTTTCTGATTTATTATTCATTCATCCATTTGCTGAATACAGTTTTCTGTGTTGTATTTTTGCTTTTTGTGAGTAGCATTAAGGGAACTAGAACTAACACCTCAATATACAAGCCTGTGTTGTAAAACGATTAATAAATCAAATTAACCTTGTTAAAAAGAAGACAATGCACTTTCAAGAAATATTTGGCTTGGCCAAGGTGTGACATGCTCATGTGCACAATATATTACTTTGAATATTAATACCAGACCACTCTCATGACTTTGCTACTTTTTAAGATTAATAGCCAGAAGGATATAAACATTCTGTGCTGACACTGGTATAATGTAAGCAACACCAACCCATAAAGGCGTGGGCTGGCCCTATAGGTCACACTATAGACGTCACACGTTTTAAATTTCTAAAGGTAAACATTTTTAATAAAACTTGCAATTTCAAAGGAAAATCCTGCAGCCATTCTTTTATCCGTTCGTGTTTCAAGCACCACATATGTCCAGCGGGCGCTGCTTTCATTATATATGTAAATAAGTATGTATGCCTGTGACTAATGTCTATGATACATACATTATGAGCATGTTCACATTTTTACATACATCCCCATTCATATTCATATCTATGCTGTGTATCAAGTCCTCACAACTCCGCTGTTGCCAGAAAAAAAAATGTTGATATCGGAAACCGCAACACTCCAGAATAGCTTCACTGCAGGTGTTTTTAAAATTACTAAAATGTGGACAAAATCTGATAAGATCTGAGACAACACACATGAAAGATCTTTGCTGTCCACACTCACACCATCTTGTCCCTCACATCCTTACTTTCTGCATAAAGGACAAACCTTTTTCAGCTCTGGAACTGAACATCAGCTCCGTATATAAATCATTAAATGCTGAATTGTTCAACATAAATGTAATTCCTAGAATAATAGGCTGCGCAGATATTTATGTCAAGAGTACATACAGTATCTGTGAGCAAGTCGACCTTTGCATTATGTCCTTATGAGAGATGTAAGCCCCCTTTTTATATGTATCATCTTCATATATATATACAGATATATATACACAAACACAAGCACATTATGAGTGATAAATATGACCAACAGACAGTGCATTTACTCAAGATGATTTACAGCAACCTTGCCACTGCAGGCGAAATCTGCAAGACGGATTGCTGATGGTCAGATCTGATTGTCTATACCGTTCAGTTTGGCTTTAAAATATCAAAACTCTCCATTTCTGCAGAACACTGCTCATCCCTTCTTCTCTCCCTCCCTTACCCGCTTTCCCCCGGGAGAAAGCATGGCTGTTTTTTTAAGCTTTGCCTTTGTTTACCTGGTTCTTTGTTCTGGGCTGTCACATTATCTCTCTAAGTGACGACGTAGCCTCCCTGCGGGCTCATAATGAGGAAGTAGTGGTGGCACGCAGCCTTGTTTCTCTACATTGAGGGTATCACCGCATGTTAGGGCATGCCATTGCTCAAGTGTGGATTTATTTGGCAGTTGATGGTCTGTATTTGTTTAAAAAAGGGAGTACATCTTTGTATTTTCTGCAGAAGAACTGTGCCCAGAATCAGCATCACTGGATCTCTATAGCCTACTTTCCAAGACAGATTAGAGCCAGTTATTGTGTATTATTAACTGCCAAGTTTTTACAATTAAAAATTAAGTATTAGAAAGTAAGAAAAATCCATCTGATCAAGGACACGCTGTCCTGACATTATAAAGTTGAACTATCATGGTTCTCTCCACATGGAGCAAGATCAAATCGAAAACATACCCTCGCAGACTTATTGACTTCCACCCTGCGGTGCTTTCACAGTGTTCCCATCTCAAAGCAAAAGTTCACATACAGACTCCTGTGATGTTAGATGGTTCAATCAAAATCTGTGAATATTAACAGATCTCTCAAAGAAGACTTGAAATCAAGATATAAAAACTTAGATGAATCTATTTGAGTTTTTGCATCCAAATTACGTGTAAAACAGCTCTAAATGAATGAATTTAACTCCCAGTAAGAACACTTTTTATTGACAGCCTGTCTGTGAATAGCCTTCACAGAAAGTCTGTCAATTCGGATGATGTCATTGAGCTTTTACCTGCAGGTGTACTGTTCGATTTTCACCTTTATGCTATTGAATTTTAGGCCCATGCATCCTTTTCTGAACGTCACCTATCCATAACTTATTTTCACATCTTTATTGCACTCATGTCCCTGTAATAGGTAAACATTTTGTAGCAAAAGACAGAGATCATGTCACATTTCCCATGTAATGTAATTGGATTTTATGAGGACAGATTTTACCATGTTCCAGCTTTACCTCACCTGAAAAAACATGCATGGTACTTTCACCCAGGAGACGAAAGTTATCAGCATCTCATGGATGTTTCCAACCTTTCTTTGTTTATTATCATATTTAACTAAATAGTTTTTATACTGACAGAACAAGACATTTAAAGATCTTGGTCTTTTGAAAACTAGGATGGGCATTTTTCAGTTTTCAGACATTCTATAGAATTTCCGCTCTAGATTAGACATGACAATTAACTTTAGTCTGTTATTATTCCATAACCATTTGCTAACCTGCAGGGATGAGTTAAAGTTGAGTTTGGGCAAGTACATGTCTAACCCACTTACCCAACTGCATGATAATGTTGAACCCTGCTAAAGTGATTCTTACTTTCTTCAACTGGAAAAATGTGTAGCCTATATGCCAAATAAAAAAAAAAAAAGTTACCCCCTAAAGGCTTGGTCCGGCCCTGAAGGTCACACCATAGATGTCACACATTTGAAGTTACTAATGGCACACACTTGAATTATGAATTCAAAGGAAAATCCTGGAGGCATCCACTTAACTATTTGCGTTTCAAGCACCACATGAATCCAGCTGGCACTGCTTTAATTACATATGTAAAACAGGTATATATTCCTGTGACCCATGTCTATGGTACAGACATTATGAGCATGCCAACACTTCTACATACATCCCCATTCATATTCATATGTATGTTGTATATCAAGTCCTCAATTTGCTACTCAGCTATTGCCAGACAAAATGTTGATATCGGACACTCTGCCATAGGTTCAATGGCAGAGGTTAAATGTCTTTAATGTAAAAATATGGTTAAGGTTAGGCAACTAAACTATATTAGAGTTAAATAATTAAATAAGGTCTGAGACGAGACACTTTAAAGTTGGACAAACTTAATGTTGTATCCTGCTAGAGTTCCTCCAGTTGTAAAAATGTGTAGCCAATATGCCACATTTAAAAAAGAAAAGTTTTGCTATTTCATCAGCTAAAATGTACATCACAGCCTACATCTATGAATCAGCACTTTTTCATCTTGAGTGTCCCAAGGCTAGCTATGGATGCCAAGTCCAAAAAAAGAAAAATCTCTGAGGAATGTAATAGTTGCAGCTCCAGACAGATTTTTTTTTTCTTTTTTGGCCAAAAATGGATCTTTTGATAGCAAAGGTTGCAGACCCCTGGTCTAAACCTAACCAAGTAGTACTTGTGTCTAAGCCTAACCAAAGTGCAACCGTTTTGCAACATAAACCATATGTATAATGTCACACCAGTTGTGTCACATGACTTACATCACATATGGTAGTAAAGGTCCAGTAAACCTGTCCCTGTCAGTAGTCAATAGTTCTTGACCTATTCTGTCGTGTAGATATGAAAATCGGTGCGTGTTCAGTAAGACTCATTCTTTTCTCTCATGAGACAGGTAAACTCATTGCTGTGACCATGGTTCTAATAAAGCAAGAACATGATTGCATTCCCTGTTTTTCATCAGGTTGATTCACCTGCCTGTTTAGAAAACCCAAGAGACGCATTGAATCAGTTTCCTGAGTGTTATTAATATGCAGTAATTGCGCTTGTGCTCAAGGTCATTTCTGTCAGCAAATAGCTGCTTATAAGTGAACCAAATCCAGATTTTACCAGAATCCTTGAAACATCTCATCCCTCCAATTTTCTCTGTCTTTCCGGTCAACTCCTTTTGGAGAAGTGCCTGATACAGAGGCTCTGCACATAACAGTGTGCTGTTCAGAGTGAGGGTTACGTAACCACTTCACTTTACAGCTTCTCCATATTTCCCAGAAAACACAAACCAGCATTCATTAGCTGGTAATGAAGCCCATTAAAATGGAGCATCCTAACATTCAGTTATTATCATGTGATCACAATATCAAGGGTATTTCACGTTGCACATGTTCTCCCATGTTACTGGTCTTATTATTACGACCACCACTCACAGTGCACTAGTGCACCACCATCCCGAGAATACACCAGCCCATTCTCACTCCCGATGTGTCAGATTCATCAGCTTGGTTGGTGGCTCCATGCTTCAAATTGATGATGTTGTCGGTATCCCTGTAGCGTCTTTTCTGGAGGCCCCCTCCACCATTATGTTTTAATGTGCTGTCAAAGTCAAGTGACGTAGTATAATGACCGAGAAAGTCAGAAAGCATTCGGCAAAGGTGTGTCCATGCGGTTCATGTCTCATGTTGTTCCATGTGAAGCCAACAGTTATCACTGCCTTCTTTTGAAAGTGTTAGGTAAGTTATGTAATGTTATATTACTTAACTTATTTTAACCCTGATCCTTCCCTTAACCTATTCAAGAAGTTTTTGTACCAAGTCCACTCAGACGTTGCATTGTTATAGAGAGCCGAAGTCAGATACCTTCCAGTGTGCCTCGTGGGACCTAACTAAAAACTAAAAATATGAACAGTAATCAATGGTGAGAGACAAATTATTACCTTATCGTATCATTGTCTTTGTTTAATTTTATGTGAAACCACTCATTTAACTATATCTCTTGTCTCGCGCAATATACGTTGTCAACACCAACACCTGGTCCTTCAATCAGCTGGGAAAAGACCAAATGAGTGCTGTTGTGTCACTATACCCTACCCCCCAAGAAAAACAAAACAAAACAAAACAACAACAACAACAAAAAACATAGGTATCGTCACTATTTCAGCTAATGTTAGCTTTTGGTGGGAAAAAGTCATGACCTCATTCATTCATAGTCTTTGTAATTACGTATCTTCACAGTCTGATACTGAAAGTTTTGCAACAAACTGCGACTTTCTTGACTTAAGATTACGTTTCAAATCGACAAACATCATATGTGTGGCTCATCGCACAGTTCAAACAGGATCAGAAAATAATCTCTCACCATAAGGTACATATTTTTTCCAAAGTTAGGTCCTACTGTGGTCCACCGAAAGACACGACTCCCATATTAAAATGTCCAATGGAAATAAACACATATATAGCCTGATACAGAAAACAGTTTTGGTCTCTATAGCTAATTTGCCCCCTTAGTCTCCGTAGCTGATTTACAAAAACTGTACAGAGGCTAATTTTTATCTTAACTGTTCAAACTATGTTAAGGCTGAAAGTTAAGCATAATTAAGGGCGTACCCACGTTGAGTGACAGGAGGGCGCTGTCACAGATGGTCCCCCGTAAGGTAGTTATTTCATTCGGCCACTTTAGCTTCACCCTCACGCCACCTTTTCCTTTTGTATTAGCCTGTATTAGTCAGACGCTATTAAGATGATGATGGCCAGAGTTGACATGTCAAAACAGCTCTTCAGTAACCTACAGGTGAAATCCCACATGCTCCAGCCATCATTTGTTCTGTGCATTATACCTACAGTGTCAGTTTGAAGTATAGAGCCACTGGTGAAGCTGCTGTATTTAATAAGTTGAGAGTGAAAATGTGTTGAATAAATGTATGACTTTTATTAATAAGTCACCTTAAAACAGAGGAAATGATATAAGGTAACTAACTATGAAAGCTAATTAATGTCTAACCCTGGGAAAAATATGGTTTATTAAAACTTGGGTTTTATCAAGGTTTCTATCAGTTACGATTGCATTTTATTCACCAGAGTAATTTCAGTGATCAAATAACAGCAAATAACCCAGGGCTTTAACAAACCTCAGGTTTGTCAAATTAATTTGGAAGAGAAAAGTTAAATAAATCGACCAGCTTCCTGGGTCAATTTAAGCCAGACTTGTAATCTGGCTGAATGTCAGCTTGTTTGCAACCTGTATAACAATCTGACCGCTTGTGTTTGATACCTCGTTTCACCTGTTTTTTTCAGCTATGTTACCAGATCCTGAGATTCAAGTAAGAGCTTTGGTGAGGGCCGTGTTAACTGGTAAGCAGAAAAAAACCCCGAAGATGTAATAGACACTAGTTGTCTTAGAGAAAAATAGTCAAACATTTTTTAAATTTTCACGTAATTATGCAAAAAATAGAAAGAAAGAACAAGACACTGACACTGACAATTAAACCGCTGTGCTTATCAGTGACATTCTCTGCTGCTGTTTACAGCGACATGTTCACCATTTTCAGACCACATTCCTCCACTTTCTTCCTTCACAGTTACTACAGAACTCTTTTGTCTGTAACAACAGTCCTTTGCTGTTTCCTTTGAGGCTCCAGAGACATTGCTACTGCTCTGCTTTCAGTTCCTGGGACCTGCAGGACTTTGCTATTGTGCCTCTATCACAAAATCCTTCTCTAATAGCTCTGCCCCATTAATTCTACTTTTGTAGCCTCAGCTTTCCCTTGTAGTGTGTGAAACCTTGTTGGCAGCATGGCAATAGACCGTTCAATATAATTAATGTTATGTCCCAACACTGAAAATGAACTCTAATAATACCTTAGCTAATAGAGGTGGATTGAGGTCCTCTAACAAAAACATACTGACATACAGGGGATATATATATAAGTTATATATAAGTTCCTATAAAGGATACACTGCCCTATACATCTTGCCCAAAAATGACAGTTGTTTTGTAGGTCTTTTTGAGTACTTGTATAGTATTTTTAGAGTTTGACTTTTCCTGGAAAATGACAAAAACTAAAGTTGTGTACAACTGATTCATCGCTAAGCCGCGCCAACGAACAGCAACTGTCCAGTCACTGATGAGCAACCGTAACTAGGTGCATGAGCGGCTGTTACGCTGCAGTCACACCAAATTTAACTCATCATTAATTTCAGTGAAAATTGACTGCGATGCCATCTGATTGGGTTTTGAGCGATGAAGAGGCGAGACTCACTAATGTCAGAATGATTTCATGTGGAAGAATTTACAGAGTTACTCCTGTGGTTCAGTGGGCTTGAAAAGACAGCATTTTTTCCCTCTATGCCCTTTGTTGGCCACTGAAATACGTGTGAGGGCATTTCAGGTAACTTCTAGTGTGGAGCCTACTGTGCAGCACTGTACTAATGCTCACAGGTGTCAAGACGGAAGAGTTGTACAATCTCACCTGAAACGAGTAGGCAATAAACCTCTGTGCACCATCTTGGCATCTGATAAGACTGGTTCATATTTTATCTTCGCACCAGTACTGTGTAGTAACACACCAACACTGAGGCAACCCCTTGCTGTGTTTTGCTGGAGGGTTATTGTTGGGTTTGAGCATGGCCTAATGCATTAAAGATACTGTAGTTATATTGTCATGACTATTTTATTTTCTTTATGCCGCTGTGAAGTGTTTATTTTAGTCTGATTCATTTTAGGACTGAATTAACAGTAGGATTATGTATTAAAACACATTGCTTTGCTGGTGTTTTTATGGGACTATAAACACAACACATATTTTAGCTGCTCCCAGTATCAGCCTGGATTAATCAAAATAATGGTAGAGTCTAAACTGTGGCTTGACAGAAAACACAGAGTTTAATGGCTGAAAAGTCCCCTGTTACTTGCCTTCTCATTTATTCTCAGATTTGTAATGCTGTGCATATACAACTAACACCCATGTTTCCCGTCAGAAATGTGCAGCTATACAAGTTTAACATCTACATCCTGTCAACTCCTCGTTAGCCTTATATGCTCTTAACATACATATTTGCCTAGTCTGCATATTCCTCAGTTTAGCTCAATATTAGTTGCTCCATTCATTCAGATACATCCTTGGCTAGCCATTACCATGTGCCATACAGGGGCATAAGCATATGTCAAGACATGTGGCAGTTACATGGTTCAATGTCAGTTCTGAACTTCCTGGTGCATGACTACACCCAAATGGGGCCAAGGTTCAGCCATATGCCTCTGATGGGCAAAATAATCTCTATAGACAGCATATCTATCATTATATTTTGTTATTTTAATTTTTTAAAACTCACCAGATTGCAGGAAACAAAGTCTATTGAAGGATCTCAGGCCCATGACTGTGGTTTCAAAAACATCCCTAGTTTTGAGATTTCGAGGTTGGTGAGTATGCATTTAATAGATCTGCATATGAATGCAGAATTTGTTGGCAAGGGACAATATTTTGGTATCGGAAACATTTTGGTTTCTGTTTGCAGTCTGAGTAGTATTGACCAGCCTGAGGTAAATGTTTGCGTGGAGAGCAAAAGAGCCAGAAAGCACTGGTTGAAATGCGATGTCAGAATCCGACAATTCAGCTTTTTATTAGCTTTTTAAAAATTAATCTGCACTCATATGCAGGTACGATTCGATCGCAGACATTGTCTCTCAACTCCAACTCCATTCTTGCATATCAGGTTGCTAATCTGACTGTAATCACCGGTGTAGCTACAGGAGAGGAAGGCGGATATCCAGGCCAAGACTTTTCTAAAACACTGTCCATTGCCCACAGAGGCTAAATTGCCATCAGACGATAGCCCATGGCTTCTGAGATTGGGGTCAACAGTACTTTCTTCCAATCCTTAAAAGCAACTCATTAGCAAAGTTAATTGAAATGAGTAATGATCTTTCCAGTTTGAGATAACCTTCCATCCAATTATTGTACTTAGTTATTCACGGTATGAAGGGGCCTGGAGTTTGTCCAAACATGTACTGAGTGAAAGGCAGACTAGCTAGCAGTTGAAACAAGTTGCTGAATGCATGAACACTTACATTTACACATTTGGGCAATTTAGGGTCTTCAATTAAAGAGCATATCTTTGAATGTTAAGTAAGATTAACCTGCCACACCAGATGAGATTTTTTGTCACACAGAACCATCTGGGAAGTCATCTTTCGAGACTGTTTGGAAAAGGACAGGAACTTTCAAAAAACACTGAAAAAACAATGAACCATTTGTCTGTCATGTCTAACACAGGCTAACTTCAACAGATTCTTTCAGTGAAGACATACTCTCCAATTCTAATATAACGGATGCTATCATAGTATCTACGCTAACTTCTTCCAGAGCTGCCATTGTTTGTATTACATGAGTCACCTCCATGGACGCTTCTCGCTGTTGTCACACCTAAAACCACAACTGTAGTTTGCAGTAGTCCCTCCAAGGACACTGATTAGCCACACCACTATATGTGGATAACTTGAAGCCCAGCAAGATGGACTGTCATGTGATCTTGTGAAACCAGCTACCTCTCAAGGTAAAAACAAGACAGGACCAAGAACTAAACCGTGTGGGACACCGTAACACTAAGAAGCAAAATAAAATATGAGGACAGTTGCATTTTATTTTACTCTTTATTTTACAGTACACTAACAACACATAACAAGCCATACTTTGTATCAAATAAGAAGAAAATTAGAAATATGTTCTTCATTAGTCAGTATAAGACTCTTTACTAGACCCTTCTTCGACTTTCTTAGAGGGTAATTAGGGACACTTTATAGTAGAAGTGTACTGAAAACTAAAGTGAAATGGTTCCTTAATTACCCTCTAATAATGGTCTAATGGTCTAATAAAGGGTATGTTACTGTCTAATTAAGAACATGTTATTTAAAGTTTTTTTGTATAATTTAATGCAAACTACAGCTTGCTACATCTTACTAGAGTGCTGTAAAATAAATTACGACAAAACCCAAACTGCATTTTGTGAAATGAAATGAGATTCCAAGACACAAAGAGTATATCTAGAGATATGAATCAGAATTCAGAAAAAAAAAAAGCAAAGACACAGCTAGAAAAACATGGATTTATTATGGTCTGTGCATTTTCAAGAGGCTTGCAAAATAAGCAGCACATCGTATTGAGTGTAGTATTGAGAGAAACAAAATGTTACCAAAGTGTAAAATCATTGAAGTGTGGAGTGGAGAATTAACACCGCTCTATTATCAAAACCTTATTAACCAAAAAAGGGGAAAATGTTATAGTCAGTGGGTGTATACTATAGGTGTTGTTTGATGGAATCAAATACAACTCACAAGGAAAATGTGAGCATCTCTTAACTTTAGGACCATAATGCAAGAACACTATAGGTGGTAAGAGTGGACCTGGAGAAAAGGTCTGAGTATGTTAAAAAAAAAAAAAATGATGTTAGTGCATTACTACGGAGGAGAAAGGACTGAAATGTCAAAATTTCATCATATGGATTTAGAGCAATGAAAATGTTCCAGCATTGACTGCAACACTACAAACAGTAGCAGGCACCTCATCCAGAGACCCTGGAGGAGCTATTGATAGTGTTGCCTGCTGGGCACAGCTCAGTGAGAGTGCCACATTTCCTCCATCTATTGCCAAGTCCCTGTGAAAAGCAATATTACATTAACTTATGGAAAAATTGAGCATGCAATTACCAGCACCATCCTAAAGTCAGGTACCTACCATCATGCTCATTTATGGTCAAGCCAGTGCATAGGACTGAACATACACCACAAGCTTAGTAACTCTCAAGCTTTACTTTTTACTTTCTCTACTTTTTCTCTTTGGAAATTCAGTTCAAAGATGTTGTGGTAGTTCGGCTGCATAATTATGTTCAAAATTCGGAACATCTATTGTTTTTTCGTGAGATTTTTTGTCCCTGGTTTTCATGGATTAATATTGTTTTGTTTTCTCTTAATTAACATTTTGTTTTAGGTAATTTCAGTACTTATCTTGGTGTTCTTTTTGAATTTATTGACAAATTAATATACCTGCCTTCCTAAGTGCACAATGTGTTGTTGTGAAGATCAACTAAATAACTAAAGTTTTTCCATGTCCATGTCCTTCCACCACCTAACATCAGAGGACTGCACTACAAATACTTTATGCCTGGCACAGTGTCTTGCCTGCGGCAGTGTGACCAACATGCTCTTTCATCAAGGTGAGACACAGTCTTGAGACCCCTTATGCAACACTAAATGTTAACTTTATTAATATGTGATTTTCAATTAGAACACTGCTCCAAAACCAAGTGAGCAACCTGACTCTAAATATCTCGAAGCTGTTTTTGACTCTGACATGCAGAACAGCTGTCACAACAGTTTCTGAAACACAGACAAGTCAGACTTTGCTGACCTTTATCGAGCCCACAGTTCTTAAACTCTTATGAGCCATGATCTTTTCACTCATTACATCCAAATTATCACAAATGCATAAAACATGTGACATATTTAGGGACTAAATAGATGAGTGGAAAACTAACAAATGCAGATGCTCTTTACAAGGCTTAATTAAGACTATTTATGTTACATGTATATTCAAAATGCTTTACAAAATATGATGTGTAAGCATATACATGAGTAAAGAAGTATTATAAACAATATAAATATAAGAACATAAGCCACATTCTTACAAAGTGGGACAAATCATTTCCTACCAAAAAAAAATTAAGAAAATTAAAACAATTAAAAATTATTAATTAAATGTTTAAGTAAGATTTTTACAAAAACATGATTTAATCAGGCATAAAAAAGGGTTAGCTTTACCCTAAAGACCCCTGTCGCACTTCCTGGTTTGAAAAAGATAAGCACTTTTAAAACTTTCAATTTTACGACACATTCATTAAATAATATAGCTGATTACAACTATAACATGTCAACTCTGTAGCCCTTCTAAATCAAAGATAAAAAATGAATTATGGTTTAAAATGTGTACTTTGATTAGCATTAGGAGAACTCGTAGCAACTTTAAAAAATAAATTGGTTACTCAGTATGACTATGATGCGAAATGAAAAGATTTAATATTTTGTCAGCTATGTCAGATGTCAACTCCTTCAGATTTTCCAGTTGACAGCTTTGATAAAAAAATTAATCACTAGGAGTCTGATTCATGACAAGGTTTAATAGCCAAGAGTTTGATCTTTTAAAATATATTTTCTCAGCATAATTGAAGAGTGGAAAAAAAATTTTAAAAAATGATTTTGTCCCAGTTCTCAAGACTGAATGAAATATAAGAATATAAACCTTATATCTACTCTAGCGCTTGACGCGGGAGACCACAGGGCCGTGTACTCGGTCCTCTCCTGTTCACGCTGCACACCCATGACTGCAGCTCTCAACATGGAGAGAACTTTGTTGTGAAGTTCGTGGCTGACAGCACCATCATCTGCCTACTTTTCAAGCAATGATCAGACTTCATATCAGGAATTAAATCTACAGTCCTGCAGAGTAGTCCACAGAAAACAACCTATAGCTCAACATCAGCAAAATCAAGGAGCTGATTGTTGATTTTCAGTGAAAGGAGGTAAAGACGCAGACCCCTGTCTACATCAGTGGAGCTGAGGTGGAGCAGGTGAACAGTTTTAGACAAAGGGCTGTATTTCTTGAGGAACTTTAAGAAGGCTCATTTCCTGTGCCATGTCCTTGTTAACTTCTACATAGGAGCACTTGAAAGCATCCTGACAGGAATCATCACAAACTGGCATCATGGGATGTGCATGGCCCAGGACAGGAGACGTCCACAGTCATTAAAACTGCCAAGAACATCATTGGTACCCATCCATTCTCCCCTCAGGCTGCGTAATTCACCCTCAGCACATATTTTATTCTATCTCTTCAGCCAATCCACTCAATCAATCAAATAGGGAACTGTGACAAAGTCTGGTGATACAACGTCGTCGTAAATGTTACATAAATTTTCTTGTATCCTCGTATGAGTGAAATGTAGAACGTGAATCACTGAGGCACTCACCCAACGTAAATCAAACGTACCAGACAGGCAGTAAAATTCCAAAAAACGTCAACACAATTAAATGCACATCAAAACACAAAATGAGGGAATATCATTTGGAAGAATGGCGTTCCTTCCTCCAGCGGATTTTTTCAGACTTGGAGAATATTTGCCGAGGAAATACAAGCTGGTCTGAAGGCTTGTTGTAGCCCAATTACATAACACTTGACTGTATGTTGACATTACCTTTCATTTGTCACCCATCTGTATCTGTATGGTTACATGCGTCAAGATCCAGAATTAAACCACTAACATCCATCCACAAAGATTTACCTGAGAAACTACTGAGACAGAAATAAACACAGAAGATCTCTCTTTTCAAAGTTCTTATTTCTACAAATAACATATTTTAATTGGATATATTTGTACCTGTCTTTACAACTTACAACTTGAAATGACACCTTACTACCATTTAACTCTCGCTGGTACACCCACACATCTTGTTTTTTAATTGGGGTCAGGTCAAAGGATGGTCATAAAACACTCTCTCTCTAACTTCCTGTCTTGAAGCAATTGTGGCCTTGCTGACACTTCAGGTGGGACAAAAGGATTAGCTGCAACATCTTTATGATGACAAGCTGCACAATTGTTTCTCTATAGTTTACTTTTGTCACTACTAATAAAATGTTGCCATTTCTTCATCTGATCGGTATTTAAATTTCCAGCAAAGTCCGTGCACTGATCAGCACTGTACTATAAGTAAGTGACTATTTAAATCCCACATATTCTTCATTTTTTTTGGCAGCATCTTTTCAGTTTGAATTTGTTATCAAATGCATCTAAATAAATAACTGTTTAAAAACTCTCCTCCCTCTGGGTAGGGAAGTTGTGCAGATGCTTCAGCGTGGAACCAAACTGCTCCTACGATTTACTGCCAGTATTTCTCCAGCTTATTTCTGGCTCTGCTCCTTATGTCATTAAATCTTTTCCTACATTTCCTACTGCTGTTTGAGGAGGGCCAGAGCAGCAATTAACCAATTTTGTTACCTCCTCCCTTGCTAATTTACCATCATCTGTCCTCAGCAGCTCATTTGCAGAGCCATAGATTTGCTCTCGGCTTATTTGGTGCTTCCTGCACAAGGACATCAGTTTCCTCTTTCTCCACCATGCAATTTGGTGCTGCGCTATTCAGAGAACAGAGTAGAGATGAAATACTGAAACATGCACAAAACGGAGATCTGAAACAAGTGCAAACAAAAAATAAGGTGAGACAGCAGCAAGAGTAATGGGTTAGCGAGATATGTTGAATCTAATATCAGAGTTTTCAATATCACGGTGATGGTTCTGTTTTAACCAGGCTAGATCACCATGATAAATTATGCCAAACTCTTAACCAGGTCCAGAGCAGGTTATGTTCAACATTTCATGATTAAATTGGCTGTAAAACTAATTATTTTCCTGATTATATACTCTGTGAGTGATATAGATTCTCAGCTGAAGGAAGAAGTTATACATGCAAAGTTGCTGAGCTGTACATTAGTGACTTCACCAAATGGAGCTGCATAATGTAGTAACAACAGCACAAACTATATGCACGGGAACTTCAGATGGTGATTTGGCCCACAACTAAAGTGATTTCCACGTATCCTTCATTATTGGACAGTGTCAGAATGACAGTATCATGTTTAAATACACTATATTAAGTTTAAGTGTTTAATGTCCAGTTGCCACATTAGAAATAAACAACAGGCATTGAGAACACACAAGTCTATTGGTCATTTTCTGCCAGCATTCCTCTCTTGCCTAATTTGCAGCAACAGTGTTGCTTTTTGTCGTAATATATTATTTATATTATTTATAGCTCTCCAGTATACAGTAACTCTTTCCTCTTGATTGAAGTAGGCATCACATGATCGGTTCATTTTGTGCAGCGGAAAAGTCAATCGGCACACCGAATGCTCCTTTTTCAGTGAACACGGCCAGAGCCTGAAGAAGAAAACCTGGTTTATAAAGACAGTTAATAAACACCGTCATGATACCTGTTATCACTGACTGGGGTTTTAGGTTTTGTCGAGCCAGCTCATGCAAAAAAAAAAAAAAAAATCCTGGCTATGTTGAGCTCTGTAGTACAACCTTTTGGCTGTTAGCCAGTTGTATTGTGTGTGCATGACTGTTTACAAGTATTATTTTAGAAATGCTTTTGTGAACATATATTATTCTGTCTATCTGCTTTTGGTCTTTTCCATTTGATATTTTATATCCTCGTGTTTGGTTAATTTCATCCTTTATATACCTGCTCTGTGTAGGCAGGTCTTGATATGAATGCAATGGAAAAAATTATTTATTTAAAGTAGTTAATTCATTGAAATTTAATGATTGAGAGATCACAGCAGATGATGGCTTTCAGGTGCATGCATAATGAAAGAAAAATGAATAAAACATCAAAAAAAATGTATGCCAGGTCAGTTCTCTTGTCAGTACCCATTGGTCCCTGGGCGCTGCACAGCGGCTGCCTGCTGCTTCTGATACTTAGGATGGGTTAAATGCAGAGACTGAATCACACTGTACATTGTATTGTTTATAATGGAATACGTGACCATAAAGCTGACCTTTACCTTAAACTGTCACGTTGGTGGCTTGCTGGACGCAGAAATTCTTCAACCAAGGAGATTGCGGTTTGTGTCCTGTTGTCAAACAAAAAGTCAACACTGACTCATTTTAAATTACGTACGTAACTTGACTTAAGTAACATATTTAATTTACATAACGTAATGTGACGTAGTGTTGCAGTACCTGAGATTGGTCTTGGTCTGGAGAGTGGTCTCAAGACCCCTTTTTGAAGGTCTTGTCTTGGAATCAACACATTTTTACTCAGTCTTGTCTCAATCGCAGACAAAGAGAATACAGGATTTCATTTCAAGAACATTCAAGATAACTCCTGCAGGCATATCACAAAATTTGTGTCACTTTGTGTAAATTCTGCAATGCAGTGCTTACTGAGATGGCTGGGACCATGCTAGCTAGTGAGCTAACGCTACATTTTTGTGATAAAGAATGATGGGACAGCCCTCATATGTAGCTGTTAGTTATGATATATCAATGCTAGCTAATGTCGGTCCTGACACCATGTAAACACTATGCCACGGTACTGCTCACACAGTTGGGTGAGAGATCTTGACTCAGTCTCGCCCTGCCTTGACTTGGTTGCAACCCCTCAAAGTCTTGGTCTCATCTTGGTATCAATGCACTCTGGTCTTGGTCATGACTTTGTCTTGGTTTATGTGGACTTGTGGTAATCTAACATAATGCAACTTAACTTGTGAAACTAAGTCGGTGTCAATTTATTTAAAATTTTACATTACTCAGGTTTCATACTTGAGCTCCATCAGGTCTGTCATGCGACATAAGTAACATACTTACTTTATCTGTAGCTATGATCTTTTCCTAAACCCAACCAAGTTGTTTTGTCACCTAAACCTAACCAAACTGGCACTGTGTTACCATGTAAACCACGTACTGAAGATCCAATACACCTGTGGCTGCTTGTAGGTGACCGTCAGTCGCACATATGTCAGTTTGGGAGTCACTGGCATTCAACTTATTCTGTTGTGTAGGTGTGAGGATGTGTAAACCTAACCAAACTGGTCCATTGCACTTGTTGCTAGTGCGCTCTGATGGCTTGCATACGTCATTTTGAGATCAGTCATACATGTGGTTTTGGGAGTCACTGGAAATCTATTCTATTGTTTAGTTATGAGGACATGTTGTACTGGCAGGTCTTAAGCCTGATGGAACAGGTCTGTGTTGTAGCTGAATAAAAGATGTCTACATACATTTATGACTAACTGTGAGAGTGGAAGTCAGACTCATGCATGTGTGCATAATTTCTCAAAAGCTGAGATATGTGCACCTTTAAAAAAATTGACACAAAGAGGCTGTATGCATGTTTCTGCCTTTGTATGTACATTGCTTTAGTCCTGAACCTACACAGACTTTTACACAGCTCAAGTTAATGGCCATGAAAATATATGTTTCACAGTTAAATGCAGTGTAGATGCCAGTGATGATGAGACAACAATCTGTGAGGTTTATGATAATTGGTCAGGTCATAAAATTAATGTGATCATCATTTACTGAGGTGAAAGTGTAGTCATGGCACTTTTGCAATGGAGGGTTTGCAGTGTAAAGATGTGCTCCTGAATGCTCAGCCAGCAAACACATAACTGAAAATATTTTCTTGGGGATTTGAATGTTGCTAATGAATTTAGCTTTTTTCATTATTACCCTTCACTGTCTAAATGCCAAGCCAGCATGAATGCTTTGAAAAACTAATGTTAATCCTTAACAAAAAACATGGTTGTCATGCTAAAATCAGCCTTTCGATGATCAGTAGGAATAAAATAAGAGCCACTTAAAAGTTCTGCTTTCCTGCCTAAAATTGGAAACACCTGAGTCCTGGTTTCCTTCAGTGTATGGGCTTGTTTGGGATGAATTCCTCTGGGAGACTGAAGTCAGAGCAGAATGAAAGCAAATTCTGCCCTTCTCTGGCAAAAAAAGGAAACAGTACACTTAGTGCTTCAGTTCAGTGATGTGGCAGTCAAGCTCTAAAGGATGCACCACCTGTCCCAGGCTACAAGCACACTAACTGGCTGCCTGGCTGTTTGGAAACCATTGAGCTGTCTGCAGGAGGAAAGAAATATTCCTGACGTTTTGCATGCATCCATTATCTTCCTTGTGGGAAAACAGCATGAGTCCTTTTGGGGAAATTGTTCCCTCAGTTCTAATCCTTGCGGAGGCATCAACGGAAGACTGATGTAGTTCCCTCTGAAGTAGCAAATGGAGCTGTGCTGTCGTCTCTCTGCTGTAACACAATGCAGCACAGAGAATTTGAAAAGAGCGAGGAGAGACTTTAATGCTGCATTGAGAAATCAATGTGCTGTTTGGCTAACACTGTAGACTGTGAGCAAAACATGTCCTTTAACTGTCTTACCAGTAATTGCTTATCTGCACATGAATCACAAGGTGTAGTCACTTTCTGTATTTATTTTTAGTAGCTGGTAATGATATGACTTTAGACCAAAGCATAAAACAGAGATGCTTGACTATCACTTGAGCGGAGTATCTATCTACTATCAAGACTAAGATGCAGAGCCCCAAAGGCAGAGATCTGCGCCCTCATTCCTCTCCCTTTGGCCCACAGCATGATGTCAAAAATATAATTGAATCTGGCCCACAAAATATCTTGTTTTATTTAATATTTTTTTCATGTTTCACCCCTAACCCTTCAACTGAATACAACTGAAAGGTTACTTGATTAGAGTTGGGAACCAAACTCCGCACTAAGGGTACTAATCGAATTACACTGGTACTACTGAGTACCAGTTCACGTTAAATTAACTGGAGCCAAATATCAATATATATCAATACCTCAGAGAGCATCTGGGTGAGGAAGTAATACAGAGTACACAGAAAAGTACAGAGAGGTGTTGGAGCAAGCAGCACCAGCAGCTTGTTCAGTGAGCAGAGTGAGTGAGTCAAGTAATACTAGTGAGCCCAAACTAGTGGCAAGTGTGGTTAAACTTCAACACAGTATGTAATGTGAAATGCAAAGCTGGTGAGGTCATTATGTCCAACAAAACACAAAATCACAGCATGTGTAAAGGCAAAGAGAGCACATTTTTTCACGGCAGCTGCAGCTAATATTAGCAAGCCTGCCGCCGGCGTCTAAAAAGTGTAACTTAACCCTTCCTGGACAAGTTATCCGGGCTTTTTACTGTGATAACTGTCTTGGTTGGCTAAGCGTTTTTACTTGCGTTAGCCATAGCCAGCACTCAGCTCTGGGCTGCGTCTGAAACTTCTTACCAATGTGATATTTACTACGCTCAAACAGTGTGTGACATTTACTTAATATGAAACCAATAGGCTGTTAACTGTGAAATGCTGCAGCATTCTGCACGCCGGTGGTCACGATAACTACAACAAAATGAGAAGGAAATCACGTGTGCTTCCTGACAGGCTGCAGGGTGTAGGGATTAGTCTGACACAGGACTGGGAGGCATTTTATTTTGTGTGGTGTGTAAAATGCTCCAAATAAATAACAAAATATTCAAACGACAATGTTGCAACTGAGAAGTTTGGATTTATTTGTTATAATTGAAATTGCATTTTTGTTATCACAGCGAGAGTAAAGCACAGAAAAAAAGTAAAACCTGTTCAAGGTGTAAATTTTTTATTCACCGATTCATTCTTATATTTTCTGTGGGGCAGATGAAGCTCAAATTATTCTTGGCCAACACCTGAATATATTCCCAGTGGTATGTTTAAAGACAAAGGAAGCCCTGATTTTTTTCAACTCTTCAGGGTTTCCAACTGTTGGCTGCTTGCTAAATGGTTTAATAATGACTCATCTGGCCCTTGCTGTGTAGGCAACATGGAAAACTGTTTTCAGTAGTCTCCGTCATTGCCAGGCTCATGTAATCACTTGAAATGCTGAATGACGAGGCTCTCCATAAAATCCAACCTTCACAGAAGTATTTCTCAGGAGATTTTTACTGCTGCTGGGAGTGGTTTGCAAAGAGACACATGCATAGCTGCTGTGAAGATATTTTTAATTTCAGCTGTTGAACTGAGTGTCCATAAAATGAAATGAACAAGTCAGCCCTCTTTGTTATGAGCACAGCAGACTATAACACTGGTTTGATATGCATTAGTTTGATAAAATAAGCATTTATATTTATGAATGTTTCTCATTCAGTCGCCTCATATATAAGGAAATGACTTCAAAGTGCCTCTGAATGCACAGGCCGTTGTCCATGCGCCGTGTAGTCAAGAAGCTACTGATGTAGTGGCAATGAAAAATGTTCATTTCAGCAATGCTATTTTCAGTGGCTGTGTTCATATTTTCAGCCGTCTCTGTAATAAATCATGAGGTCATCATGCCATGCAGCGCACAGAGCTCACAGTAACAATAAAGCAGTTCTAGTCCACACTGGACATGAGACAGTTTTAATAAGATGGAATATGGCTGCTGCATGTGGGGCTCTTTTCTTTTCCTTAAGGCCTCGTCTTTCTATATACAACACCTGGTCCATACTCAGCAAAATGAAGTATGTGAAGAGTAATGGTAGAAGTCAGCTTTTGTCTTCAGATTTAAACATGTAAAGGGATCATTCATTATTGTTTTATTTATCCAATATCTATGTAATTATTTAGTTTTTCTCATTTTTTAGGGTTTTAATTTGAATTTTGAAGAATTGAAGAACTGTTTTCTTTTTTGGGGGGGGGGGGGGGGGCAAAGTAGAGAAACAGGAGTAGAAAGAGGAGCATTGTAGAGAACGTCCTTATGTCCTGGTTATTTCTGAATTTCTTTTGGAAACCACTGGCCTGCACCTCAAGCAGAACAAGCTGAAAGCACAACATATGATATATTATCACCTTATGGTCACATGTAGAGCAACTTCCTGTTCCTTCTTGCCCCCTCCACAGGCAAACATACAGATGCACATGCATTGTTTGCATGACGAGGTGTCTGCAATCTGATCGCTGAACGCTATCAACCAGTGTTCAGTAAAAAATATTAGATCAGGAGATCGGGAAATGCTTTCTAGTCGCCGATCGTGAAAACTGATCATGACAGAAAACTTGAGCCGGTTGTAAGTTAAGTTGGCATCATTGCACGCTAACTAACCGAAAGCATCACGACACCCCCCAACATGATTTTCACATCATTTACTCACCTTGTGTTGCCTCTACGTGAACATTAGATGAATCCAAAACACACTGTCCAGACTTGCTGAAGTTGATGGCATTTTTAAAATAGCCAAGCATCCATTTAAAAACTTGTATGCTCAGTCCTTCAAAAAACCTTTGTTCGTGAAATCATATCTTAGTGAAAAACCCTGAAAACCAGTACAACACTTGTTGCTGAGAGCAACTGCTTTCTTGTTGTTAACTAGTTTGTGTTGCTGGAAGGTTCACAAACATTATTTTACATTTTTAAATATACTCTAATATATACCAGTCCCTGATATCTGTCATGTCACTAATGCTGTAAGTTAGTCAGCTAAAGTTTGTCAGTAGTTGCAGAAGTCTTGTTTTGATTCGATTCGCAGCTCCACTCTAATTCGTGAGCTCTGTTATTCCACTTGATAGTGGCTAAGTACCTTGCTACACCTAGTGCTAGAATTTGGTATTACCAGTCTGGTTTGGCTAAATATCAATCTGACTACCAAATACTGCAACTGCCCACCTGGTGCTATAACAACAACAACAACAACAAAAGATCGGCATTGGTTGTGTATTGGAGCACGTGGTTTAGAGATGATCTGGAATTGGGACTGGCAGCAAAAACTAAAAAAAAAACAGATTGATGATTGGGGTATCCCAAGTCCCCCCACTCACTGAACATTGAGGGCAGTTTTCTTATGTTGGAATATGATATAGCCACAGAATTGCTGTGTTGCTTGTTTAAAGACAAATTAATTGAGGAATCTGCACCCCACAAGCACACATGATGCATTGACCCTCTTCCTGACAAGGCTTCAAGATCAGGTAATACAGCAGGTTGCACCTTAATGCCCTTGCTCCATCAGATGATATTGGACTTTAGTAGAGCACATTTCCATATTCCCAAACAAAGTAACAACTATTTAAATGACCACAAACCACTTAGTGAACCTGGGGCTTGTGGGGGCCCTGCAGACCAGGGGCCCTGGGGCGGTTGTCCTTGTGCCTATTTTATTGTCCAGCCTTGTCCAACTGACATGGAGCAACATTATCTTTCATTTGCAGTTGTATTTCTACTGAATAGATGAACATTTATCCAATACAAACTCTCCTTTTACCTCTGGTTTGTTGTCCACCTCCTCCTGTGAGAAAATCTCTCTCTCTTCACCAGCTAGTTGCTAACTTTGTCTTTGTTTATCAGAGCTTTTTCGCGGAAAGCAACTTCCTGCTGTGCCTGGAAACATGGTTGATGAGAGCGGAAAGGCTGTGTGGAGCTGAGGGGAAATGCAACGTGATGATGCTTTCTGCATTTGTTGGTACTAGTTACCCTTTTTCATATTACACATGGTAATATGCACCAGTGTTATTATAAGATATTGATGTCTTCTGTGGAGCGTTCAAAGACCGCAGTCGCAATATTCTAGATGGAAGCCACATGGTAAAAGTGAGGAAGACACTTTCATAAAGACATCTTTGCTCTCCATTTCATAGCTCTTGCTTTCTAACCAGCCTTTGATGTATATATATTTATAATTTTTTTCAAAAATGTCATCTGTCAATAACAACTGTGCTTTAGGCCTTGTATCTTTGATGAGCAGTCAGTGCCTGCAGGCTACAAAACATATATTACCAGGTACTTGATGTGAAGTTTGCAATTCATGTTTGCGCTGAGTTTCATGTTAAAATTTATGGAGAGTCTCTTGATGGAGTTAAATGCTTAAAGTTAAATAAGATATCTGCAGTGTGCAACCTCAGATGAACTTGTCTTTCGAAGTTTGACAAGTCTGACATCAAGTTGCTTCCCCAACTTCACTGCAGGGCTGTTTTGTCTGCAAACATTTGTGATCTGGAATAGAAGTGAAGATGGATTCTTTGTTCTGAAAATAATTGGACCGTCCCTTCGCGGCTGTTGTTTCTTGTGGTGATTGGCTCATTGTTTACAATAATTACCACACTATCAAAATTAATTTAACAATATCACACTGATGTGAAAGTACTGCATCCACCACGTTTATTTTGCTGAGAAATGTACTTTAATGACATGAAAAAGCTAATAAAAAGAAACATTATTGTTTCAGTTGCAGACAGGGGGCCCGTTCTGCTTGCCTTTTCATCTTGAGCACACTGGGTGATTTCCATTTACTGGCAAAACCTTTGTCTTAGACTTAAATTTACAGGGCCAATTAAATATTATGAATTATCTTAATTAATTTGGCAGAAAATTTACCTCTCGGTGTCTTTAATATTCTTACAACTCCTTTGACTACTCTGTACATAAACCATTTATTCATTGTTTATTGTTTATGCATTGCATAGTTTTTTGTTTTGTATAATGATTGATTATAACCACATTTCTAAATCTGGTTTGTTTACTCCTACAGCGTAGTGATTCTGACATTTTCCAAAATACTTTTAAAGGGGCTATATACATGCATGTGCATGTGCATGTGCATGTTCGTGCATGCGAGTTCCTCTCTTTTATCTCTGCGTTTGTTTCAACATGGCAGCCCAGTGAGTGAGTGAGACTTTCTCAGATTACAGCTAAACTGAGTGCTAAAATATGATTCTGAAAAGATTCGAGAGGCGAGGAATAGTAACAGATTCTTGAAACGTCTTTAATAAACACTGAATTCATATTTAAACTTTTCAATGGCATTTTTGTAGCCGATCAGGCTATCCAATGGCAATGACAATGAAAACCACGACATACGAAAAAGAAGAAAAAAAAACAGAACAGCTCAGGAGTAATCTAGACTGAAAATTTGGAGAATACTTGGAGTAGTTTGTGAGAATAATACATCATGCTTTTACCTTTTTTAACCAGTAGTTTCACTTGTAATTAATTCAATTAATCAAATATAACAATACTTCTGCTTGAGTACAGATTTTCAGATAGATAGATGGATAAATAAACCACAGAGAAATCCCACCACTGACATTAATCTATTGAGCTCTCTTTTATTCACTGTGTGCTGGCAGACAGTCCCAGGTGCTGACTGTGTGATGAGCTACTGCCTTAATTCAAACGCTAATTACACGCAGATTTGCAGAGCACAGATTCAATGAAAGGCACGGTGCAATTCTGCCTTGCACTTTCACATATGTAAATCTGGCCTCGTGTGTAATGGAGACAGCATGGTGCTATGTACTACCCACACGTCTGTCTCTCCCCTCTCCTGGTCAACAGGACTGCAGTGCGGGTAAACAGGCATGCCAAATTGGGAGAAAAACTATAGGGGAGAAGAAATTAAAATAAACATATGGGCTGAATCTTTCAAGCAGGCGCTTGGACACACCCCAAGTCTGACTGACAGCATGGAAAACACCTGCTTTGAACTCACTGATTGCATCTATTAGCACAGTGAGCATACACATGAACAGCAGGGCTTTCTCAATGCACCAATCAATACCTCAGCACACCAACTTCAAACTTGTGCTTTTGGGAGTTTAAACTGTTTTATTTTTCCAAAAAGCATTATATCCTATTTCCACACGCTTGCTGAGATAAGACTATTTTCAGATGACCAAGGACGTTGTTTGGCCGGTCCTCAAGGCGGCTGACCTGCGCGCTCTTCAGATCACACTGCAGTCTCCCCACGTCACGGACAACGTCCATCCCACACAAATCTGCTCCTAAAACATATATTATTTCAGTGGTGAGCCAAGAAAACTTGCAGGCATTTGAACTGTACTTGGCTAAATCCTGATTTTGAGTTGGGACGGCATTAAGGCCATGACTGATGTAGTTTCACAAATCCACAAGAACAAGCACAGACAAGAATACAGATTGAGAAAGGCCTTCTGCCGCCTAGCTGAAGTTTAGTCTTTACTGTGTGACTACAAACACAGTACAATAAAATCATTTTCATGTAAATCTGCTGTTACCTGAGGCACTTGTATATAAACCCAGTGCTTTCCATGGTGGGATCATAACCATGGCTCATGGACACAAAAAGTTACACTGTGGCCATCAACTTTTATCTCCATACTACAAACTTTTGCCAAAACAATGTTACAGTTCCCCATGTATTCTGATTTCTTTACAGCTTTTAGTTCAACATTCAACATTAAACTTACTCAAACTGCCGATGCAACCCTTACAGAGGAACCAGAAACACAAAAAGACAGTGAATTTTCAGAGCGAATGGAAGCAAAAGGTTTAAATGTGTCAAACACATGTGTAGGCCACCGGTGGAACAAACTCCCAACTAAAACTGTCAGCTCATTTAAATCTGGGCTGAAAACGTTACTGTTTACGGCAGCTTTCCAGTAGGAGATACACAACTTACTGTTAAGATAATCTGTAGCTATTGTCTGTTATTGTTCTGCTGTTGCTTTTGTTTTATGTTTGCTTTTTAAATGCAGTTTCTCTAATGTTTTTAATTATTTATTGGCTTGCTTTTAGCGTTTGTTTTCAATGATCTCAGACACAATGTCAATGTTCTTTTAATGTTTCATTTTGATGTAGCTTTGTGTTTTTGTAAAGCATCTTGAATTGCCCTGTGTCTGAATGGTGCTGTATGAATAGATTTGTCTTGCCTTGCCTAGTAGCACGTGTAACGACGTCAAGCTAGTTTTTCATCTGAAACAATGCCATCAGGAAACACCACATTGAAATTCAAGACAACATGTGTTAAATTGCCCTTTCTGTATTGTTTTACATACGTTTACACCAAAAAAAGAGTTTGGCCACCAGATTTAGGGGCTTGGTGGTCAGTGGGGCCGGTGCTCAAAAACATTATCTCTTTTTGTCTATCCCTGCTTTCTCTGGTTGCTTCACTACAAAGGCAAATGGTGAACTCAAAAGGGATGAAAAATCATTTTTCCAAGTTCTACTTTACTTACATCTGCGCTATAATTTGTCCTCTGCATTTCAGCCATTTAGGAAGCAGTAATGTATGCGAGTCATTTAGATTCTTGCGTCTAGCCGCAGGTGACAGGTTTGTGAGTCAATATGTCTAAAACCAGAATATAGCCGGGAGACCTTAGCTTTGATTACATGGTGGGCTGTGACAGGACACCCCCCGGATTTAAGTGAACTGGAGAACTATGAAGTTCATGAAGAAATTATGTACTGCTGCTGCTCTTTTCAAGTACCACTGCTTATTAACTGGTTCCTCCATCCATTCATCTATCCTTCATTTTCTTACACTTATTCAGATTTTTACCACTCCATATTACGTGTGTGACGTTACTGTCACAAGTGTGGTTAACGTTAGGTGTATTTGTACACCACCCCCTATCCGTAACACTCTGTCTGAGAGGCCCGTGGGCTGCAGCCCGAACCACAGATCTGCCGCTGAGCACCGACGTTTTCATGCTAGATGACAGTTCAAGTTCTTCTGCTGCTCAGTTCCAGTGGTTCTCCTCTTCTTCGAATGACAAATTTTTGTCAGGTGATCCATCACAGAGTCCCCTATTGCCTGGCAGTGAAAACAGCAGTTGACCAGATATTTTGTCACTGGCGGGGAAAGAGTTAATGGCCACCACATCTGTAACACTACCTCCACTTTTGCCTCATTCTCAAGGGCACTTTATGACAACCTCTTCCAGTGTTGCCATGTCTGTTGTTGTCATCAATCTTTGACTCTTCTTTTTCTTTTGGGTAACTTTTGACTCTGACACACTCTAGTGGATGTATTGCTCAAGATGTTGTCTATTGTTATATATATGAGCCTTTAAGCTTCAGATAAACAATAGCTAGCGTCCTGCCTCTTCAAATCTCTCTGAATGCACTGAAATACGTCTAATGCTGCACGCAGTGAGATTGTGAGTTGGTAGAAACCCCACACAAACAAGTGCAGAACAACGAAGCTCCACAGAAAGACCCCTTGTGGAGTTCAAAAGGAGAACCATCTTGCTGTGAGGCAGCGTTGCTAACCTCTGAGCCACCAGGCCACAGCGGTGCCCTGTGTGATTAAGAGGTGATTTACGCTCGTACACTTGCATAACGTAAGAGGAATTCTCAGAAATAGTCCATAATGTACTATCTTTAATTTGTCATTGCTTTCCCAATTTTCATTCTCCTCACAGTACCGCGCACCTGAGCCACAGGCTGTAGCTTTATAGCTTCTGAATCTTGCTGCTCTCTGAGGGTCAAAAACCTTGTACACCACACAAACCAACCACTGTTACGTGTCATCAATATTAAACATGAATATGTAAGAGAAGTGGAAATGAGAGAACAGTGTGGCACTGCAACAAGTCGACCATTATATACACACATAAATGATGTAGTCATTATGACTGCCTTTTACACTTTTTCTTTCCTCACTGCATACATTTTAAACCATAATTGCATTGAATATATTATTAGGGTCATGATTTAAAATAATCTGTATATGAATTATAACACGTCAAATCTGCCAAGTATTAAATGATCAGATATGCAAAGTCAGAGTAAATTGAGAGATTGTCTGTTCTTCAGGCAGTCCAATGGCTCAATAAATCTAATATCAAACCTCTGTTATTCTAATTTAATACCCTATTTGAATGGGACCTCAGGACATCCCATGATTTTTAATAACTGCAGAGATTGAGAGTGATTTTAATGCTCTTTGAATTTTCCATAACTGCGCTGTACCAAGTTAGAATTAAATGGGCACTTTGCAAATGTTCAACCTGAATCTTTTTGTTCTAATAGAGAGAGGACATGAAACTCTGAATTACAGTACGTTTCCCACTGTGACCTATATATTGAGAGCTCTCACCCATCCTGACTGGATGGCGCGTTTCACATCAGACATCAGAGATGTGTCTCACAGTAAACTACAGCCTGTAGTTCTTCATTCCTGTTGGCCCACCTTCACACTGTGTGTGTTAAAATTACCGAAGCTGCTCTCCTCCTGTCACTTAATTATGAGACGGAAAAATATAATTTATAATTTCAGTGTAATTTCCTGTCACTGCTGGTAAGGGTTGGGCAAAAGGAGAGAATATATAATCAGTTGAAGGGAACATTAATGTATGTGGTCCACAAAAGCAATGCAAAGCCCCAAAAAAGACTCTATCCCAGCCATTTTACATCTCTGTTCTAGATATGAGTTCTTCCAAAGCATTCTGCATCAAATAGCAACTTGTTCAGTGGTGCCCTGTGCTATGACGCTGTAGAAAGTCAAGTCAAATTTTATCTGTGTAGCCCAAAATCATGTATCACAATTTGCCTCATGGGGTTTTACAGTCTGTACAATGTGCAACACCCCCTGTCCTGTAAACCCTTGAAAGAGTGAGGAAAAACAGAAGAGGCATCTCTTGCCCAGGATGTTTGTAATACATAGAATTGCATATGACAGGAATGTGAGTCCATGTTCATGTCGACAACATCCCGTGTCGCCTGTTGGACCTGAGTCATATGACCTGTTCTCCATTATGGAGAACTCAGCTGTCGCCTGCAGGACATGAGCCACATGGCCTCCTCTCCACCATGTAGACTCCACGTGTCGCCTGTTGGACCCTGAAGTGTTATTTCTGGAGGCGCACCTCTGGTGGTCTGTTTTGATGTACTGTCAAAATCAGGTGACATAGTATAAAAGAACGAAAAGTTCTCAAAATGGAGGAGGCGGGGTGGACGGATGGGTCAGATGAACCAGCTCTGTCTCTGAGAAATTATGTTTGTATGCAGCTAACTGGCAACAACAAACATGTTGGGAAACATAATGCTGACCAAAATGCATTTTCTGTTGACATTAGAGCTACAACTAACCTGTCGATTAATCTGTTGATTATTTTTGTGATTAATCAAAGCTTTATGGTCTGTAAAATGTTAGAAAATTGTGGAAAATGTCAGTCAGTGTTTCCCGAAGCCCAAAATGGTGCCATTAAAATGTCTTGTTTTGCCCACAACCTAGAGATATTCAGTTTAAAAAATAGAAGAAGAAGCTGGAAAAAATACTACAGACTGATTAATCGATTATCAAAAATCAGAATCGTTGGCCATTAATTTAATAATTGATTAATAATCTGATTGTTGCAGCTTGAATTAACATAATAAGGAAATGTTGTTAATTCACATACTCATCAAGCTACAAAAATGTTCATTGAGAACATACTTCATTTGTTTTGTTCTTAGAAAACACTCTGTGGTCATTGACTACATTATTATTCAAAATTCTGTCTTGAGACATGAGATTTTTTAATCAACATTTAAATGAAATGATGATTATTTTTTTTTTACTAATCCTAACAAAAGAGATTTTAATGCCTAAACCTACCCAAAACACAATATTTCTGTACCTCAACCAAAGTGTTTTTGTTGCAGGAGCGTGGACATGAACCTCAGACTGTAGCATTAAAGTCCTGATACATAAGTAACATTATGTCAGTTACTGACATATGTTACATTAAGTATGCAAACTTACATAAGTAACATACTTATTTTAACCCAAGCCATGATCCTTTCCTAAACCATGTTTCTTAAACCTAACCAAAATTTTATTTTGAATGTTGTAAATTTATTATCGCCAGCATGACCACGGAGCTTTGTACGTGCAAAACTGACGTTAGAGATGTACCTAAAACATCATAGTTTGAGTCTTAGGACGACTGACCAAGCTGCCATATTTGACGAGTTGGGAGTGAGCAACCCAGTCTCATCCCATCTCGTTACATACTGATGCCTGTCGGTGTGTCACGCTGAAGCTTAAAGTACCTTTTAGCAGCAGTATGAGATGCAGCCAAAAAGCCTTTTGATGCAAGTCGCAAGTCACATGATGCACATTGTGTTACGCACCCTACACCTTTTCATAATCAGAATCAGAAATCAGAATAAGAAATATTTTATTGATCCTCATAGGGAAATTGGTCACATTACTGTGAATGAAAGTCCTGTGTTTGTTACATATGTATACATCCACCCCACGTCCTCCATTTCTCCGTTTCTCCTGCTTCATACCATGTCAAAAGCCTGCTGCGTCTAACACACGTGGATAAATGGCTTTACATTGAAGTCACTTAATGCATCTGTTTCAGCCACCGACAGGTATTGTGTGTGTCTGTATATGAGTCACCAAGAGAGAATTTATAAAACACCACTCTCATACAGTTGAATAAATTGTGTTATGTGTGGTATTTGAGGCCACCACATATTCCCATGGGAACAACACCATCCTGAAACTAAACAAATGAAAGATTATCCATCTGGAGACATTTCTTTAGATTTTTTTTTGTTTTGTTAAACTAAATCATTCCTCAAAAAAGTGCTCAGGAGAAACACCACAATAACTCACTTGTCCAAAGAACTGTAGCAAAGTCACTTATTAAATATTGGTAAGAACTATTCCTGAGGAGATTAAGGAGTGAAATGACAAGGTACCACAGTGAGAGAAAGGATTAAAATAAGGGATAAACTTGGAAAAGTAGCTCTGCTGGCAGGTACTGGATGTGCGAAGCAAACCTTATTAAGAATCCCCTTTTCCCCAGCTCCCATGCCATGTTGGGTGAACAGCTAAAGCATTATAATCCGTTTTGTTCTAGGTCCCTCCTGGCTTGGAGAAAAAAAAATTGGACAGGCAGTAGACAAAGAGTTTAGCTTTGTAGCGCGAGGCTGTCTCCTGGAACTCATAAACCATCACTAGACTCTTGAAGACTCATTTCCAGGCTTTCTTTCCAGTGTTTTTGCATTTCAGTCTATTCCAATACGAGCCCACCTACAGTCCCTCTGTACTTGCATGGAGATTGCACGTTGCAGAGCATGTGGTGGCTGGTGTATGAGAACTTTGTTCAAAGGTCTGAGTTACTGCTCAAACTCTACATAATAAATCTTCAGTGTTGCTTTTGAAACTTTGGCAATTTACCCAATCTTAAAGGTACATTCAAATCAAATAATCAATCAGAAAGAAATAACTACCATGATTTAATCTGATGTGGTATGGGCAATTCACTTAAAAGTAAATAAAGGTTTTGCAATTTACATGACATAGATTTAAGTGTAAGTCAGTGACCTTTTTAAGACAAACTACACATTCAGGAGGTTATCATATTTAAATGCAGTTTTGTGTATAAAGTAATCTCAAGGGTTATGCAGTCAGACCTGCAGCAAGCATTTGTGTCTGCCTTGGCGTCTTTTTCGATTTTACCACTGTGAAGCTCCACATTCAGAGATTTTAGATCCAATGTGTAAGATTTACGGGGGCATACTGGCAGAATACGGCAGACATTTATCCCCAAAAGTCATGTACACAAAGGAACCTCAGTAGGGGTTCAGTCCATTTGGTGCAGCAGTTGTTCAGTCTGTAAGGACTTGGCTTGGGAATCGACTTCAGTCAGTACAGAGTGTGGACTGGTAGCTGGAGAGGTACCAATTCACCTCCTGGGCACTGATGAGGTGCCTGGGCCTCGAAACCCCGCCTGACTCTGTGTATGTATGTGAATGTGTGAAGCTCCCATGCTCTTAATCCTCTCCATTAATGCATGTCTATGCATGCATGCCTTCTTCTGGCCTGTGTGTGTAAAATAACAGAGTGAAAACATATAATTTCCCCAAGTGGTTAATCTAGTATGCCTTCTTCAGTAACATAAAAATTAAAATAACTCAATCTTTTCATTTCAAACATCTTAACCCCAGTCTCCTGGTTGAAAGTCCTGTTTGTTTGCGCCATGCGTTCACACCACCAGTCCTTATGTGGACTTTCTCACACTTTAAACTTCCCCTGTCATAATTACTACGCCCACTAGAGGTCGCCGCCTAACAATAAACCTAAATATGGGTTGTAATAAGCAGCTTGAACAGACAACCGATGCATGTTTTTATGGTGAGGATGGGCTGGTATAATTACCTGAAAACAAGAATTGGTGTGTTTTTGTTACTTCGTATGAGCTATTTATATCTGCAGAGGGCACAATCCAGCAGCGTACTGCAATCTTTGTACCACAAATGACTCCTCCATCCTACTCACTGATGACAGTGAGGAGGATTAATTATCCCCATAACTAGGCTCGACTCCAGTTTAGGACACAGCTTGAGACTCCATTTTACGTTTCTTTTCATCGTTTTCTGTATGGATTACATGACTGGAACATCATTTCAAATGACAAACAGCGAGCCTATGTAGAAAATGATTTCCTGTCAAACATCCTGCCATCTTACTGGCAGCTCGCAAGTGAGATTGTAACAAGAGAAAGTCGGTTCCAGAAGTTTCTATGTTTGAAAATGGCAAGCGAGTCCTCCTGAGGTGCAGTTGTGGCCTTAAAAAGTCCCCGTCCCAGTGACTGTACAGTATAATGACCTTAGATAGGTTAGCCACTGCAGCAGGCAGGGTCTAGCAAGCATGATGAAACCGCAGCAATGCCCTGCTTCCAGCATATGATCAATGACAAGAAAGTATCAGTATGTCAGCGAAGGACTGCACAGCATGCCAAAGGAGGACATAAACTCCCGCAGGACCTTGCCTGTGCGATTCAGTTGAGGCAGAAGAGGTTAACATGCTCCGTTCCACATAAGGAGACAACTCGTGGTGTCATTTGTCAAATTCAGGTTCTCTTTCACTCCTCATGTGGTTTAGCCCTCTTAGTAATCTCACAATCTGAATGTTATAGGGCTATATTTCCATAGGGTGACATATCACTCGTGGTTTTGAGAGTGTCGCAGATATTTAGTATCAAATAAATGCATTTCATTGTTTTTTTGATAGTGACAGAGCAATTAACAGGATTGAATTTCACCTTTTAAAACAGAAAAGATATGTTCCACAAAGACTTTATAGCTGTAGCTAATTCTTCATTGTCGGGCTTTTAAATTGATTACAGAATCTCACATTAAATTACACAATCTGAAATGCATCCTCAGTTACAGATACAAATAAAATAAATTATGTGAAGACTGAGCACTGTTATAAGTCAAATTGTGACTTTGATACAAAACCTGCATAATAACTAGCCAAATCTAACCTCTGCCATATATTTATATATACTTTATTTAGTCAGGATGTCACATTGAGACTGAGATGTCATTTACAAGTGAGACCTGTAAGATAAAATAATAAAATATTGATAAAAATGAAAGGACAATAGAGATATATAAAAAGACATCAAAGAAACATTCATGATAAATAACAAATGATACATTTTATATTGTATTGTATATTACCTAAAACATGAATCAATTAATCAAGACTCTAATCAAATGTTTAAATTGCCCTTAACGAGATTTGCATCCAAATGCATTCAAGGACATTTTGAACTGTAAAACCACAGTGTGAGGCTCATAACCTTATTTTCAGAAATTCTGTATTTTATATTTTAGAAAACAGAGTAGGGGCAATAGCATGGGAACACAAATATTTTTCCATATTCACTTTTGTTTTTTCCCCCACACTTATCCAAACTTGGGAACCACCCAATTCAAATGCCATACTTTTTCGTAGTTTTCCACACTATGTGTAATCTCTAGCTCTGATGCAGACTTGGAGGGCAAGAAGTGCAATTCCTCACTCTGAGAAGGCAAAATGTGCAAAAACATTGATACATGAAAATAAGAACATTGCATCAGATTATCAAATATGTGACTTACCTTGATATTTGTGATCCAGCACCTCACTCGAGTAGATGCCTTTTTTTCTTTTCATTTATTAGATATTTCTGTCTGCACTGCATGTTATCATCACATTTTAATTACTTTATCGCTTCATGTTTTCGTATTTATTCCAAGTATTGAAAGAATATTACTTCAGAACCAATTAGGCACTCTTTTTCTTATGTAACACCACATCCAGGATTTAACCAATAAATATTTCCCATCACAAATAAGCAAACACTGCACCATTTGGAAGTTCAGTGTAGTTAGAGGGGTTGCACTACCCTCCTCAAGACTAATTGGGAAAAGGCCAAACCAAATAAGGAGACAACTAACCCTTTTTGCCAAGAGTAAATCTAGAAATTATTCTAGGGTAAACAAATGAACTAATGAGCGGTAATTCCAAGGATGCACTTTTAATAGCAGCACCAGGAGAGGCCAAAGCGAGCCCGCCTAATTGGCCCCGCCATTCAGGGTTGCACAATAAAGGCGAGGCATGGTAACATATGCAACAGTTAATAGGGTTTAGCATGTGAAATAACGGCAGCGGTGAGCTCATGAGGGGGGCAATTATGACAAAGCTGTGCACATCCTTGATAACCGTCCGCCTGACTCAATCTGGCTAAGCCCCTGGGGAGGCAGCTCGCAGCAGCACCAGTGGGCCTGCAGAAACTAACAAGGGAAGGAGGGTTGAGAGGAGAGAGGAGAACGCGTCCACACAAACAAGCGTCTAACAAGCTCTGCACGCACTAATATTGAGCATGGGTAATGTAAAGCCATCTGGAAATGCACATTACACAGAGGCGTCTGCACGAGCTGCATTCACAAATATACTGTACATACACACACACACACAAGACTTGTTGTGTAAACTTGGTAAAGTGCCTGTACAACTCCAGTTTTGGATGCTTAGAAGAAGTTATAGTTGTTGGCAATAGGCTATACCCACATAAAATGTCTTTAAATCTATGTTCAACTTACTCGATTCTGATTGGTCATTTACAGCATTCTGAAGTCTATTATTTCTTTATAATGGATTGTTGCTATGCATAACAGACCGTTGCTATGAAGAACAGGCTGTTGCTAGGGACACATTTCCAATTACAGACTCTGGAGGAGCACTATTTAAATTTAAAATCAACAAAATCCTTATAATTTTGTTGATTTTAAAAAAATCAATATATTGTGTGTTAATCTATTGATTTATTTTGGTAAGTAACCATGTAATAAATGGGATAATGTACAGTTAGCAGGACATTATTGTGAAATAAACCCCTTCAGGGTTATTCAAGACACACTGCTGGGTTTATTTCACAATAATGACCTATTCACTGTGCAATATTCCTTACATATTGATTGTTTTGTGTACTGCTAATATGCTCAACAAAAATATGAAGGCAACACTTGTTTTTGCTCTCAATTTTCATGAGTTGAAAAAATGCACACTAAAGTTTAATTTCTCTCAACTTATGTCCACAAATTTGCTAACATCCTTGTTTGTGAGCACTTCTCCTTTGTCAAGATAATTCATCGACCAGAAAGACATGGCAAACTTGTTCTTATCCTAACATGTCACATGCTGACGATTGAGTGATTTTGGTTTCATATGTGACGTCACTGCAGCAACTCACAAATCAAAAGTACCATGACGAAAAACACACGAGGAAAGTTTTGTTGTGTCCCTTACACCTTTTAATAACATTTTGGTTTCATATGACACAAACCGCGGTCTCCTGGGTGAAAGTTCTGAGTTTGCTTGAGTCATCCATCCGCCTCTTCCAATGTCTCATTCGTTATACTATGTCGACCGCCTGGTGCGTCTCTGTCAGCCACTGACAGGTACCATGTGCGTCTGTATGAGTCAGGCTGGTGTGGCGTGTAGACATACTGATTCATCAGCATGGTTACGACACTGGAGTGCCTCGGACTGGTCACAATAAAAGGCTGCTCTAAAATGTACAGTTTTATTCAGGGGTGGGCGAAATTTGGTTTAGATCTGATACCAAGTAAGTAAAGGCCAAAATAGCTGATACTCATATCAATGCCCACACTCTTGTACTTGTACTTCCATGAAGGGGACTGCAGTTTGTCATTATTTGTCAGGTGAACGTGTGATATTGTGAGGTTATTATATTCAGTCATTTTCATATTTAAAGTTTGAGGTATATTTTTCATTTTCATAAAATTATCAGTTCAGATAAGTTTCAATAGGCAAAATATATAATGTTGAGATATATATTTAGCTTGTCACAAAAGTAACACCTTTTGATGAGCCATTACAAAGTGAAAATGTAACATTAAACAGTGCTGAAGATCCTGGATATTCCTCCTCCTCCTTTCTGTTCTGTTGCAGCTCCAAGTTCTTTTTCTTGTGGTGTTTTGTTGAGTGTTTGAACTAATTTGAAGCAAACCTCCTCCCTACCCCACACATTTTCATTCACAGCTGTGAAATATACCCAAACGGAGCTTCACTTTCGTTCAGCTATCACTATGTGTCGGATTAAACTAGTCAGGATGCGCACCGTGGGCATGACGCATGTGTTGTTTGACTGCACAGAACAGACAGCAGCAGTGGAGGAGCAAAGATGCACTAAATAACTGAACATTTTCACGCACAGACCTGGTCTTTTATTAAATAAAAACAACACAACATAGAAGAGAAAAGCTGAAACTGATCACTTTTTTGGTATCAATCCTATTGACACTAGAATTGATCTTCAAAAACAAGACACAGTAAAAAAGTAAAAAAGATACTAAACACTGAGTTATGGCCATTTCACATAGGGCTACAAATATCACTTTTTTTTCTGGGAAAGTCATGACCCACCGTACTTGGCCTCTGATTGGCTTACCTTGGTATTCTTACCCCAGCCTTAACCAAGCACTCCTCATGCCTAAACCTAACCAACCCAACCAACAAAGGCAGCAAGTACTAGCCAATCAGAGGCAGAGTAGAGCATCTCATGACATGCCCTCCTGGGAAAAAAAAAAGAAAACAAAGTCTTTAGCATTATGGGAAATAACCATAGCTAAGTTTCATCACAAAAATGCACATTTTAGAGTGTCTTTTTATTGTGACCAGTCCAAGACACACCTATGCAATAATCCTGCTGTTTAATCTGCATTTTTATATACTACACCTGTCAGGTGGATGGATTGTTTTGGCAAACGAGAAGCTCTCTTATTCTAACAAATTTGTGGACAAAATCTGATAGGAATATACTTTCTCTGTGCAGAGAAGATGTCTGAGATTATTTACTTCAACTCATGAAAAAAGGGAGCAGAAACAAAAGTACGCTCAATAGTGTTTCCTGCTAACTCCTCACACAAACATGTCAAAGACAAAGTGTCAAAATCACAGTATAGGTGTGATAAACACATTATAATGTGCATCATATTTCACTGATATTTGTTGGTGAGAAAAATAATGATGTGCATTGCATGTGCTGCATGTAAACATGAGAGACTTGAAAAACCATGCTCATGGCATTTTTGTCATGTATTTTTTATGTATTATATTTCAAGGATGCATAGTATCATTAAAGCATAGCATCACTCTTACACAGAGCCCCTGTTGCTGTTTTGTATGCCGTAGGACTGTGTGGAATTACTAATGAGAGTATTTCTAGAAATGTTTCGGAAAAGTATTTTATTCAAACAGCAGTGTTGTACTGGATGTGGTTACCTGCTACGTTGGAAGCTACAGTATAAATAGTGACATGTGTTACATATTTCTGTTCTCTCCCTATCTGCTGCTCTTATATTACAGCCAGTGCCCAAACTTGCACACACACACATACACACATAAAAAATACACAGCATGCAGAAGCTTCCTCTAACCAAAACATCTGATGCCTCAGTCAGTCATGTCAGACTCATTGGAGATATAAGCACAGTATAATTTAAACAAATAGCGACACATATAATAACATAAAAACACAATGAAACAACATCCTCCTTATCTAAAGACTAACTTCTGTAGTTTTTTTTAACCTGGACTCTATTTTCCCCTGTTTTTGTGTCTAAGTAACTAATGGAAACAACAACTGAAATTGGTCCAGTTATGAGGAAGAGTACTGCAGCTGGCAGAAGTGAAACTAAGCTGCGCTGTAATCCATCTGGGCTGTGCACTGTCAGAGTACATCCACCAAAAGTGCTTGTTTTTGCCAGTGACAGGCTCAGAGTGTTATTGTAAGTGTCTGACAACATTATATAAAATATTGCTCCAGAGAGAGACCTTTTGGAAAGAGTAAGACACAGCTGTTTAACTCCCTTTGCAAAACTGTTAACATTGTCATTGTCATCTCCATTCAAAAGTGATGGACACAAAATAAAACTCACCAAAAACCCTAAATTCACTGTGTTAGACGTGAAAAATATCTGGTGTGGAGCAAAAGGGAAGTTGCACGTCAGAGAAGCAGCAGGCAGGAATATTTCAACCAGGGTTTATTTCAACCAAACCAGCGCTGGTGATTGTTGGAACAGTGGAAAGATGAACCAAGACGGTTTTGGTGAGCTTTATTTTGTTTCTGTTTGTTTCTGTCTGTCTGTTTAAATTTCAGTTTTGCAAAGGGAGTCTGGTCAGTTTGGCAAGAACAATAAAATAGCTCTTTTCGTTTAAACAAAATGATTTTAGTCTTTCACAAAAAGGTCTATCCCTGTAACAATCCTTTCTTTAATGTTTTCAGTCACATAGAATAACAATCTGAGCGGGTCAGTGGCAAAAACAAGCCCTTTTCATGATGCACTTTGACAGGTCTATATTGTAGCTTAGTCTCAATTCTATCAGCTGCAATTTCAAATGCAATTTCAAGGGGTATTGTCCCAATTGGTCACTTAAACACAAAACATGGTTAAAAAAATAGGGCCCAGGTTACAAAATACTATAATAGCCTCATACTAATAGCCACTGCATGTGGAAAAAAGGGCGCAGCAGTACAAATAGTGAGTTGGAGCCATAAATAGGTTATAATCCTGTTTAATATACAATCTATGGTTGAAGCGAGTTGTTTCCCCTGCCCACTTTCCCCCAAACTGCGCAGAGACATTCAGGCTGCAGGACCACTGGATCCCTGCAACCTCATAAATTAACATTAACAAGTGATGACGAGTTCTCCACTGTAAGCTGATCAGCTGTTTAAACTGTCAGTTATCTGTTAATGTAAGGTTAAGCCTGTTGTCCTGAAAAGAAAAGCCCACTGCTCTGAAAACACACTCTGGATGATGAGTTAAATGGCTGCCTGACAAACTCCAGTAACACTTTGCTCAGTTTAACAGGTCTAAAAATCTACACCCTCTACAAGATTATTAATGATTTCTTACAACTCATAAAAATGCACTTACCCATTCTGTGAAAATTCTGTATTATTTGTACTCCGATTAATGTGAAACAGATCGCGGGATAGAAAGTGGGACACTGTGGCTGTCACGTTCACGTCAAATGAAGTGAATATTATAATTCATCATGTTTGCTTGATCTCTGATGACACATTGCGGTCATATTGTGATTTATTCCAGGAAATATACGACAGATTTACCCTTTAACTAGCTCACCATACTTCAGCTTGGTATTCTAACTCTTTGCGTCACAGTTGGAACTTCTGTTCTTTTAAAGAATACAACGTGTGTTTGATTTTCATAGCAGGATATCTATTTGTTATGATGACATTATGCTCACCAAAGTAATTCTGAGATCTAAAATGTGGCAACGTAGCAAAAAAACAAAAAAAACAAAAAAAAACACATACACCAGCAGCTGGATGATCAAACAGGCTTTAAACAAATGCCAGGTTATGAAAGGTAAACTGAAAAGTAATTACTGTTTGTTTTTTTTTGTTTTTTTTGTTGTTGTTTTTTTTTCAAACTGACTTTAAAGTAATTACTCGATGAAATTTTCATAGAAATAAATATCCATGTTGCTACTTTCTGGCACTGCTGAAAGAACGTCTGTGATGTATTGAGCAGCCAGTTCATGGCAACTATTCAATGAAAGCTTTTGCTTATTCATGCTTTTATGTACAATAATTATTATTATTTGTATTCTACACAAAAGATGTCTGGTAGCTCCAGACGCACTTGTCTGCTGGACAGGCAAAGGCAGGATTTATAATGCTCACTTGTACTGAACGAACAGAAGGCCTGACTAGTTGGCCTGAGCAGCGTGATTGACAGGTGATGTCTGTGAAAGTAGATGCGGAAACGTCGCTGAATTGAGTGCTTGTCACCAACAAAAGAATGGGGAAAAAAAGAGGTTCCAAGGATCCTTCTACCTTAGGTGATGAACATGAGATTCTAATTTGTAAACCAGATTTGATACTTTAAAAGAAGTGTCAAAACGGCTCTAAATTTAGTGACAACTGCACCTCAGGAGCCACTCATTGCAACATGATCACTGGGTAAAAGCACATCAGGGTTGTCACACAAAACATCTGCAATTAGCTACCTCTATTTTTGCCAAAACGGGCTTCTAGTGGTTAATGGTGTTGACTACATAGATGTGCAATCCATGTAAAAACACATTAGGCCTGACAAATTCTATTCAGTGTCAGGGTGTGTTTGTGCTTTTGTGTTAAAATGTTTTTTAAAAAATGTTACAGAGCTACTTAACAGGAGATGAAAAGCCTCCACTGGTTTAACTTCTTACTTTACTGCACTGAGACACGTCTATATCACAACCTTTTTGTCTCCCGAAAATGTAATGTTCCTATCACCAAATACATTGTTGTTCTGTTTAAACGGATAGGTATCAAAAGATAGAAACATAATAGTCTAGTGTGCCTCTAGTGTGCCTTGGTGTGCTATTCCTGTGATGATGGTGGGAGCTAAATCATTAGATTAGAACATTTTATGAATCCCCATAAACAGACACCTTCATATGAATGCACAGTTTGTCAGGCAAGGGAAAAAAATGGCATCAGTTTCAGTTTGTAGTTTGTTTGTGGTTTGAGTAGTAAGAGTTTAAATAAAGGTTTGGAAGTACTGACCACCAGTCATGTTTGAGGAGGCTTTGTTTACATGCAGGTGAACAGCCCGGGGCCTCTGATTACTGTACGGAACACAACTTTTTTGGTGAAACTAGATTATTTTCTACAGATAAAAAAATCTCTGGTCTTTACTCTGATGTCCTCCGGCTGCTCTGCCTCATCTTTGTACTACAAGGTTTCCTCAATGCAGATGCAACAGGGATTTATATGTTTTAGTAGCTATATTAGCCAGATGGCTTGTTAGCTCTGAGATCAGCCTGGCTATACAAGATTACAGTACCCTGAGGGCTTCTGAGCACCATCTTACAATGGGAAATAGCGATAATGAGGCACTGAATTTGATTAATTTACTGACTGAGACAAGAATTAGGTTGGAAAAACAACAGAGCCAGCCGGAGTGGAGTGAGTCTGCTGACTGATTACTATTCACAAGCACACAACTTTTTAACTTTATTTTGGTGAAACTAGATCATGTTTTGTGGGGAGAATATTTGCTGGGTTTCCCTCTGATGTCCTCTGGCTGCTCTGCCTCAACTTTGGGTGATTTATGGAGTTTCCTGATGGATAAAAGCTTTACTTGTTGTTTGCAGTTAGCCATGAAGCTGGCTCTGCATGGCTAACTGCATGGCAGTAGCAGTTAGCTGCTTTAGTAAAAAGTTGTGATACCTGTCAGAAATCACACAGCAGCAGCAAGATATCAGAGGGAAAACTCCCTCGCAACTTAAAAAGCACTTTCTGTGAGACAAACTGAACCGGACCATGATCCTGAGCAGAGCGGTCACATGAAGACAGTCTGACATTAATATGAACATTCAGCATTGTAACATTATACAGCCCTGTCTGTCAGAAAATAAGGAAAAGCATAATAGGTCCCCTCAGTGTCATGTGACTTGAGTACACACCTCTGGAAAACCTTTAAAAATTACACTGTGAACCAAAGACTGTTGTTCTTATTGTTGGCGCTCCAAGCCTCTCAGAACTGCTGGCTTCTATCCTGATCAGCAATGTTTTTCATGCATGCCCACCAGGGACCAGAAACAAGACTTCCTTGGCAGAGCTAACTCCCGCTTTTCAGTTCTCCAGGAAGGGTTGCGTCATATCAAGAGATCCAGTTGCTATCATGTAAGCCTTCAATTAGCTGTCAGGTACACTAAGGCTTCTCATCTGTTTTTATTATTCCACATAATTAGGCTTCTGGCCTCAGTCCTTTAAAATTTTGGCAATGATAACCTGTGTGTAAACCAACCTCTGTGAGCAATAATCATCGGTCCCCAGATTTACAAGTGAAACACACAAATGAGTAACTATTACAGTGTTTTTAAAGGCAAACACAACAAGACTTAATTTGAATATAAATGGGAAAAGAAGTTAAGAGGAAGCTCAACTGGAAAAAAGTAAAGCCACCATCCACAAATAATGTAGACAATTTCAAAACATTGTTACTTACTAACGTTGCAGGCTAACCTTTATTGCTCCCACATGACCAGAGACCTTCTGACCATGGCCAAATTAATTCACTAGAGGCTTAAAATAAGACATGGGCCCCTGATGACCTCCTGCTTGCAGAAATTCTTTTAAACGCAGATTTATGTATGAATATGCTTTGCAAGTCAGATGATCAAGTCATGTAAAAATGCACAACCAACCTTAAGGTACTTGTCATTTCAGCTGATATTATGTTTTGATATATGGTCAAGTAACTTTGCAATCAATCAAAATACTTTTACTACTATTTGAATCATTAATATGGGGTCTGATGCTGCAAACAGACAGCCTCCAGCAAGGACACGTCTGGTTGTACCAGACTACTAAATGTTCTGGCTGGTGGGTGGCGTGCTAGTTGGGCAGTGCTTGTTTTGAGCTTGTCTGTTTTCACGCAGGAAAAAAATGGCCGCAATGTTTCTCTTATTACAGCAAAAAGTCACTAAAATATGTTCCTGGAAACATTTGGGGTGAGAAATAGGCAACATAGAAACAGAATCTCAATTCATATTTGGTCAGCATTGTCCAAATGGATAAACTCGTTTGCATAAAGTTGAGGTCGTGTTTATGCAAGTGCAGATACAGCGAATCGTCCATCAAATCGCTGCTGGATCTTCTGCTATCCATAAAAAATGACAGCAATCTGTAGGCTTGACATACATATAGCATCTGGTCTGCACACTGCTTTAAGGATTCTTCATTCTTCATTCTCATTGTCCCTTTTTTTGTCAGTTTACAGTTTTGCAAAGGTCTTGCAGCCTGCCCAGCTTTCCCAAATTTCACTTCAACCATAGATCGTATAGGATTCAACCTATTTAATATACAGTCCATGGCTCTCAGTCGCTACTTTGGACTGCTGTACAACTGCTACATATTGCCCCTTTAAGTAAATTAAAAGTTTAAATAACTCGGCTCCTGTTTGAGCCATCCATCTATCCTGCCTACGCCTGATGCAGATTTTCTCGCTCTACAGACATCTCTGTTTATAATTACTCCGCCCACTAGAGGTCACCACCAAACAATGTACTTAGATATGGGTTTTAATAAGCTGTTTGCATAGACAACCTACGCGCTTGTTTTCGTTACCTTTTCTTTTATCCTAATTACATAACTCGGTCATCGTTGCTCCCCAAACCTGCATGCAATACATAGTGTTCTAATGGTCTCACTGCCTCCTGCATTAGGTGTAGACCCCTCCTCTCCAAAGTGCAGGGGGCTGCAGCAAAGATATTGATATGCAAATCAGCATTTGATGTCATCTGGCAACTTCTAGTACCTTTTTGAGCAGCCAATATGTACTTTTGTGGGAAGAGAGGGTACAACACGAAGAGCATGCTAATGGAAAATCGTGGCCTGCCAGCTTTGTATCTCCATCTCCATCATTCTCTGCGCTGACTCTGAAATGCTGCAACTAATACATTCACCTCTCTGTATCCTCCTTCTCCCCTGGCACACCTCATTTACTATCATTTTGATCACAAAGTCAGCTCAGCGATACATGCGGAAAAACGGGGCACATTCAGTGGATCCCGCTCCAAAGGCAACAACCGGCTTTTCAAAAGCACAGCTGCCAACTGACAGGCTGCCATGTCTGCGTGTCACATTTTTTCCACAACCATTAGACATGCTGAAACAGGGGATGCATGTGTTATCATTGAAGAGGACATCAAACCGAAGTCTCGTTGGTGGATTTTTGCTTGCTAGGGATACATCGTAACGGGGGGATTTAATGCGATAAACTTGAATGAACTGGCTGAACGTGGGAGTGCGAGCCTCTCCGTTTGATGTGTGGCTCATTTAATTGTGTTTCATACAAAGTTTTCGAGCACAGGCTTTAATGCCTTTCTAGAATAGGCAGAGGAACATGAGCAGGGGCTGCAGCTATTGAACACACTGCTTCCTGGCACTGAGCCCTGCCTTCTCACTGTCTGCCTCGCTTTCACTCACCTGAAAACACTCTGCCTTGTAGTAAGAGTACAACAGGGAGCCACATGCTCAATCAGGCTGGACGTTGGAAGGATTTTAAGCTATTTGTTCTCATGTATTTTTATATTTTATTTCTGCTACAGGGGATAAACCAGTCTGAACAGCTGGATATGACACACAGCTGATGAAAGGGATTTAATTAGCATAGTTCCAGCACCCAGCTTTTATTTTTTTTAGTTTTCTAACTAATTAAGATGTTGCAAAAACAAGAATTTGTGGTTGTAATGCCAGATTGCTGTTTTAGATCTCCAGTTAATAGTAGAAATTATTACTAGACAAAGATGGTTAATTGATGCACAGATTAAATGAACACACTGTTATTTTAACAGATGCACTTCTTGGTAAAGTTGGGTCAGATTACATTGAAATATAATCGGTTACAGAATACAAATTACATAGCATTTTTTGTACTTTGTAACATACTCCATTGGATTACAAAGACATGTAATCTAATCTAAGAATTTTTGGATTACTTCAATCAATAATACTGATAACCCTACACAAAAAATGGATGCAGCCACCAATATACTTTCTTCTTTTTAAATATCTTTTGAAAAGAAAAAAGAAAAAGAAGAAAAAGATTGTAAAAATATTTTCAGTGCAAATAAAATGCTTTTTTTTTTTTTGCTTTTTTGTGGAGGACTATGTATCTCAGACACTTTTCATGAGTTAATAGTGCATTGGTTGTTATTTTTAAAAAGTGATTTTAAAATTGCCATATTTCAAAGATGTAATCAAAAACTGAGTCAAGTAATCCCTTACAATTTAACTGTAATTAAACATTTTTTAAAATGTAATCTGGTCTGATAATACTTACTTATTTTTCATAATCTGATTACATAATCAGATTACATGTAATCCAAGTGGGTAGAGGGCAGTTTGTTTGTCCTCTTTAAATGTACGTTATGTAAGATAGGCTATATTAGGGTGTGTAAACATGTACTGAGATAATATATATTTTTGGTGTATATACAGTATTTGCATATATGTGTTGGAGTAATATGTGCCACCCGATCAGGTGAGTATGCAGCCAACCTTATGCAAGGAAGCCAGTCTGTGGGTGTGAGTGTTGACAGGCGCTGGGCAAATCTGTTAAAGGTAGAGTCAGTAGAATTTGTCCAAGCTGTTCGAACGCACATCAGGACGTCAAAAACCAGTGCTTTGGGTTGGTGAAACATCCTGTGCACAGCAAAACAACGGGAAAAAACAAGGGAATACAGCCAGAGGGCAGGCAGAGTCTCTGCAGATGCAGCCACCACCACCACATGTAATATGAGTCCATACAGTGTTTTCTTGCAGATTATACCTTTAAATATGGTGTAATGTCCTTGCCAAAATGTACTCAAGCCTCTGTGCCCCTCCTCATTTGCCTCCTTGACTGCTCAGGCAGTCCAACAGAGGTTTTAGGGGGAAGTATTTCTTGATGAACAACAGTTTATCCATCCATCGAGCACTGAAGTGTCTCCAGCTATAGAGTGTGTTGCCAGATATAGTCGGCCAGCACAGGTTTTGATACAGGTCTCTGAATATGCAGCATGGTACCAAATGTGGCAACTTCACTGTGATGCTGCGAACTGCCTTTCATTCATCCACATAATTAAAGAGAGCAAATAAGTGTATTTCACAATATGTTGAGCTCTTCCTTTACGCACTGTACAATTCAAAAACTGATAAACTTTTGACAATAACTGAGTAAACAAATAGGTAAAATGTTATCTGATCATCCTCATCTGAATCAATAAAGGTTTTACCATAAACAACTTGTGTAATAATAATCTATTCCACATTATTTGTGATCAAACTGCATCGTACAGTTGCAAAAAATGAGCACTGACACATGGCTCAGTGGGTAAAACTGCAGTCTTAAGCATTTTTCCTGTCTAAAACATGATTGCAGAAAATAAAAATAACAAAGCAGATCTTCTCCACAGAAAAAGTGTTGCTGTCAGTCTAATTTAAGCAAACATTTTGTTCCTACAGCAGCTCTCTGTGTGCTCGGACAAGGCAGAGAACTAAAGGGCAAAATCAAACTACAAGCAAAACAAAGTTCTCAGCAAGGCAATAAATAGGAATAAAGGTGTCAGGGGAATAAAAAAAAACACTTTTAAAAAAGCAGTGCTTTTCTGGGATCGGGGACTTTGCTTTTTCCTAAAATGTACCCTAATTGATCCTCACACACACACACACAGAAAGACATTTTAATCACATATTCATGTATGCACAAAGAAACCAGGCAAAATCTGCCATCATATGGCATTAAAAATATAAATTCCTAGCCTGTGTGTTTCAAACACACACACACACATCTGATGCCTTTAATTCAGTCCTCCTTTCATGCTTCAATAAAATAACACAATAAATTAGTTCATCTGATGCAAGGACTTGATGCTCGCCTTTCGTCGACTGAAGATGAGCAAAATCCAATTCAGAGCATTAGCGATCTATGCTGTCCTGGATTGCTCCCACACTGCAGATAAAAGCTCAACCTTATTGATAAATTCTTCATATTTCAGCGAACTTTAATTCCATCTATAGGTTATTAATTGTAACCTGTCAGGGTTAATATTTGGACAGTATGGAACATGCAGTGGAAAGGAAAGAACACTGACGCTCCATGCTCAAGGAATAAAAAAAAAAGTACATTGTTGTGTTTACTCCAAATCAAATAACCCCTGTTTTGCACACAACTGCAAAGTACCTGAGGCAAATCAATAAGAAAGCTGAGAGATTTCATTAAGTGAAGAGCCCTTGTGGTGACTTTCTTTGAGGGCTGTGCTGATCCAACAACCTGTCAGGGCCTTGTAGTTGATTACAGCAGGGATTTCAGAACATTATTATGAGTTCAGGGGTCAAATTGTACACTGCTGATCCCATCTTTTGGGACTTGCTTTAATCTGGAAGCAGTTTTGAGCTGATTGCATTCCTCCTCATTTATTTTGCACACCGCATGAGACTCAGAAGAATGATCTATACCGAGGGCAGAGTAGTGTCTTTTAACACCCAGAGCTGTTTATCAAATAGTTTTACAAGGTGTAAATGACTCCACACAGGTTTTAAAGACAGATTCAAGTCATTTAAAGGACCAGTGTGCAGGATTTAGTGGCGTCTCGCAGTGAGCTTGCAGCTTCCAAGTGCACACGTCTCTTCATCTTCAATCAGTCAGAGAGATTACTTTATCTGCTTCTGAACATTTGTTCTTTATATAGCAAATTGCATGTAACTTGTACATTGAAATAATTGCAGTATCTTCTTCTGGCCATTAGAAAAAAGGCAGGTTTAAAGCACATACGCACTGGCTTGACTTTTCAAACCCAGAAACTTTACCCACTTCTTCTTCTACTGTCAGTGATCAATCTGGTAGTAAAAGGTGTGTGTATGCCCAAAACCTTTGGTAACTGGTGGTGTAGGACAGTGTTTCCCAACCCTGGTCCTCAGGGACCCCTGCCCTGCATGTTTTAGATGTTTCCCTCTGCAGGCGCCTGACAACAACCTGATCATTTGAACCAGGTGTGTTGGAGCAGGGAAACATCTAAAACATGCAGGGCAGCGCTCCCCAGTGTAAACGGCTCATTCTATAAGGTAACAAAAGCACACTGATTCATATTTTCTGGTGATTTTACACTAATGAAAACATACTCAAACCCCATGTAAATCTTACACACTGGACCTTTAAGAGGGACGTTTATGAGGGTTGGTCTCTCTGTCAAATATAGAAATATAATAATTATAATAATTCATCAAGTAAGTCTTGTATTACTCTGAGACAATGATTTATAGTTAATACATTTTTCAGTAATTAATGCATCACTCTATATGCTTATGACATATTTCAAATTAAATACCCACAAAGGCACGTCACATAAAATGAAAGTTAAAACAAAACAACATTCAAGTCAATCAGGAACCGCTTCTAACACTTTAAAGATCTACAGCTTTGTATAACTATCAGCGCTCAGTTTCATATTTAAAAAACATGATTTAGGTAATTTGCTTTTGCTTTTAGGGGGAGGAGGATGATGACCATGGCAAATCAGATTTTCCACAGTTGCACACACACTCTACTAATAACAAAGAAGACGTTTTCTTCAAGCTGTTTTTACATGAGTGAGGCGTAATTCAAAAACCTGTTTTCAGGAACCATTTGCTGATTTTCTACCAATCATGTCTAATTTGAAATATTTGCAGTGATTTTCCAAAGTTCGTTTTGATCAATAACAACTGCTTCAAAAACAGTAAAAACAGATAGACTCTTTTCGCTGTGATGAATTACCTTAATTAAACAAGTTTAAAGTCTCTGCATGATGTTAATGCTGTGCTGAAGTGTGGTCTGAAAAATGTTTAGCGGTAATCAAATGTGTTATATAGTTAATTTGAAGCAAATGATCTGAAACGTGCAGAAAAACTTGTTAAGGCGAATAGTAATTGTTTAATGGCAGAAATCCCAGATCTGCATCAACATTAGAATAAAATTACCCACCAATCAAAGCTAATGGGCATCTCTTCAACAAAAACAATGAATACAAACAGACTCTACTTGGTCAAGACAAATATAAGTTAAATTATCATCCAGACCAGGTTGGTTTCACCTTGAAATTGAGTCAAGAATGGGATTTGATATAAAGAAAATCCCTATAACTACACGTGTATCATTTTTGTGTTAATGAGACATCTTTATCAATATGATCAATAATTTCCTGAAAAAATCTGTTGTGTGCAATCTGACACATTTTCTGCCCTCTGGTGGAATATCAGTGCACTGCAGGCAGCAGCTGCCCTGTGAGTGCAAAATACAACATGGCTGCTGTTTTTCAGAAAAGAAAAACTTTGGATGGGTCCTCCTTAAAATTCAAAACATTTTTCAAAAAAATCAAGAAAACTCACAGAGTGAGTGAGGCTCCTCCTTCATTTGCAAATCCAGGGATTCAACACCATTGTTTATAGAATGTTTCATTTAAAAAAAAAAACTAAACAAAAAAACCCATTATATTTGTGCTATAACACATTATAGCCTATAGAGTTTCAGGAATAGCTCCTTCTACTGGTCATTACACTTCTAATATTGTCATGGGTCTCTTCATTTAATTCAAAAATAAGGCCTTTAATAACATATTAACCTCAGAAAGAAGAAACATCATTGACCACACTGTCTTCATGTAATAATCACGTTTTTGGCAGGGAAATCTTTGCTAATTTTGGAAAACTCATGGTGTGAATAACATTTATATTGTTACTAATATTCCAATATGAATGTTTACTGTATTGAAGCAACCTATAATTAAAATCATATTGGAAATGTGTGTATCACACATAGTACAGCAAGTAAGATGTCTGTGAATCCTTCAGTCATCATTCTGTGGAATTTCATGATGAAATCTGTTCCTGCCACATAAGATGGATTTAGAGTAGAAATTAATGTATATACACAGCCTGCTCCCGTTATAATTACATGGGTGTTGCAAACCGTTATTAGCAAGTCAGTACTTGCTAATAATTGCTTTTTTAATTAATTTTCACTTTAATCAGATCATATTGCTCAAACTATTTTTTTTTTGTCTACCACAAGACAAAATACAAAGATTCCCAATTGGCGGAAAAAAAAACAAACCAACTGAAATGTGCCAAATATTCCAAAAGCAATTAACGAAACTGGGAAAAGTGCACACATTCTTCACTCAAGTAGAAGTATAAGAAAACTATTTCTGTCTTGATGTTGTGAAGGAAACGCACAATGATGCAAAATAATTTTTTAAAAAAATCAATAATTCCCCTCAATTATATTAAACGTTTTGTTTTGAAAATGTAAGGAGTAGTACAGATATGTGTTAAAATGTAGCAGGTAAAAATAAAAAGTTGTCAGAAAAATAAATACTTGTAAAGTGCCCGACAACTCTACTTAAATTACTGTAAGTAACTTTGTTAATTCCCACCTCTGCAATAAATATTATAATACTACAATAAACATTATTTGGATTGATGAATTTCCATAATTGCCTAGAATATCATAATATGATACAAACTAAATTTCATAAATAATATGGTAAAAAGCTATATTTTGCCAAAAGTTCCAATAAACACTTCACTTTTAAAAAGTAGAATTTTCTGGCAATTATTTGACGTGTCAGGCTTTACAGGGACCCTGAAAATAATCTGTTTTGGTGTATTTGGTGACACCTGTGATGACTGCTAGTAACTCAGAGGAGCTAAAAGGGTGTTTTTGTTTCACCACCAGTATGACTCCATTATCTGTTAGCTGTGAAACAAAGCCAAACAGCGGCGTGCCGATGTGACACCACGTCAAGACACATCCACTGCAGCTACAGTCTGACTGTGGCAAACATCAAAGGCAGAGGTCATGCTCAAGTGTCAGGCCCTCAGTATCAAAGAGTTATAACTTCTTTTTAGATTTGGAATTTTGCACCAACATTATCTGAGGGCGGATTTTCCTTTTAAGTCCTTCAGTTCAGCTGGCAGCAGGTGTGTCATCTCCGGTTACTGAGTTCGAAGGGAAGCTGCACCACTAAACATCAAAAAGACAAAAAAAGAGGCAGAGAATAATTCCTTGGCACTTATTCAACCTTACTTTGCTCCTCCCGAGGTTTGACAGTCACAAAGAGCTGACAAACATTTCGTTCGTCTTCTGTCATTTTCTCTTTAAACAAATGCACATTTAATGATTCGACGCTGATTATTTACAGCTGTCACATATGTAACGGTACAGTGCTTCAAATGATCCCCTCTGCACTTTATCTTATCAATATCTCTCTGTCAAAACGACCTCACTGTGTGCACTTGCCTGTCATGTCTTTCGTTGTCTCAGAAAAAAATAACTGAGAGAAATATTGATCTGCAAAGTCCTTCTGTTGTTGACTTCATCAGAAAAGACTACAGTATATTATTGTATGTCTCCATGTATAGCACAGCCGTCTCAGGGACCTTTATGAAGCTCTGATAGAAACCGTTGAAGGCTACACAATCGATTCAGTTCCTACTGTCTGTAGGGACAATGAACAATGAAGAAAAGCCCAGAAAAGAAAAATGGCTAACCGCACTGCCTCTGCTTATTACTCTGATACATTTAGAATTGAGTCATTGTGAAAACGCGTTGCTGTATTGTGTTGTATTCACAGAAGCAGCCTCCATCTAATGATGAGCAACTTATAACATCTGTTGTCAACTGTTGTTTGACCTAATTATGTGTTAACAAGAAACTGCACTTTCGGCTTAACCACTTTGACAGATTCACGTAACGAAAGGGTACTGGGGAAGGTTACTAAGTCTCAGTTTTAACCACCAATTAAAACATAAAAGATCAGCGGTAAGGCCGCTCCGACACAGAGCACAACATCTTCACAGTGAGGAGGAGGAGAGTTGGCAGCGGGTCTAACAGGTGTAAGGGGTCCATTGTGAGAATCCTTGGCTTAAAGCAAATATTCATCAATTTTTATGTGGCTATCCAATCAGTGATGATGGTAAATGTCGTCAACTGAAGAAATTAATTCCTCAGTGCTGCTATATTGACTGAGAAAAATGAGTTCTTCCTTCCTGCACCCAGTGATGTGATGCAGCGATGCAGTTGGTGTTTGGGAAGAACTGCAGGTTATTTCAGCTTGGATTTCTAACCGGTTGATTCCACCAAGCGCGGCACATCTGCGCCACGGTTCTTATCCATCCACCAGCAGCGTTCCAGAAGCATTTCAGCAATGATTTTTTTCAGCTCAGATTTTGTTAATTAGATCCTCTTTCCTTGCTCTTTGTGCTTTTGTAATGGATAAGCAGGCTACATGGTTAAATAGTTTCTTTTCTGTCTGTCTATGAATGTGAGTCTGCACGGGGTCTTTTATTTTGAAAATTTACTGGATGCCTTTTCTGCGTCTGACTTCCTGCCCTACCATTGGTGGAATCACGAACATTGTGTAGAGTGGCCGCGATCAGCCCCAGCTGACGTGGTGCAGCCATAGCGCGACGCAGCCGCGCCTGGTGGAATTTAGCCGGAAGTGTCCACCTGCGGAGACGGGGGCTGTGCTAGCAATTACTGATCTCATTAGTTTTCAAATAACTGTGACACAATGATTACTAAAAATATTTTTTAAGTCAGTATTAAAAGGATTTTTGACTTGCAATTACAGCACCCTTATTTTTCTTGTGGGAAACCTGGTAGATGCAAATCTACCAGGTCTGAGCCTGGTCTGAAGTGGTCGGGCATTTATTGGACAAAAACTCAGTGTGTGGCCAAAGCTGGATGCAAAACAAGTTTGGGATTCTTGGGATCGTGTTTACCTGAGCAGGTAATTGTGCTTCTTTTTTTACTAGAAAAGAAATGAGACAGTCTATGCACAATTCCATGCACAATTACCCCCCAAAACTAATTCTGCCACAGACATTAATGTGTTGAAGAGCATGAATATAGTTTTCCCATTAAAGAAACAGAAAAAGATGTTGGTGGGTGGATCATCACAAAATATTGGTACTTTGATTTTGGTCTAAATAGGACACCGTAGAAGGGATCAGTTCCCCTTTCTCTCCTCACTGTTTTACCATTTTTATTTCATCAAAGTGCAGAAGTGTTTGTGTTAACAATATTCAGTTGCGTAGTGCATGTGCTCTTTGCTGCTCCGCTGCTGTATGTTTCAATGTATTTTTGTCACCTAACGTTTTGTTTTGTTTTTGTTTTGGCCAATAAAGTAATAACTACAGGCTCGGGTGGCGACACACAACAACATGGGTGTGGGTATCAGACGCTTGTCTGCACTGAATCCTGATACATGCAGAAACAGAAATGCCAAAACTCCATGATTGGACGAGATCAAGGAGCTTACGAAACAAAGAGATTAAGCGAATAAAACAGCAATCATGCAACTGGATATAAATCTGACTGGCAGGTATATCTCTAAGTAAGACACTCTGTCACAAAATTAAATGGAAACACGATTAATGATATTAGAAATGATAGTAACAAAAATGATGGAATACACTAAAAGATTTATTGGGCAGGAACACTAAATCCAGTCTATCCTTTTCAGAAGTGGATGGTAACTTAAAAAACAAAATCAAGAGAAGCTGCTGATCATTTTATAGAAAGTATTTTATAGAAAAAGTGGAAAAATTAAGTAATAACATGCCAAATATAAATCATAGTGTATCTTACCTATTAATTAAAAAAAATGAAATTATGAAGGATAAAAATTGCAAATTGAACTTTGACAGAGTAGTAAAAAAAAGTAAACAAAATGATAAGAACTTATAAAAATAAACCACCAGATGTCGACACCCTGATGGTAAATTTCTCAGATTGGATTTGAAGCAAATTAATTTAATTGTATCATTATTGATTATTGTTATAATATTATTATAATCACATTTATTAATATTATTATTAATTATTACTCTCCCCTCAGATAAGTGTGCTGTGCATGCTGCTTGATTATTGCTATTATGGTAATTACTATTGCCACTGTGATGATTGTAATAATAATAATTATTGCTTTTATCATTATAATAATAATAATTGTTATTATTATTGGTGTATTGGTGGTATAGAATGATTATATCACAATCTGTAATATGATTTAGGAGATGGTTTATAATATAATATATTATGTTACATTAAAGTGAATGGCATTTGAATAACAGCACCATAGGTGTTGTTTTTTCTTTCATAGAGGTGTTTATGTATGTGTTTTGTGTACGTACTGTATAATTTTATGCACTTTTATGCACAGCAGCATTTGATCCTAATAAACTAAAGTAAATACAAAAACGGTGAATTTTCCGTTTCAGACCAGGAAGAACGCTGCTAAATAAACAGGGACAACCCCAGGTATCCCAATGAGACATGAGACTCACATTCATTCATCCACCCCGACGATGCTAATGGTACGTCAGTGCAACAGAAAGACACAATTCAGTTTTTATTTTCTATGTTAGACTGATGTGAGTACAGTCTGAGCAGACATGGTCTCCTTGATTTAACCTCATCAGCTCAAATCAGCTCCACAAACCCTTGTTTATGCTGTTATTATAATTAATTCTCATGTTAACCCATTTTTGATGGTGTCATAATGAGTAATAACAGGTTAATTATCTCATTTGGGGAAACCACCTTTTGTTTTTAGGAAATAACAGGTTGTTTTCATCATGAAACAACAACAACAACGGTTTAAAAAAAGACAGTCTCAAGACATTTTTATTCCTACCTGCAATGTTGCTGCTCATTCTGCGTTTGTACAGAGAGGGGGCAATGAGCCAAGGCAAAATGATTCTCCCTAAAAAGTCACTGACCCAGGTTTTAATTAGCCGTGTTGCATGATATATTGTAGCACAGCGTTTCACTGCAATAATTAGCAAATATTATCAGCTGGCTACCACACAGGTTGTGATCAGCAGGGAGCACATCCCCAAAATGACAGCACAGACGTTTGCTGTGACAACAGCCGCAAACTGTGTCGATGACAGCTCTCACAGACTGATTTCAAAATCTACCAGACTCTCCAGTTTTGTTGGTTTTCTTCCAGAACTTGGATTTTCTGTTCCTGCATTTCACACTGAAGGTGCGTGCAGAAATGTTCTTTTACAAAGCGGCAATCAATTGTTCCCGCCACTAAAACATGCAGACATGAAAGGTTGAGGCCAGCAGTGTTTTCCTAAAATCAGTAAAGCATTAAAGTAACCAAACGTACCCGTCCCTAACTGATAAAAAGGGAGTGAAAACACAGCTAAAGTAGACTCATCTTTGCCTTTTCACCTCAGCAGGTGACGAATCCCATCAGCCTCGACACAGCACCTTCCTGGCTAATTGGTGGATTTGGTGTAATTTTCCCTCATCCCCCCGCAAAAATCTAGATAATACATCTTCTTAAAATTTCTTATCTTGTCTCCTGTCAGGTCTTACGTCAAGAACTCTGAGTTAAGTTTAATCTTTGGTGGCTTAGAAAAACAGACTCGTTCTTTAAAAAGTGGACAGAAATTATTTTAGAAGGAAATTTTCAAAGGGTCGTGCCTCTCTGACAAATTTGCGTGAATCGTGCCCTTTTTACCCTGTTCCCAAGAGTGTGTGCACGCAATTACTTGAAATACTGCGAAATCTCCATGAAAACACACACACACACACACAGACACTCACACCACTGTGGATGAAACAAAGCCAAAGGATAAAATTGCATAAAAAAAAACTCACTGAGCCTGAGGGATTCAACTCAATATTTGGTTGACTAGTATGAATATTTATCATGTGAAGAATATATGTGACTTGTGTATATTTCCTTTTTCATGATGTTCCCCATAATACTAGTTTCATTACAACTTAAATCCACTTTAGTAGACAATATAGACACAAAAGGCAGAAAAACATGTGACATAAACATGCCTTTAAGAATATAACGTTATATACAAAGACTTTATTACAACTGAAGATCTGTTTTCATTCAAGTCAGTAGACACACTGGCATCATCCCACATAAAGATGAAGGAGGAGAGTGATGCTTTGAACACCCTGAAACTCACACTACCCCTGGCTCTTTTCAGGGGGGGGAGGTGACTATCCGTTGGCTCGTCAGCCTCCGATCCTGCCAAGCTCTCGACAGACCAAAGGTATGGACGGTTCACAAACAGAATGTTTAAATCTGGCCCGCATCAAAGGCCTGAATAGGAAATCACAATCAACTGGAGAGAATGTCAATGAACTGCATAATCCACATCCATCGGAAAAGACGACATTAGAAGGTTCATGAAAAGAAACGAGTGTAAGTTTATGTTGGTTTCCTTTGCCCCCCTAAAAAAAAAAAAAAAAAAAAAAAAAAAAAATTGTTTCTTATTAAAGGTATTGTAAATTCCTTTTGACTTGCTTTAGCCTTATTATCCTGTGTTCTGTACGGTTTTGTCTGAATCCTTTCTTCTAAAGACTGTCCGCAAAGCCTGATTGATTCAGCAAAACTCATATATCAGTCCAAGGTTTCTGAAAGTCACAGCTCCTCATCTAGACTGTATCCTTTCTAGTTAAAGGGAAAGGGTGGATTATTTGATGTAGGGTTGTATGAGGCACTTACTACTAGGTGGATGCCAGGGGGTATGCAGCCGGTAAGGAGAAGCACAGACAGGGGTCAGAAACAAAAAGTATCCCAGCCACTTAAAAATGGTCCACTTATAATGAAAAAAACAATATCGGTTTATGTATATGCTATATTTAGAATATTTTCACTCCTTTATCTTGTGGTCAGACAGCCTTTTTGGATCGTAAACTACCCTTAAACAAGCCAAATATCGCTCTCCCCAAACCAACCAGACTCCATAAGCAAAATCAGTAACTTAACCTCACAGAACACAAGAGTTGCTGGTCTTCCCCTGACTCGATCTGTTAGTTTGCTTTTGTTATTGTGTGACTTTGGTGTTTTAAAAGGATAGTTCAGATTCAGCGATCACACAGTAACACAAACGAACTTCAAATGCAGACCTCTGCTACGCAACTGAAAAGAATATTTGGATCTAAACCCTTTTAAATGATTAGTTTGGTCATAATTAGTGAAAGAATTCTTGAGTTATGGCCAAAATTGTGTTTCGTGACCTTGACCAACAAAATATGAGCATTTCATCCTCAAGTCCAAGCGGATATTTTTACTGAATTTGAAGAAATTCATTCCCAGTGTTTCTGAGCTGTTGCTCTCACGACGGTGGGATGGACATGAGGTTGCAGTGACCTCTGACCGCCAAAATTGAATCAGTTGCTTCCTGAATCCCCGTGGTCATTTGTGCCAAGTTTGAAGAAATTTCCTCTTGGTGTTCTTGAGACATCATGTTCACAAGGACGGGATCTTTTTCAAAAATTATAAATCAGAGGTGAGCAAAATATTTTAGACTGATGGTGCCAGTAGCATGTGTAACTAGCTCCAGGCAAGCTCCAGGTCTGTAGGTCACAAACACACACACACAAGCATGATCGCTTCCAGGCTTACAACAGTGGAGATAACTAACCAGCTGAGGCAGTGGGAGACCAGCAACTGCCAGGTTTTAAGAGGTAAAATGATTGATTTTGCCTATGGAGTTTTTTTGGTTTGCCAATACCAATATTTGACTTATAAAATGGTGCTTTCTTGTCAGAAACCTCTGTAAGAAAGCTTTCTGATGGCCAAGTAAAGTGGTGAAAATATTTTAAATATAGCATCCATTTAAAATGATATTGTTTTTTTTTTATGTGGACCCTTTTTAAAGTGGCTAAAATACATTTTGTCTAAAGCAGCACATTGCTTAGCTCCTCTGCTGGGGTCTCTCTCTGTTTTTCCAAACTGGGGTGCTGACTGGCCAAACTACTAGACCAGTGGTTCCCAAATTGGGGATTCAGCTTGAATCCTTTATTTTTATCAATTGGTTCCCATATAATTGAAAAAAGGTTGGGACCCACTGTACTAGACAATCAATAGATACATACAAAATGTCTTCAAGAAACCTGAACTATCCCTTTAACAAGGGACTGAAAACTGCCTCACAACCAACAGGAGTCCAAGATGTCAACAGTGTCCAGCAGATAAAGAAGGGGGCAAATATACCAACGCTGTACAACTCTTCACATGCAACAGCAGGTCCTGTGTGAACAGCAGGACCTCAACTATAGACCACTCCTAGGTGAGGTAGGTCTCCTTTTGTGAGGACTCCACATGCAACCACCTTTGAATGCTTCAGAACTTATATTTAACTATTGTCTGCTGCAGTGCTGACGGGCAGCGCTCGAGTCATGACATGGGTGGGATAGAAACATGCTTTTGTGAAGTCCAGTAAGGGTTTTCTATAGTAGAGGAGGTAATCAAACTACTCTGTCATGAATGGCTGTGAGCAATCAAGTCATGCTGGTATGGTGCAAGAATTTTTCCACTTCACAGCACGGCAAGGTAAAGTTCTCAACATTGATGATGTCTTAGAGGGGTCTTAATCACAAACCACAATAAGAGTCTGTTTCCTGTAGGTCTTTCCAGCTCACTGTGATTATTTGTGTTTGAACTATTCCTACCTGCAATATTTAAAAGTCATTTGTTGACTATAAAGCTCAAAATATATCAAAATGTCATTGGTTACACCTGTTTTTACTGAAGAATAACAACGCTAATGAAGCTTAACCACCTTTGTGAAAAATACATTGCATTTCCTATAAGTTCTATACATACAAAAGTAGTAGTACAAAAGTATTTATATATATAACTAAAAAGTATCCAGTGGATTCACCAGTCGAAAACTTTTAAAGGAATAGTTCAGATTTTGTTGAAGTGTGGTTTTACCTATCCATAGTAAGCCTACAGTAGACGGTGGTTGCCATGTCCGCAGTTTGAAGAAGCAGCAGGACAAAGTCAGCAGCTTCAAATTTTTTGGCCATGTTAAAAAATCAATAGTTTAAATGTATGCTGTATTTGGAATATTTCCACTTTACCTTACCATCAGACAGAATTTCTTGATGGGAAACCAGCAGAAACCAGACTGTAAGCTGTAATTTTACAGCACATAACAGAGTTGCTGCTTCAGTTATTAGTGTGTTTGTGTTATTAATCTTCATTTTATTCCCTCTGAACTTGATGATATTTTACATAAACTGTTGCCTTACATCTGGTTCAGTATTCAAGTCACTAATTCAGTCTGCAACTACGCTCACGTAGCTGCACTTCTTTTTAGTGCTGGCTGCGACCGACAGTACACATCATGTATTATCTTTTCCTGAAAATTTTGATAGTGATTTGGGGACAATGACATGGCTGGATAGCTAATCATTCTTCTTAAACAATACTGTCAAATTATATTTAAATTTATTTGCTGTTTGTCAGCCATGTTACTAATTTTGAACATTTCCTGAGAACATTTCTATTACATAAGAACCCCATGTAAATGAGTGTTCCAGGTATTAGTCAAATCCTCAGGTGTTACCTCGGAAACAAAGTTATAGCTGGTGAAAAACTTTCAGTTTTGATGCAAAACACATGAATATCAGTGACCTCGTGGAGCAATGCCTCATGTGAATGTTTTCAGGGAGAAAAGGCTGTCTTCCAACAAGGTAAACAAGTTAAAATACTCTAAATATAGTGTACACTTAAACTGACATTAATTTTATTGAGTGAAAATATGTTCTGCTGGCACGCCAACATCTTGATGGACAGCTACTGTAGGCAGTACACAGACTATGGATAAGTTTGTCATGCAATCCCACTTCAAAAAATCTGAACTATTCCTTTAATGTGAAGCACTATTTATGGTAAAAGGACTGCACTTAAATAGTGCTTTGTACCTTAATGGGCAGAGTGTTTTACAATTGGGTCATGGTGAAAGAGAAACACAAGGATCTCTTGTTATATCACTATTGTAAGCAACAGACATAGAAGCAACACTTAAAAGAGTTTGAGTGAAACATAAGATCCTGCTTAATAATTAAATACAGAATTCTACACTACCTTTCATTAGGCTGCAACAGTTACAACAAAAAAGCTCTTTTTTCTCAAGAAAAAGAAAACCTGTTTTCTGAGCCATGCATTCAGTAAGTGAAATGATATAAACCACAGAGCATATTTTCTAGAGAACTAAGCTCTAATGAGAGCATAAATCAGTGTGGACAAATGAGAAAAAGTCTTGGTTTTATGGGGTTATAAATGTATACTGGGGCTTTAACGCAGCCTCACTAGAAAGCCCATTTCCTCCTCTCTTCTCCCCTTCAGCAGCATCAATTACTTACTCTGTCCTGACATCATTTTGATCCTTGACAAAATGCAAATTGTGATCACTGAACTGTACCATCTTCCTTACGCTTTTTTCTATGTTCGCTTTTGGTTCATATTTTCAAGCAACAAATCTGCTATTTTTCTCTGTATCTCTCACTGCTCTCTTTCTTTCTGTCAGCTGACTGCCGGTGTCAGAATTAGTACTTCTTCATTCACATAAATGTACAGAATTACCTACCTGCTGCCTGTCAGATGAAGCACAGACTGTGGCCTTCTTTGTCTCAGTTCGCATTCACAAACTGGTGCAGCTGCAACATCAACTTCTCAAAAATAGCGTTTGCCTGAGTGTGTGTGATTAAAGCCCACTGTGCAAGTTTCTTCAGAAGCAACACCCAACGGTGCCAACTTGTAATATTATCAGAAAAGCACACACGTTTTCGGGCTGCAAACTGCAGACACATTTGTGTTTAAGTCACTGAATCTTCCATGCAAGATAATGCAGCTGCTTGTGAAAACAGACCGGCAAAAATAGAATTTTTGCACGCTACAAGCAGTGCTGCAGCTACACACATGGAGCGGGCTCAGTGGAGCGATTTTTGGTGATCACAACAGCAGCGCAGCTCCACACTTTAACTGCTACAATCTACAATGCTGACAGCTGCAAGAGGGTGTTGTGTGGATTTTTCTGTGCACCTGGTTACTTAAGTACAAAATGGCTTATTGTAGCTTTCTTTCCTCCAGTTTCTTCAGGTCTGTGGCTGTTACCATCTGCACAGTTATATTTAATTAATATTAAATGAATGTGATAAGAAAACAGCAAAAAAAGAGAGTAACATGACAGTTCAGTGGCTTTAATTTCAATTTTATAATAGAAAACAGTTAAAGGCATAATGTCCAACATTGTCCTTAATAATTATAGACTACATACAAACATAATTCCTCTAAATCATCACTTATGACGCACTTGAAGTGTGTGGTGGTGTGTGTATCTGCACAAACCCTGCAGCCCTCTGCCTGTATTTCCTTATTTTCTCATGTTTTCCTTGACTTGGGATCTTTCCGGGCAGTGGTGTGTAGCCCAAAGGCAGTACAGTGTTCAGGTTTTGAGGTTGGGGGTCAGTGTATCTATAAAAATGCCGCAACCAAAGGTGACATCACATAGTGCGTGTCTTTCCTATTCTGAGAGTTTTACACACACACAGGCAGAGAAGACTGAGGATTGCTTCGGCTGTATTCACACAAAATCTGCAGTTGCGCTGAGCTGTGAGTGTGCTTGCTTGTGCTTTAACGGCTGTGCAACAATCAGAATATATCGTTTTATTTCTCTGATTCTCTGATATGTTCTTGCTACCGGCACTTACTCTCCTAATTTATACTCAATGTCTATCACCCCCTCTCTCGTTCATTGAGCCAGGTAGGAAGCACAAACTTTGAATGGTGTGTTTATATTCTACCATAAAGTGTACATTCACCCCCAGGGTCTGAGCCCAACCCGACCCGCTGCGTAATTTTGAAAAAAAAAAAAAAAAAAAAAAAAGTTTTGTAAAAGTTTCAGTAAGGCTAAGACCCTCTGGTGTGTGTGTGTTTTGGGGGGAGTCTGAAATCTGAATATGTTATTCAAGAAAGCACAAATAATTTTATGTAAACTGTTATTTCTTCTACCTAAAGTTGCTCATTATTATTTCGGAAAAGTCCATGAGTTCCACAGCAAGGTTTTAAAAAGGTTGCATTTACCTTAATGAATGACTGACTTAATGCTCTAAGATTATTCCCTTCAACTGAAGGATATTTTTATGCAGTTGTATATCTTTTCTGCAGCTGGATTCCCAATGCAAACCATAATTTTTCGATGTATACATTTATTTTTTTCAGCATCTGATTTTTCAGTTTCCCTCAGTCAAAGGGAAGGTGGTGGTGGGCTTCAGACGGTTTATAAAACTTAGTTTAGCTAAAAATAAAAAAGAGAGAAATGAAGAAAAGTGCAGAAAGAGGATGTGCAAATATATATCACAATTAATTATATACCTAAATTTAATCATTTTGATGCTTTGTAGGGACAACAATTACACTGCCAAAAAACATCAGGTTAGAAAACAAAACATTTGCCCAGTTAGACGTGACTTCCAGGATAAATTATGTCCACTTCCGTCCGAATACAGATCATTTTGTTTGCTGAACAGACACAGACACAGATAATGACATCTCTGTGTGCCTCTAGTCAGTATGTAGCTGTAGCCCTGCTGTTTATCATGATATTATCATCAAGGGAAACAGTGCAGTCCGGTGGTGCTTATGCAGCCATCAAAAGCTCCAAAATTGAAAATTGCTATGTAGAGAGTTTGCAAAAAATAGTATAAACTCTTGTGAATGTTGCATCGCAGCATAAATTTGAAAATTGTTTCACAGACTGTCACTCATGAGCCGGGGCTGGAGGAGGTGAGCTACCTTTCTCTAGAGGGTCTTTCTTTCACTCATTCTTTCTTCTTTCTCTCACATTTATCTCAATTCTCACCAGCATCCCCTGCAAACCTCTTCTCTGCTTCCTCGCCTCCTTCTTCCATTACAGGAACCACAGGGGGGATGATGAAGCTACGAAGCTTCATCGAGAAGCTGCCCCCAACCCGAGTCTCACACCTTAGGTTGCTCTCTACAGCACCTCCTGTTTAATGCCCCTCATTGATCCACCACTGTTCACCCTCTCGTGCTTGACCCCCATTTCGTCCCCACACCTTCTACCCTCTCATTCCTCTTTCACTGTCACTCACCACCCCCAACCTTATCCGTTCTAACCTTACCCAGTGATTAATTTGCATACACAAGTGGCACTGTCTTTGTTAATGAAAATACTTCATTAGCTGCTGCAGTGGTGGAATCAGTTTTCTGAGGGGCAAGGGTGAACTAAATTAAAAGGGCACCAGCTGTATGCAGTGGGGCACTATTGTCCCAAAAGTAGTGATGCATGTCTTTGTTTAAATAAAATTGCTTTATAATGTGACTTAAAGTACAACAACTGCTACATCTCTGTAACAGAACCACGCACCGAACTAGTAACTACTTAACTGTTATATGTAGAGGCAAACATGTTTTCTATCATTTAGTGTGGCTAATATGGCACTGCATTGTGTTTGCTCCACTGGAGGGCGCCCTGAGGACCCTGCAGCACATTTTCTCTGCAGGAAGGGCACACTCTTTACCATGTTTTCTCCACTGGAAGGGCATCCTAGAAGGCACTTTATCATGGTTTGTCCACTTGAAGGGCACCTTAAAGGCACTTTAACAGGTTTTCTTCAAAGGAAGGGCACCCAGGGGGCACTTTATCATTGTTTGTCCACTTGAAGTGCACCCTAGGAGGCACTTGATCATGGTTTGTCCACTGGAAGTGCACTCTTGAGGGTACTTTATTGTGTTTTCTCCACTGTCAGGGCACTCCAGTAGGCACATGATTTGCCCAGTGAAAGGGCACCCAGGAGGCCAAGTTTTCTTGGACATTGCTGTTTTATCTACCACTAGGGCATTCAAGAAGGCACTTTTGCTGTGTTTTTTTTTTTTGAACATGCACCCCCACCCACTCATCAAAATATTCTCTCAAATTTGAATTCCTTTTATTCAAATTCAAATTCAACCCACACTCCCTTTAAAGTGCACAGGTTAAATTATCATGGGCTTACACCACAAATTTATCCACTCTCATCATCCATCATGTTATCCCTCTTGGCCTCGGATCACAGGCGAGTGGTTGCGTTACTTTCCAGAGAATCAAAAAATCTGCAGGCAGCAGAGTGTTTTCCCTCTCTGGAATCAGCCCCCCCTCCCCCTCCTGTGATAAAGGAAGCACCGACTGTGGAAACCTTCAAATTGAAACTCATAGCCTATCTATTGTCATTGTCCTATGACCAACATCAGCACCGTCTAGCTCACTGACGGCAGTCTGTGCTCCTGCCCCAGTCCAGGCAGCTGTGATACAGAGACATGCCAGTGGGAGCCCAGCACTACCTCCTACATTCCTGGTTGCTGCACCACCACACTCAGTCGCCCTGCTATCTGTGTGCATTCAGCTCCCTGTGTCTGACTCTGTGAGCCGTGTGTGTGGCTGTTTATCTTTCCTCTCTGTAACACACTGGCCTGACGTAGCATTTCTTCCTGCTAGTGGAATGAGGTTATGCACTTACTTGTGGGGATGCTGATGCTGGCTGGCCCCCCACCACACCAGTCGTATGCCTTGATTTCACTGTCACTGCCTATTTTAGTGTTTTCTCCTGTGCATCTGACCTTCCAGTTAGAGTTTGGGTTAGGACTATTCTTGCTCAAGGTTTCTTCCTTCCTTGCTCTGTGAGCAGTGGGGCCAATAGATGGCAATGTTGGTAAATCTGTCGGTCATGTCATGATATTAGTTGGTCCATCCAGCACTTCTCCAGAGTAAGATACCTTGTCAACTACTGGCCATGTTGCCATGAGATCTGGTGTTTTCATAGGTCCTTATGATGACATTAATAGCAGTAAATATGCTGAGTTTCTCTTAGAGAGTGTGAGCTGGTGCTGAGCAGATGAATGTGTGCGCAGGGAGCAGCTTGCCCAAATCCATCTTCTGGGGGTTTCAGCACAGTCTGAGCCTAAATTGTACCACTCATCAGCCCACGTCCAGTAGCCTGGATTGCCAAACAGCTCAATCCAAAATGCCTTACCCATTGCAAACTTCTGCAGCCAGCACATCTCTTATCTGGGCCTCACAGTTGTCAGGCTGCTGCTAAATAGCAGTACGCAGCTGTACTCAGCTGACCAAAGAAGTGTCCATCGATACACTGTTTTTCCACAGAAATGACTGCTTTCCAAGGGCGAACCAACTGTGATGTCACACATTTGTTTGCAGGCTACCATTCTGGTGCCTCGAGTTCGGCGTTATGTTGGTCACCATTGAGCTGGTAAGTGGCGTACTACGACTTGGCAATAATGGTAGCATGCCTGGCCACAAAGTTTCTCATATTACAGCTAAACAGTCACTAAAACAAGTTTCTAAAATACACTGCAGGCGTGAAATAGGCACTGCAGTAACAGAACCTTGATAGACTGATCAGCACTGTCTAGTGTGACAGTTTGGTCTGAGGTTTGTGAGCCCTGAGAATGACCAGTCAATCAGATGGTAGCTCAAGTATACCCAGTTATATTGTTTATTTTTCTCTGAATAAGACCATAATTTACTAAATGAACATCATGATGCATTGAAAAAGATTTGAAGCTAGCGGCTGAGACCATAAACTCATTAGGAAAACTATTTACTGAGGTCATACATCAAGTTCAGCTTTTCTGCCATAACAGTACATAACAATCAGACTTCTTTTGCCACTGGACATTAGATAGAGTGCAGTGTTAAAATTTGAGTAAAGCTGGGTTGTAAATTTGTACAACTCCAACTCCAAGTTCCTCACTTGTCCATCTCTAAGAAACATCCTTATGCCTGTCTAAGGTAAGACACATCACCCTTGAGATAGGCTGACAGTAGTAAAAATTTAATTTTAAATTCTGACATGATAGACCTGAGATAGGCAATATAGTGACAGCTAGTGTTTTAAGCTATGCTGAACCTTAGTTTCCTGAGCAGGCTATGGTCATAAATGTCAGATGAAGTGTTTATTTAGACTTCAAGTCTATTTTTTCGACAATACGTGCAAAAACAAAAAGGCTAGTACCCAGTAAAAAGGCATCAAAAAGGTATTGTATAATCCCATGGACTCTTTCTGCAGATTTTGTGGGCAAACTGCATTTACTGCCATTAGACAGGTTTACTGGTAAACTTTATTCCATCTGCTTTGATTGCCAACACCTGTCTGTTCTGAGCGCAGCCACCAACACACTCTTTCTTTCTCTTTCTCTCCTTTGCTTATCCACACCAACTGCAGTGCTTCTGCGTTGTGTTGATGCAAAATAGATCAGGAATATTCACACATATCAAAGGAAAACTACATATTCCAAGGAAAGTTTGGCTGCTCATTTGCTACTGGATGCTTTGAAATGACAATGCAGAGCCTGTGAAGACAGACCCTTCAGTGTGGCAGGAACGCTGTCGTCATGCAAGCATGATGTTTCATGACGTCTGCAGCCTAGACACTGGGTAGGGCACTACTGCATTTGCTTCGCTTTTCAGACCCAGAAGCTCTGTGCACTACTTAATATACAGTCTATGCTACTTTCTTTTCATTTCAAGAATCTGCCTTCTTATTGTGAACAGAATTTTGCATTTTACCAGGATCTCCCAGGGAAATTTATCTCTGGGGTTTTCTTTTGGACCAGTTTGCTATGTTTGTAATTACGGAAATCTTGACCAGTTAAAGCTTCTGTTTTGTCGTGCTTGTTTTGTTTTTGTCTGTTTGTTTGTTTGTGTGTGCCTCAACGGTGTACATGGCAAAATGTTGGTTAACAGCTGAGGCTTTTTACTCTGAGCCAAAGTGCTGGGGCAGCTGACTGAAGTGGTTGGAGCAACCCTGTTAACATGGCTAAAAATAATGCAAGATAAACTTTTGATTATCTTCAGGAGGAAAATCCCTTAGCAGCAAAGGTAATAGTATATACAAAAGGGAAAAGGTGAACCTAAACAAAGAATGTAAAATATGGTTGCATAAACATACTGCACCTCACATTTCATTTTCACTGCTGCAGTGGATTATATACATATAAGGATGCAGCTATTTATAGTATCTACTGGTCATCAGCTTACGTATGTTTTCAAAATGATACTATTCAGACAATGCTATGTAGACATCCCAAGTTAGAATACCATAATAAAGCGCCATAAAGCCTCACCTCCCATGTCTGTCACTGGTTTTGATCTTTCAAGTCCTTCTGGGACCAATCACTTAAGGTTTAGTCTAAACTATTAGACGCAGCAATGAAATGAAGCATAGCTGGCCCAACACTGACCCACATGACCATTAGAGGCCTACAGAGCAAATTACTAAACTATAGGGGTCTATAGAGGTTTGTATCCACAATTTAATTAATACAGTGGAAAATGCTTGTAGTGACCACATCTGCCCGGGCCAGCTTGGTCAATATGAGCGAATGATTATTATAACCAATTTCTTTTCTTTCCCTCTTTCGAAATACAGCAGCTGTGTCAAACACCACGTCAGCCTCGGCAGCCTCCCTATTAAGTTTCTCCAACACATTCTCTATTTTTAAATCGCTCAAACCAGCTCATTGAAATTTTGAAATTGTCCCCTCTCAGGCTCGCTGCCAATTCTTCTGCGTTCTCCCTCACCAAGGTCCTGCTCAAGGGGGCATTGTGTGACCGGGCATTATCAATCCACCTGACGAGAGGCGCTTCAACCACAGGTGCTTTCTCCGTGGGCTTTTGTTTTCTGTCCCCATCACTTGCGGACCCTTTCTCGTCGTTTGAGTCGACTGCACAAGGTAGCCTGAGGAACACCAAGTTTTGCTGCTGCTGCATCTTGTTGGCTCGTTTTTGGCAGTTTGTCACTTTGAGGAGACTAGGTTTTTCATTGAGAGATTTTTTTTTTCAGTGTGCACACAGCGAACGGAGGCCTCAGCAGAGAAAGGGTGGGAGGCATGGGAGTAAAGTTAAATAGTATTGTATTTTTGGTAATTCCTCAACTACCAAAATATGCACATTGCACTTTTCACAGCCAGTTCAGATCATGTCACAGTGGATATTTTGCTAGAAAATTTTTAACAGCACAGTGTAGGAACAGCCTTCTGATAAATGATTCAGGGTTGTTTTAATCTGACAATAATTATCATGATTGTGTAAAATATAACATCTTCTAACTCACTCATTTAGAAATGGCAATCAATTGTTTGAAATGTAATAAAATATGATGTGGAATTTCTGATGTGTTGCTGCTTCTTTAGCTGTTGAAAATTGCTAAACTCCGTTCTGTTGTATCTCAAGCAAAGCAGATCACTCATGCATCCATTTCACACTCCAATCATAAAGGATGGTGATCATTCAATAGCTAACAAACCTCCTGAGGTCTGATTATTACCATTTTTATATGGGTGGGGAGCAAAGGTGAATAGTAATCAGTCCTCAGGAGGTTGGCTATCTTAATGCAGTGGAGGGGAATGTGTATCTCCATGACCTGGAGAGCTGAAATTTCGTGGCAATAGCTAGTGGTAAGGTAATTCAAAGCAAATTGGTCCGAGGCAAGGGTCAGACCTAGAGTGATTCCAAAACCTGTTTGGACTTGGAAATCGAGCTACCTGGCTAGGCCTGTGAGAAGAGCTTGCTTGTGATCTTGTGGCTACACAAAGCTTGAAGAAATGGTATGGGGCCACCACCTTGTGGGCCAGCCATCTGCGAGACTAGACGTATAAGATGGATGAATCTGCAGTTGGGCTGGAGTACTGCTCCCAGACTCTGAAAACTTGCTGGAGGGACATGGCACATCACATCTCTGCAGAAGTAAAGCCAGGTCTTCAAATGCAGCAGGACTCCTTTTTTTTATATAGTTTCCAATGGTCCTGAGCACCGCTGTGTCAGACTCGCCAGTGACGAACGTCAATGTCGCTTAGGTCCTATGTCCACCAAAGTGTTTTTTCCCAGCTGAAAATGCCCTGCGCTCTTCTAAACAGACTCAGCTGTGAGTGCATTAAAACGCTTTGGAGGCACAGAGTTATTTCAGCTCAGATGCCTTGGTTGCTGTGATCACCCAAAGTTGACCATTTTGCAACCGTAAAACAATATCAAGCGCTCTGTGCAGAAGAGATGCACAGCCCATTGTTATGCTGCTATTTGTGGCGTAGATATGTGGCGTTCCCATTAGAAACAATCCAAAAAAATATGCTAGCTGGTGGATACAGCCCTTTATAGCAGTGGTTCTCAAACAGAGTGCTAGTCCAGGTGTGCAACCACACATTATTATTATTGCAACATATGACTATACAATAAGTTATGAATTAGGCAAATTCTATACTCTGAAAAACGAACTTCTGTGAAAGTGAACCCTAGTTTTCGGTATATGTGCAGTTGCCAGATGATGGGATGGTGTGACACATCAAAGGCCCTAATTTATTGATGCTTTTTTTTTCCCCAACCTGCACTCTGGGAATTCTGCCTCTGATTGGCTAGTGCTTGTTGCCTCTGTTGGTTAGGTTTTGCATTATTTCACAGGTGCACCTTGAGTTTTTGGCTTGCCCTTTGGTGCGCCATGGGTAGTATAAGTTTGAAAACTGCTGCATTACATTGCCTATACTATTCACGTTTTTCAGTTCCAAGGTCTTGTGCATGCTAGTTTACAGGGATGGCGTACTGGGGGGAGTTGTGTGAGGAGTTGCTGACCTGTCTTGTCATGCATTGTAACACCACGGTCCAGCAAAAGGTGGTTCATAAATTGTATCTGGTCAGAGCTTTAGGCCAAAGGTCAATGATTCTCAACTGATCTCCTCCTGTAAGTACGGTGGATCAGGGGGTGGGGGAAGCCTTCACACGGAGCTGGTAAGCTAAAAAAAAAGAAGTGTGGATGAACTAGGAATATCTGGAAGAGGACCCTGTCCAGAAAGTCTCCAACACCAGCCTCAAGAGGAATTTTTCTTGCATCCTTGATAGAGGACACACAATATGAGTGGACCATGTTGCGAGCCTCTATTGCAGACAAAACTGCTTAGACTTTAGCTGGAAGTTTGTGAATGCCTGTCAAGACAGTGACTAAAGAACCTGCTGGGCCACACCAACCAAGTCTGAAGGATGCCGTCAAGCTGAAGGACTCCCTTCAGACTTAGTTGGCTAAGAGAACTCTTGAGCAGCAGCCAGGTGTCTGAAGGCCTGAAAGATTGCAGCTTCCATTGTCACTGTTTTTTAAAAAAAGGGGGACCAGAATGTGTGCTGTGCTTCAAATGTCAGGGTCTTGCTCATGAGTTAGGATAAGATATTGATGCGCGGATTGGTGCTGGGTCAGCAATGATGTGGACAGCTATGGTGATAAGAAAGCTGAGCCTGGACAGGAAGCTCTTGATTTATCAGTTGATCTACCTCCAACACTCGACTTCCAACTATCACCCATCTTTGCAACACAAAAGAAACTAAATTAAATATAGCATATTTTATCTACATTTGAAGTTTACATCATATAATATTAAATGTTCAAAAGTACAGCAAAAGTCGTAAAATAAAATGTCATTTATACTAAAAAATATTAAATAAGATGTCATTTTAGCAATGTACATTAATTTTAACAGCACTCATTGACAAAGAGCTTATCATTTCACCTGTATTGGATTACCTAGCTGAGCTCTACACCGCTCTGAGTGCATTTTTTTTAGTGAGTATTTGTCTTTTTCTTCCCTTTCTATTTTTGTAGATTGTTGTCCTGTCCTAGCTTTTACAGTGATGACTTTTGGTCCACCACATCAGTGCAGTGTGTTTTTGTATTGAACATTAAAAAAACAAAAACAAGTGGCCTCATGTTCAGTTATCTTTACATTACAGATCTGAAAATTGCTACTAATCATCTGTGCCTTTTTCACAACCAAGGCTCAAGAGCAAGTGATGTTGACAGATTTTGTATGTAATGAGTCCCCGAGAACCACAGGTGGTCATTTGAGAGGGTCCCTTTCCCAATAAAATGTGTTTTTGATACAGTGAAGTTTTAAACTTCTTTTGCTATATGGTTATATTTGTGTGTTTTACAACCTTAAATATTTGCAGCAATGAAAGGCAACATACACATAATGCAGCAGTTATATTAATTAAAAAAACAATAACATGGACCATTTTACTTTTGATACTTTAAATGCATTTTGTGACAACACTTATATAATGTTTACTCCTCTCACTCTTGATGCCCTTCCAGGCAATCAAACATGGTAAAATGGCCTCTAGGGTGCACTTGTAGTAGACAAAATGTGGTAAAGTACGCTCTTGGTGCCCTTTCAGTGGACACAACATGATAAACTGCCCTCTGAGGTGACCTTTACATTGGACAAAAAGTGGTAAAGTGCCCTCTAGGGTGACTTTAAAGCAGAGAAAACACAATGCAGTGCCATATAGGCTGCTCAATATACTAGAATTTTTTTTTTTTTTTTCTACCGTGCCCCTCAGACAGCCTGAGCCCGCCACTGCACTCTCCAGGGTGGCTGCCCTGAAGGAACTACCTGTCCCATTCAACTTCTGCTCCATCAAACCAGCCCCACTGTTTGATTCCCACCTGTAGAAGTGAAGTGCAGGTGAAGAATGGGGGAAATGGTGGGGGGATATTGCCTAAGACAGGTGTACATATATATATATATATATATATGTATACATATATATTGTATTCCTTTCAAGAGCCCGCAGCATGAAAGGACTGTTTTCCCATGATGAGGATGGGACCCATCCAATTTCACCACACACACACACACACACACACACACACACACACACACACACACACACACACACACACACACACACACACACACACACACGCCTCCCTACTCACCACTCCTGCAGCACAACACAGCGATAAAAGCACTGAGAGCCTCCCTGAGTTTTCTTTTTTAGCATTAAAACATTAAAAGAGTTCAAGAATACAAGGCACATTAATCACAAACCACATAATTTATCACAAAAAATGAATTAAATGAATATGTTAAATAGTACCCTCCCTTTCTCGCATCTCATTAACTGAGTCCCGTTGTAGCTATAGGTGAAGCTGCCTCTCTCTGCCATACTGAAGCAGGTGTCCAACATGGCGAACACTCGCAGCGGCTCTCTCGCGACTATTCTCTTTTTATTCATGCTCCAAGCGGCTCTTCACAAAGGTAGGACTTTTCTTTATGATGTCTAAACGGAATACACACTTTCCTGCCAGATTTCCGTGGATTTAGATGGAGGAGCGTGATTTTATCTGCAATTTTTGTACGTGCGCGGCAGCAGAGCATTTTTTGGATGCATGATGTTGTTGAACAAGTAAGGAAACCTAACTGTCCGTAAAGTTGCAATACGGATCAGAAAGGGCAGATTTGTGTGCGTGTGTGCCATGTATCCTATACAAACAGGCGTTACAGATACGCTGCCGAAGAATACATCACTTTGGTCAGCTCACCATTATAAATCGCTTTGCCGCCGCCACACAGCTGCCAACTCTTAAATGTAGCCAATTCTGGTGTGGAAAAAGACAAATTGCATGGTCTTTTGTCGCTCAGGGGGCATTGAGAGATACATATGACCTGTTTAAATGGGTGTTTGCTCGGTCAGTCCGCTAGCTTGGTTACTTTTGTGGCGTGTTGTTCAGAGCGGAGCCTGGGCTGCTGTAAATCACTGAAAACAGCGGTGCGTTTAAGTAGAATGTGCAGCAGCCCTGACAACGTGCGGTTTGAAGATACGCTACGGCGAACTCTATTCAAAACTCTGCGAATTTAACTGGACGTCACCGAGTCTGCGATGCATGCACAGTAGACTGTAATTCGATTTATGTCAGTAATGTTGTGCCTTTTTGATAAATTCGGCGTAAAGAAAGCGCACGATTCAGCAGTTATTTGCCATTTAATTTCAGTTTTACAGAATTCATTCACCGTTGGTCACCGCGCTGGATTTCAGCGAGGGGGCTACTAGAATGACGGGCGAAGCCTTTATAAAAGTTGACATTTCAATGAAGGGAGGGATTGTTGTTGATTTGTCTGTATGCCGAAGTGAAAAGCACATCGGAGTGGTTCGCATGATGTCTTATATCGTCTCTTCATACGTATGTACACTTGCTGGTAAACACGAGAAGATTAATTTGCGCGAGTTTCCAATTACGTTCCGGGCTGTGTTTTCGTTAATATCGGGGCTGGATTTTCAGTGGCATCATGCATGGAAACATCAAAGGTTTGTTCGGGTGTAGTTGCCTAATCTGAGTCAGATGCTTTAGTGAAGCTGGTAGGTTACAGATAAAGCCGGCGAGGGAGAAAACTGCGACATGAATTTTTACGCTTTTGGCTTTTTAAACGATTGGTGGTGATGTTGTGAGGGGTATTAGTGAGTTGGCGGGCTGCGGAACAGGCACACACGTTTATTTACCAGACTAAAGATGGGATAAAGTGTTGTGTTACATGTCAGTATGAAGTCGGCGTATTAGAGGATATGTTTGCTCTGTGTTTACTCATGAAGTACTGAAAGATGCACACTCGTTTCGGTGTAATTGAGCTATCTTTGCGCATTGATAGGCTACGATGAAGATGTGGTGGAATAATAGTAGTCGGGGCAACGCGCCCCCCCCAGCACGCACATGCTGTTACTAACTGGAGACCCGTACAAATAGGTTGCACAATTATATAACTGGTTAAAATATAGCTTTATGGTGAATTTTATCACAGCTGGTGTGCTGCTTCAAGCGCCTGTTATGGCCTTTGTTTTTGTCAAGTCAGTCCTGCCATGAGTGATCCCAAACATAAAGTTATCATCATGAGAATGAAACCTTTTTTTCCACGCTGAGTTCGAGGCTGCAGTGGTGAGAATGACAGGGCGGCAGATGTCGTCGTTTGTCACATCCTGGATTATCAGGCGGGCTTAATCCATCATTGCGTTCATCCATTAAAATGGACGCACACTGATCATGTTATTTCATGCGTCAAGTCTGCTAAACAGTCCTGCAAAGCAGAGCAAACTAAGAAGGCTCTGTTGTTGTGTGGACAGTGGGGCAGTGCTGCTCTACCTTCATGAAAATGGCTCCACTGATTTCAAACAAAGCTCAGGGCAAGCTTGCACAAAGCATATCAATTATTTACCTCCAGTGCATACTGTATGCTCACATCTAGCTACAGTAAGCATTGCAGGATGTGTTTTTTTTCCTCCCCCTTCTCAATACAAATAAATGGAAGTTAGTGCTATGGTTGCACTGCAGACAGGCTATAAGAGAAGGCTGCATTAATTAATTTCACCCCAACTGCAAGTTCCGTTTTGGCACGCAGGCTAACCTCATATGGTCATCAAATCACACAAGTGCTCCAAATGAAATGGATTTATGAGAAGGCGTTCACAGTTCGCCGTGTTTGACTGCCATTGCTCTTGATTCAGAGGACTCGGAGGAGAGGATACAGTGTACCTCCAGAGATCATGTTCGTTCATCCTCTGGAAATAAGTTAATTAGCGATCAGTTTAGTCAGTCATTGTTAGGGCATTTCAGCTGATTCGAGTAGAAATTTACCAGGTGGACGTCATAAATTGTTCTCATAATATTTCACACAAAGCTTGAAGATAAAAGGGCTCTAACTAAGCATTGAGAAGCAAGAAAGAAATCTAAAATCAGCACATTTTATTGCGGTAATTAGAGAGAGCGTACATGGTAGAACACATTATCACAAAATTACAGACATAAACACATAGAGAGATGCAATAAAAGTTATATATTTGTGTATCTTAATTAAGTCTGCTCACAATCATATTATATTCTAATTGCAGTCATCAGTTTAGCTTCTACAAATAATTAGATTTTGAATTGGTTGTGGCTGTGACATTTTGTGTTTAGATTGTCTGCCTCATTAATGAATTCTTGATTTATATTCATATATTTTAATCAAGTTTTATTCATAGAAGACAATAGCTCAGCGGGGTAGTTTGGATTTTTAAGTGGGGTTGTAAGAGGTATTTATCCATAGTCATTGTATTACCTCCAGTAGATTGCAGTTGACACACCTGCAGGTAGCAGGAGCAGCAGGAGCACAGGTGTAGGATGTACTGCTGTGGATAGGGTCAGCAGGAAAACATATTTTAGCCACATAAAAAAAGGTCCACCTAAAAATATCAGTATCTGTTTAAATCTACGCTATATTTAGAATATTTTTACAGGTTTTCTTTGCCATCAGACGGCCTTTTCTGATGAGAAACTGCTGTTATGTAACCAACCAAACTCCATAGGTAAAATCAGTCATTTTAACTTACAGAACAAGGGGGTTGCTGGTGTGCTGCTGCTACGTCTGGGGAGTTTGTTTGTGTTATTGTGTGATATCTGTGTTTTCAAAGGTTAGTTTGGATTCTCCGAAATCACACAAAAGCACAAACAAACTAACCGATTGAGGCAGTGGAAGACCAGCAACTCCCATGTTCTGTGAGTTAAAATTAGTAGTGTTGCACATGGAGTCTGGTTGGTTTGGAAAGAGTGATATTTGATTATTTAATGGTAGTTTCCCATCAGAAAAGGTGGTCTAGCGGCAAGGTAAACTGGTTTACTTTCATTTACTTTTTGCTGCTGATCCCACCCACAGCAGTACATTGCTTAGCTTCCTACACTGGTACTCCTGCTGCTTTTAGTGCCATTTACTGCAGGTAATACACTGACCATGTATAAGTACCTTATACAACCGCACTTCAAAAAATCCGAACTATTCCTTTAATGTTCAGAAGAAGAAAAGAATAATCATAAAGCCAACACTGATAGCCTTGCAGCCCCATGATTAAAAGTACCGTGCAGGGATATCTTGTATCCTGTCGTAATATATGCATGGTGGTATGTTGTTAACATGATGTTGTAATCATTATAATTAAATTCCTTTATGATTAATTATTAAGCTCAGTTGTAATGTGGCTGATACACTTAGAATACAAAGGGCACGGCACTGAAAAGGTGCTTTCAGAGAGTGCTAAGGCAGCACACTCTGACCACGAGCTTGCTGAGACTTGAACACTTGGTTAGGCAATCTATCAGTTATAGTGAGAGGCATCTCTGCTTTCATTTTTGTGCAGTTATGTAATCGGGGTGGTAGCGCAGGTGAGAGCAGAGGCCGTTTCTGTGAATGCAGTGAAAGTGTATGCTAGTGTGTCTCCACCGTGACTAGTTCAGAGATGTAGAGATGTATGTGTGTGGAGGAGCTGGACTTCTTTTTTTCTGAGTTTTCATGGCTCCTGTGTTTTTGATCTTGGATACTGATTATGTTTCTTATCTATATTTCATGAAGTTGCAGCGGATAAATCATCAGCATGTCTATGGTGTATGTAGCTTTAAGCTTTGTCAGAAACATATTTCCCATTGATGGACAGTCTGAAGTTTCGGGTTTGCTTGTTTTCAGGGTGGAAATAGTCGTGCTGTCTTTGGACGATGGACAGGAGTCGTTCCCTTTGGAGCTTATTACTTTGTGGCGGTACATCGTGTGTTGAGTTAATCCACCTGTTTTCCTGTAGCGTTATTGTTAAACCTTAGTTGTTGAAATTTGACCGCCACTGCTGATTTATTTATTTATTTATTTATTTTAGAGGAGAACAGAGGCCCTCTCCTAATCTCTTTAGGAACTAGCATTATATTATTTAGCACTCCGGCATTTCATATCCAGGTCAATTAACGCACGTGTTGGGGACAGAGAGGACGCAGGCTCTGTCTTATCTCTTCAGAAACTAACATTTTACGCTACTGACACTTATATGCGGATCAATTAACTCACCTGACAGCAGGCTAAAGCATATAAACGAGAAACTAGACCGGGCACAAATGCTGATCACGGATTCTATGAGGGGAAAATGGATTTGCAATGTCGCGTGATGAGCACGCATGAAACGCAGTCATTTGATACGGGAGGAAATGCATGTCTGTAACAGTTGGAAGATCCAGGTACTTCACGTGCATGCGAGAGCTGTCAAAAACAACTGACAGTATAATATTGTCGTATTTAAAGGAGAGATTTGTAAAATATTTACTGTAATCAATCTTAAAATGACTGTGATTTGTCATCAGAGATCAAGGAAACATGATAAGTTGAAAAACTCTCTCAATATGTCTCTGACATCAATGCTGCATCTGCAGTGTCCACCTTTGAAATTTCTATCTCAACAACTCGCCTCAACCATAGATCTATATTGAATAGGCACTGAACCTGTTTAATATACCCTCTGTGAGCTTACTGATTATTACTAACCCTGTGCCAACAACAGGAATATATCACATGACGTGGGATTTCCGAAAATAAAATATGATGTTGTACCTGACAAAAGTTTTATTGCAGTAGTCAAAGTTTTGGCTGTTTTATTTGCAAGGTGTGATTAAAATCCACGCCTTCCATGTGACAACTCAATTGATCTCCATGCTGCCTGCTTGTCCCGTGGCACGTCGGCGCCCGTTGAGCTCTTCAGAGGAGATTCATCGCTGCTTGTGGAAAATTGATGTGAGGCGCTGAGTTCAGTACGGCTGCACTGTTTCTTTTGGGAAATGAATTCATGGGGTGCTAAAGCCGAGAAATGAGAAGGCACGGTATAATATTTAACTTCAAACATCAGTTCAGTTTACCAGGTATTGAGCAAGTTCATGTCATTTATCAGTTGTGATGTACAGAGCAGCGTGGCGCTCGCTCAGGCACAGACGCTGAGATTTGCGGTGCAGCTAATGACTGCTTTACCACCTGGAATTTAGTAGAAGTGATGCAGTGATAAGTGTTGTGCAGTCGTCCACACGGGTCTTTAAAATGTTTGGACTTATCATTTGGCCAAAATATGTAGAAACACCATAGAAAAGATTACAACTTCATGTGACAGATTTGTTACGATGGTGTTAGTTTTTATGCTGCAGTTTCTAACGTCCTACCTGCTCAATATTTCAGTCAGTCATCTTGTTCATGTTGAACCCTGAAGCTGGGATGATTTTAATTGGGGCTGAAACTAATGATAATTTCATCCACAAAACTCATCAGGAAAAATTGTCCTCTGAGAGCTCAAAGAGACGTTGTCACATTGCCTGTTTTGTCAGACTGACAGTACAAAGCCAATTGTATTCAGTTAATGATACAGTAATGAAATAAAACAGCAAACCCTCACATTGGTGCACAGTGCTTTCAGACCTGGTCAGGTATTAAATAGACAGGGTAAAATTACTTATTAGTAGATCACCAGAATATCACTCTTGGTAGTATGATATGAAATGAAACAATCAAATGTACATTATAATTTACTCATTACAAGGTTTTAATATTGACAAGCCAACTGCAGAGGACGGAAAACAACCAGAACAGACGCCAAGTTCATGTAATTTCTTTTCTTCATGGGCTCTTTTATTTAACACTTCATTGTGTGTGAAATAAATCACTCAAAGGCCAGTAATGGTTCAAGCTCAAGGGTGGATTGATGCCTGCTGTCTGTGACCTGACTTACACTTGAAAGCTGTAGGTTTTTATCCATGTTCTGTGTTGTTTTAGTTTATTTTGTAGGTTAACCTGTTAAACTTTGCACTAGCGTGTTGCTAATGTGGCTACCTCCTAAAGGTGATGTTGGGCGCTGAGGGATCACGTTGCTTTTTGTGAAAGTTAATACTGCAGTGCGAGCTGCGTCAGATTTGATCATAAATGAAGTCATTTGTGAAAGCAAACAAAATGATGGATGTAAGAATGCATGCAGCGCTGTTAAGCCAACCTACATGACTACACGGGAAATTCTGTCACCGCAACAGACATATTCAGTACTTTACTTTGGATGGCTGTAGCATTGGATGCTTTGTCTCAGTAGCACATCCTTGTGAATACTGCACACAAAGCAATCCTGCTTTGTTGATGAACGTGACACTCATAATCATGTTTTCTTGTTCTCTGATCACACATCACATCCTAATGTAAATAAAAATCTTATTTTAGACCGTTGGGGATTTATATTCCTCAGTATCCTTATATTATAAGGATAAATATTGTACTGGTTTCTAAACCAGATTTCAGGTATTCTGTCAATTCTAGCTGGACACATTTCAGAAGATCCTCTGTGTTAAATGAAACACCCTTATGTGGCACATGTCGCAGTCTGAGTTTTCTTGGCCTCTAAAATGTCACAAACTGATGAAAAATGTTGATCACCATTTTCCAAAGCCCAAGATGATGTAGTCAAATGTCCTGTTTTGGTCACAACCCAAATATATTCAGATTACTGTTATAGTGGAGTGAAGAAACCAAAAAATATTTAAAAGCTGCAATCAGAGAATACTGACTTTTTTTTCTTAAAAACTACTCAAATGATTAATAAGTTATCAACATAGTTGGTGATTAATTTAATAAACATTTTTCATCATTTTCTGACTTATGGATCAAACAACTAATAAACAACTAATAGACAAATCAAGGAAATGATCGACTGAGTAAAATATATTAAAGATGATCATTAGCTGCAGCCCTGTCTGAAACAGATAAGTTAATAATAATAATACTATAACATGTACAGTATGGGTAGATCTCTCCTGGGGCTGATATGGAGTTTTAACTCTCCATAATGATCTAAATGTTGTTTTTCAGACTTTTCTGCCCTGACAAATATAATTAACTTAATAGTTTTATTTCTTTCCTTTTCAGACCTGGTCTGAAAATTGCCATTTTTGTTATCACTGTGAGCTGGCACAAAACATTGCCGACGGGCAGCTTCAGTTACAAAGAAAACCCGCATCAGGCTCAGTTGAGTCCTCGTACAGAGTGGTTTGGCTCGGAGTCAAGCTGGTAGGAGCCCTGGTGATGGAAAACAGGTGTGGAAATGGACTTGTTCTCCCTCTGTACCCCCCAGCAGCCTCTCCAGCTGTAATGAAGAACAATAGCTTTATTCCTGAAGGGAGGGGACCCCAAGTGACCCCTCCTCCTCCTGCGCCTCCTGCCCCCGCCAGTCTACAGTGACTCTGCTGGCAAGCCAACAGATGACTAGGCTGGGTCGCATCTGGCCTCTGTGCACTTAGTGTAATCAAAGCGAGAAAAAAGGTTTATGGCCTACTTGTTAGTGTGCCGCCGACTGATGGGATGTCAAGTAAGCACCCTCCGATTCCAAATCTCCGGAGGGATTGGGGAGGGGGTGTTGAGGGGGTGGGCGTGGGCCGCAATCTGCCATCCTGAAAGCAGCCTCTTGGCCTAGGTATCGAATCATATTGTGCTCCGCAGTTTGACAATCTGGCTATACGAGTGAAATGAGTCAAATTCAGCTGATGTTTGAATATTTATGATCACATTTACATAATGTTGATGCACAAAAGGCTACAGAGGTGAATGCAAATATTTCCCAAACATCACTTGTAGGAGTCTTGTCCGGCTGAGGCCTGTAGCAAGTGTGTAAAAACCGACACAGACCAGTTTAAGTGAGTCGTAAATCACATTAAGAGTAAGAACGACAGAGGAGGAGAGTCTAAGGAGCTAAGGCATTGCAAGGCCGTGGTGCATTTATTCAGGGATTAATGTAAACACGTCGTGTACATATTACTTTTACAGTTTATGTCACAACCAGCTTTACTTTACACGTGAAAATCCCCCCAGCCAATTAGAATGTGAGAAGGTGTTTTACACATCAAGATCTTTTTTTTTTTTTTCTCATTATGGTTCGTGCTACTCAGCCTGTGGAAAAAAAAAAAGTAACGTCCTTTGTGGCTCTGGAGGAGCTTTGTCAAAGTCTGAGAAAATATCCCTGATGATGTCATCATGTTTTTTCGCAGCTGGGCATAGACACTTCAGGTTTCTAACAAAAAGCTGTGGTTTCAGCCTCTACAGTTTCATTATCGAGCAGTTGTTTTTTTCAGATCCTGTTTTCTCTCTGCATTTTTTTCAAATTAAGTATTCTTTTAAGCTGTTGTTTAACTGTTGCTCAGTGTGGTACCATATGGAGCTGCCTGTACATCTGACAGATGTGAAAATTTAAGACGAGGTGTAAATCAAGTGTCATCACAGTATGATGATGATGATCGATTCTTCAGTACGATATTTACTGATATTATAAGGCTGAGCGATATATATATGTATGTGTATATGTATATTTTTTTTTTTTTTGCTGCCATCATAGGTTCTTCTAGAAGCGTGAGTTGAGGTGTTTGCAGTCTATAACCTCACCACTGCATGTCACTATATCCCACACGCTGGTCTTTTGAAGTATAAATTTTTGCCTCAGTGATAACTGTCAAGGTTCATAGACAAAACAATTATTTTTGCTAGTGTAGTCACCATTTTTAGTGTAAGCTTATGGCATTTTACATTGCATAAATTAGCCCAGCAGATAGCAGACTTTTCTTCTACTGAACTTTTTCGCACTCATTTCTGGTTTAGGTCACTTTATCTCTGAACAAAAGATCACAAGTGAATATCAGTTTTTTTTCATACTAACCCTTCCCGAGTATTTTATCTCATAATGGCATTGTTGCATGTGCACACTGCTGATTTATTCCCGTTTTGAATGTTTAGGAAGGAGGTACACTTCACGGAAATGATGATACAGACTTGCCATGGGAATTTCAAAATAAAGGCGAATCTTAAAGATTACAATACAGTCTACAGGAAGCCACTTCTTTGACCGTTTCCTGATAAAATTACGGATCAGTTCCAGTTCTGGTGTCATTTTTGTGCTAAATGCATACAGGAGTTTAGCACTCCCTCCGTCTTGACACTTTTCCTCTTCCTCCTGTCACTTCTCTCATTCAGAGAGAAATGAGCCTGCTAATATTTTGAACCTTTAATAAATAAAGTCAGTGCAGCTGTCATCTTTGAGCAGGATTGACTTTTTCTTTCTTTTTTTTTTCCCCAACAAAATGTTTCTTAGTCATCACTCGCCGCTTATTTTCTCCTGTCTGTCTGCGTTACCGCACTGCCACGGCTCAACTGTCACCGTCAGTGACATGCAGGGATTGGCTGTGCTGTACTACGTCACGTGTCTTTTAAAAAACTCTTGGATGATGAAGGAATTGTACCGACTAAGAGTGAAGTGACCAAATATATCATTGCACACGATTGTCATTTTTCTGCTGCTCTCTAAAGCTGCCATCTTCACTTTTTGTTTTCTTTTTTCAAGGGCTTTTCTCACACATGGCTCGTTGGATTGAGGTCGTGTGACTTGGCTGGTCGAGAGCATCCCTCTGTTCTTGGTCGCTCTCGCTGTATGTTCAGGATCATTTTCATGGTGTGTTGTTATGGAATATGGGGGACCGTTTTTCTAACAGGGCTACATGTCATGCACTGTTAACCTAGCGTGAAGGAGGACACCCTTCAATACCTTTTAAAGCTGCAAGTCCGTACTCACTCATTAAACTCATTCAACTGAAGGAAAACCAAAGCATAGAACGGCTTTTGTTGACATAATATCATCGCAAGTCAATCATCTAAATTGTCTTAGGCGTTCTCTCTCTTCAATATTTTGAATTTGGACTGTTGTACCACTTTTTAATGCTATAGTGTTAAATTTTTCACCTTTTAAAATTTTTGGTCTGGCCAGTCAGTCTGTACTAGAGATGAAATGATCTGAAAATGTCATATCTCGGTTATAGTGACCAAAATGATCATGGTTATCAGTATATCACAGTGTTGTTAGAATGTGCTGAATATGTTCAAAAAGTACTCGCATGCACATGAAAATCATTTTCCCAACATTTAGTTTGAAAGCCTCTCAACAATTTGAAATGCCATCATGTTGTTGCGATGTGATTGTTTTCGTTGATGCAAAGCAAACCCACATTGTTGCCGTGCCTGCATACTGATCAGTGTCACCCAAAGTTAACAACAATCTCACAATGTGTGGTAATCAAACAGTTTCAGATGTGAAAGGGGAATACAAATAGAATTTTATCCCTTGTCTGCACTTTTGTCCAGAGCTTTTATCCTAACAACGTCAGGCCAGATTATCTTTAGTTTCTGGTCTGGATTTTAATGACTTCCAAAGCAGGTTTCGTGGTTATTTTGGTAACCAGCCTATCTTTCCTCTTCTGCTTCCATGAGAACTACTCATGTCGTGCTTCAGTCATCCTGTGGAGCGGAGTGTTGTAAGGGCTCTGACATTATTTAGAAACAGCAGGCCCTGCAGCGGCTGGGTTCCAATTGTTGCCGTCTCGACAATGTCAAAGCCACAAAAGGTGCTGTCTGAGCCAACTTTTAAAAACTTTAATATCATCTCATTAAATGAGATTGGTGGGTTCAGATCGGCTCCTTTCAACCAGCCAGTTAGCTGCTGAGCTGATTTCATCAGCTGGCTGTCAGCTGGAAACACACATTCCAGAATCTAAGATCCACCTTAAAAGAAAAGTGTTTTCACTCAATATGAGCTTCTTTTCTCTCTCATGGAGAAACAATGAAAAAAAAGAAAAAAAAAACCTGTGGTCTTTTATTGTGGAGCACAAGGAGGAGCCCCGGCAACATCAGAGAGCAGCCTCAGGCAGGTGGATCTGCCCCGAGCCTCTGACACATGGAAGCAATCCTGACCAAACACTGACAACTGAGATAACACACGCACATGCGCACACACACACACACACACACACACACACACACACGTATATGATCACAAGCCAGAAGAGAAAAAAAATCCAGTAACATAACAAGAGAAAAAAATGTGTCTGCAGAAAAAAAGGCCTACATAAATTTGTTGTGAAACTCTTTGAACTCGATTCAGAATACCAGTTTGATAAAGAATACTGCTATAAATATGACTGTGGCGACTGTTGTACCATTAATGCTGAAAATCAGAAAAGAAAGGTGGAACAGTATATGTATAAAATGATATTTAAGTGCGGTGGAACAGAATTCAACCCCTGCACATTTCCTCATATTCATAGTGGTTTTATAGTATAGTATCATTGTACTGAATACAAGTCTGATTAAATTGTGGTGAACCTCCTTGCCACGAATTCTCAACACTGGCCTTTTTCACATCGGCAGCAGAGAGAATCAGGTCTTTATTTGCATTTTTTAGAGACAGATCATCATTTTATCGTTATCCTCGGTTAATGTGAACCCAACACTTACCCCATGCTCACCTGTTATTTTGATAAATTTGGTACAATGGACATTTTCTCAGGACTAACTCAGTAAGTGCAACAATTCAGTCATGCCTTTACTCATACAGAAACATTGTTCTCGTTCAATAGTTTTTTTCACTTTGCTGTTTTTCAATTAGTGTTAAGGAGCTGTCTGTATAACTCTTCTCTTAGGAGTTTAATATTTTAAGTCTTCAATCAGCTCAATGGACATAATTCTGCCCCTTTTTTGAGTTTGTTTTTATTAATGGTAGCTTAACAGCAATAAAAAAAGGCTAATTGGAAGAAATGGGAAACAATAAGTGAATGAAAACAGTATTTCTGGTGGGGGGAAAAAGTAGTAGTAGTGAGTACAACATGAATCTGTTGTTATACTGATGGGTTTATATTATGCTCTCAATTAGGGCTGGGCAGTATATTAATATAGAGTCGCTGTTGTGATACAAGATCTGAGATTGTCATAGCATAAGAGTCCTTTCCTGGTTTTAAAGGCTGCATTACAGGAAATTGATGTAATTTTCTGAACTCAGCAGACTGTTCTAGCTGTTTTATTTTCTGCCTTTACCCACTGACTCATTATATCCACTAGGTTTGGAAAGGAACGCGTAGTCATCCTGAACCTTTTGGTTCTGGACATTTGGATTGCTACGGGACTTTCTCTGTCGGTACACCCTGTGACCCACACTGTCAGATTTGTCCATTTGTATCTACTACTCGCACGCACAGAACAGAAACCTAAATTTACGTAAGATATTTTGGCAGTGCACCAGTTGTTGTGCACCATCAACAGAGAGAGGAAGGCGTGTCTGGTCTGTTTCCCCACGCCGGAGCGTTAACAAGATTTCTGCTTTATGAGCTCTGCTTTCATATGTGCATGTTAGTTAGTGTACTGTGCTGCTCCGTGAGCAGAAGAGGTCAGATCAGGTCTTAGGATGAAGCATTAGGCCTACTTATTATTTATTTATTAATTATTTATGTTTTTCTTACTGACAATATGCAAGTGTCTGTGTGCATTAACTGTTACAGTAATGAAACACTCGCCAGTGAGCCGCTGTTGAATGTTTACACTTTTTAAAATAATGTTACTTTGGAGTTCGACATTTTTTTCCCATGTGTACGGATATTCTACTGAACCGTGATTCCAAAACTGAGATTTTTACTGAACTAATCACTATTTTAATTACTGATTAATCTGTTGATATTTTCTCCACTAATCAATCAGTCATTTGGTCCAGAAAATAGTAAAAATTTATCACTGTTTCTAAAGCCAAAGGTGACAACCTCAAATGTCTTGTCTACAATCCAGAGATATTCATTTTAATGTCATAGAGGACTAAACAAACCAGGAACTATTCCCATTTGTGAAGCAGAAATCAGAGAATTTGGACTTTTTCAATCAATTAATCGATTATCAAAGTAGTTGTTGGTTACAGGTCGATTAATAATTGATTCATTGATAAATTGCTTGCTGTGAATTTTGTATACTTTTCCATCCCTAGTATCCAAATTGTTGATGATTATTTATCAAAAGTCTAATTGTGATATGATTTTGTGGAAGCACCAGTAGTCATCCCTCTAATCTGGAGGTAATTGGTCAACAATATTGTGATATTTGAGTTTGCTCATGTCAGCTAGACCTACTTTCAATATTGAGTAATTTAGAAATCCTATTTATTTGATTAATCAGCTGCCCAGTTTGCAGTGCCAACAGTAATGACAGATGTCTTTCACAATTTGTCAACTACCAAAACTAATCTGACCAACTGTCTTACCACCCAATGGTATTCAATTTGCAATGATATAATACATAGAAGAGCAGCAACTTTGCCAAATTTCTTAAAGTGGAACCAGCAAGTGATACTCGAACACTGTCATGGATAATATAAATTGATAAGGATAAATTGACGAGTCATTCCTGCCATAATGTGGACGGTCGTGTGAAGGGCGCTGGGGGAGCTGTAATAGTAAGAAAATTTGGAAGCCCTAATACGTACGAGCGCTTTGCTAATCTAATCTGCAGTCCCAAGTGAAGCATTGTCAGTCACAGCGAGAAATGTTTTCCATTTCGGTTGCCGAATTCACAAAAGACAACAAGTGGCCTTTGATTGCTCTTTTCCTCCCAGTTTGAGGCCTTCATCATCTTGCTCTGCTGTGGAGTCACAGGGAGGCATCGCTTGCTGTAATTGGGCCCATTTTGCCTGCATTCATAGATACAATGCCGAGTTCAACAATGAATGAATAAGGAATCAATGCATATCATTTGTGCTTTCAACCAAATAAACAATACAGCTGGTGTTCCGCTGTAATCATCGGAGGGGAAATGAATGCCCTTCTGAATACAATACAGGTATGCATCAGCCATCGCGGCGCAGTAGGCTTGAGTGATCGGGGTTCTCCCATCTTTCATTTTACATAACACTCCAGCTTGTATTACATTTCAGTGAATTTGCTCCTGATGAGACCCTTCAGGCTGTTACACTGTCTCCCACGGAACTGGATCACTTCTCCCTACTGTGCTCAGTTCCCGTCCTTTGTCTCATCTATTGTAACCCTGCCTTGACTGATATTTTCTGCACTAATGCCAGACAACTGCTGCACAATAGTGCACCATCTCATTTTCTTTGTGTCCTAGTTGGATGATGCGGAGGAAAATATTACCTGCTAAAGAACAATGGGGCCCTCCCTTGTGCAGAAATTGTAGATTGTAAGGCTGTGAAGTACCACTTAATTTCATTTAGCGTCGCAATCTTGATTCTCTTTTATGTGGAAAAAGAACTTTGCAATATCCTCCTGTGTTACTTTATTTTCCACTTCTCATTATTCAGATTAAGGCTACACATTTAATGGCAATATTATCAAAATTGCAGTATGGCCAAGTACAATGTCCAAATTGCGGAACCAGAACCAAATGGCATTTTTTTGACAAAGGAAAAATGTGTGGAAAAACTGCCTTATAATGCAGTACTGTAGTGCTGCAGAGATGTCCTGACCTGAATCTTGCAAGTCTGGCTGTGCAATGTGGACAAAATGAAGTATGGTATTTTTCACCAAATACTTCCATATCAATATTTATTTATATCGTGGCAATATTTTGGGGGTGAGATTGCACAAAATATTAACACATATAAATGATCATCAGTAATGTGGGTTAAGGTTGTTCAATATCAATACCAGTAACAGAAGTTGGGAAGTTGTTCCTGTAGCTTTCACACGCCGGTGGTTTGATAGTTATTTCATCCATATCCACGGCTGGGTGGCGGTGGCTGGCCGAGCGCAACGTCCCTCTCTCAAGCACCGCTTCCCAGCTCTTCCACCTCAGCTCGCTCCTTTTGATGTGGTGAAGTGGCAGCTCTTCTCTGAGCCCTTCGCGCTGTAGTTGTTGTTGTTGTTGTTGTCCGACTTAAAAACATCCACAAATCTGCGGAATTGGCGGGCTGATCTATCCTTTATCTGCCCTCATTTCGCACGCTGTTGTCTCGTGCATTTATGGGGCAACAGACCGACACAACTGTTCATGAGGTGGAGCATATTTGTTCCTTCCGCTGAACCTTGAAGTTGGCAGATTTGAAAACGTCCAGGAGGATGACAGGCTATGTAAACTGTGTGATTTAGGAGAAGTTGAGAACGAATCGCATTTTCTTCTGTATTGTCCTTTTTATGATGAGTTAAGAAAACCTATGTATGTCTGCTCAAAATCCAGAAATGCTTTGGTGCTCTGATGAAAATGTTTTGGTGCTCTGGTGAAAATGTTTTGGTGCTCTGATGATAACTTGGAAAAAACAGAATGGGTTATGGGGTTATGTTATGTTTTTTTCTGGTTTCTGGTCTGTTTTGCTGAATAATGGTGTCTTGTAAGCCTGTTTGGACTGGGCACATGCTTGTGCATGACACAATAATAAGAAAATTCATTCATTGTGTCGTGCTGTCATGGTGGTTTGCATTTACAAAAACATGAAACATTTTATTGAACTGCTTTCTTATTGCTACTGAAGACAATGTCTAATCTTATCACAGTATCGATGTAATATCAATATTTTGCCAAGCCTGAATTACAAGTGCAGCATATTGTTTTTATTATTGATGTACTTTTGTTGCGATGTAATATCATCTACCATGAATAGTTCTAAAGTTCTACATAGTGCTAGCATCCTGCAGGTGTAACAGTATGTGATAAAAGGTTCCTGTTCAAAGCCGGAAATAACTTAAAACGCATTAGATGAGTTGATTTGTCAGCATGGAAGCTCTGTTCCCTGTTCGGTTTAATCGTCCTTGGAGCCGGCCAGCTCCTGACCAAGTTGTCAGGTTCAGTTTCCCACCAATATGAAGAACAAAAGTTAAAGCAAAAATGGCAAGTTGGCATCAGAAATAGCCTTTTCCTGCTGAGTTTGTTCAACATTTAGAAGAGAAAGAATTGGCAGCAAACATGTCATTGATGAAGATTATAAAGAGGATGTTCAGTGTGAACTCAGGCTTTTCCTGATTCACAGAGCACCTGTAGTGGAATGCTGTGAATGCCGGTGGTGCATTCCACTACAAGCCAAGGCTTTCTGCAGATTGGCCTTCTGAAGTTGAGTATTTCTGCAGGGAGATCTGTCTGTGAATGAGTAACATTGTGTTTATCATGACTTAATACAGTAAGCTTTGATTTGACCTTGTCTTATATAACAGATAATGTAAAGAATGTGCTTTACAGAAGAGGTAGTATTTTCATAAAAGCCCTAAGGACGCTTTTAGGGTTGCAATTTTTGTGCATTTTCCTTAACTGATGGTTGGCAAATGATTAATCATTTGATCATAAATAATTCATAAGATACAAACATTTTTTTTATTTTCATTTTTTTTTAGTTAAAGTCTCCTTATCCAGCAAGTGCTTTTGCCAGACAGAACAATGTCAGATCACATGCAATTACTGCCATTTGCTGGCCATCAATTAATTATTGATTTTTAATTGGTTAAATTCTTAATTTCTTGATACCGTCACACCTGTAGTTTGTCCCAGACCAAGCAACTGATGATTACTTTTTTATTGTTAATTAATCCAGCAATTATAATAGATTATCCAAATAGTTGCCGATTAATTTATAGGTTTATAGATTCATAATCGAATAATAGCTGCAGCTGTAACTCTGACTTTTTCCAAGTGAACCAAAAGGAATATGAAGTTATTCACATTGACAGGTAACTCTTTGATTGGACCAATGTGGGGAAATGGAAGTCAGATGACAGAAGTTTTGTGCAGCACTTTATTGCTTCAGATGTGAGTGAGTATATGTTCTTTGTGCTCAAGAAGTGCTAATGAATAAATAACTGAACATGAGCAATATTTAGCAAATTGCTGCATGAATACTGACTAACAGGTAGAGACAAGAGGAAAATGAGGCGTCTTGTACAGTAACGATTCAGTCCTCATTACTGTGGGATCGCTGTCACACATTTTTTAATGGACTTAACGAGCTAACGAAGGACAAAGTAGGGTGACCAGGTGTCCCACTTTACGTGGGACTGCACAGCATTTTTATCCCCGTTTTATACTCTTTGTCCCACATTTGGTCTGTCAGGATCTCATCACCCTAGATACAAGCGCAGCAGTTTTAACCGCTTTCGACTTATTAATCTGGGGAAAATACCTGTGCTGGAGTGCTTATCTGTTCAGAACTGCAACAAAAACAGTTTCACATTCAGCAGGTGATTTGTTAGTAGTTTTAAAATCACATACCTGCTGTCATAAAATCTCACAGCTGGTTTGTTTGCTGTTGAACCACAAATGAACTGCATCAGAGCCCGCTTGGAAACGGACCGAGACCCGCCTTTTCAAGCTGTCTCAGTCCGGTTGTTTGTTCCACACCAGGGTTTGATTAGCAGTTGTCAGGCAAATGCACCAGTCTGTTTTATTATTTTTAAACCAGAGGTGCAACGATTAATCGATGAATCCATGATTAATGAACTATTTAGATAATTGATTAACTGGCCTGAGTCTTTTTTTTTTTTTTCCAGAAAAAATATCCAAATTCTTTCACTCCAGTTTCTCAGGTGTGAATATTTTCTGTTTCTTTTTTAGTCCTCCATTGAATATCTTTATTTTTTGTACAAAACAAGACATTTGAGGACATCATTTTGGGATTTGGGAAATACCGATTGACATGTTTTACAATTTTCTGACATTTCATGGACCAAACGACTGATTGATTAATCAAGAAAATCGTAAACAGATTAATCGACAGTGAAAATAATGTTGCTGCCCTAATCTGAACTAAACTCGCACAATTTTTGCATCAAGCTAATGGGTGAAGACAGTAAGACCATTAGATAACCAGTCACAAAAGAAATTAGAATGTTTCGTCAATCAGTTCCTCAAAACACTCACTGGAAAAAGGTTTACATTTAGCTTGTTTCTTTCCCAGAATGCACTTAATCAGGCCCTCCAAACAACAATATTTCAGCAAGTAGGACAAACCTCCTCCTGCTCTCCATCAGCCTCTGATCTGACAGACTTTGAATTCAGTTCACTGTCTACATCCTCTTATGCTCTTGCCTGAATAAAGCATGCGGTAACATTCAAAGATTCTGAATGTTTTAAATAATTACTCCATCATCAACAACAAAAAAAACACACCTCACTGAATTGGATGCTGTATTTTTGGTGGTCTACTTTTCTTTTTCAGGGCTGATAAATACCCACAGAAAGCCATTGATATTCTAATTCTGTTCTATTCTAGTTTGATAGCAGAACACATTTCAGCAGCTTTGTATCTGGTTTTGGTGTGACTTGGTTACAATCAGAAAGTTCTTCTGTTGACCCAGCCCCCCCACTGCTCACTTCCAACAAGCACTCAGCGAGAAATCACATCCAGCGGGAGGTAAAGATACCAATTTGTCTACCAAAGGGAGCAAAAGCAAAGTGCCTGCACACCATGCTGCCATGCAACTTGAATGGACGGACAACACTTAGAACTCAGGCCCTTCTTACCCAGGTCACGGCTCTTTGTTGTTTGACCTTAGGACAAGCTGTTATGCTGAAATTGTTGTCCGTCCTTCCACCCATTACAGGTCCTTTGCGAGCGTGTGTGGCCACTGCGAGTTTACCTTAGCCAAGCACAATTTTCTTCTAATTATCCACCAACAATAGACTAAATGCACTGCAGCCAGGAGACACTTTGCTCTGTGTAGGAGGTGAAAGACTTTCTGTGAAATGTAGGACATCACTAACTGAACTTGAAATAAATGAGGCAGAGTGAGACAAACTAAAAAAAATAAATAAAAAATCATTACATAATAAAAAAGCGAACATGACAGATTGATGATATCTACTCAGTGAAAAGAGGGCAGCGCTGTATTTGTGTCACGAGTCTCAAAAATGTACAAGATGTACAAGGCTTTACCTGCCACCCCCCCTACCCACCCCCAGCCTTAACATACACAACCTAAGCGCCGGATCCAGCTGAGATGGATCCAGCGCTTAAATGAGCTAAAATGTTCAGTTGGAACATCAGCGAGCAGCTCTTTATTTTAGGGTTTACTGAAGGTTTTTTTTTTTTGAAACGCCATGGGAAGGGTATGTGTCTCTGACTGAAAATAGGAGTGAAAGAAAAATGTTTGAACCCGGCCGGTTTTCCAAAGCATTTCCTGCTGCTTTGAAGTGTGTAGTATTTGTTGGGCTTCACTTGGCTGTCAGATTAATACCTTCTCGACTGAAAATGAAAATGGGTGAAGGAGCAGTTAATCCGCATAAGAATATTTTTTGAGGATGAGAAGCTGCGAGTCTAGCAAACTGTCTGCGTATTGATTGGTTGTCTGGCATTGCAGAATTGACCTGACATGCCAGGATCATCTAATTCCCTCTACGTCGCTGATTGCTGAACAGAATCTTGGCTTATCTTAATGTTTTTCGGAGTTAGTGGTGATGATGATACAATACCTGTAACACGGCAGCAACTGTGAAGTTGAACTGCACTCTGAGTCTGTGCATTTAAAGTAGCCACTGACCTTTTGAAGCTGTTTACTTGAGGTGGCATAGATGTTTTCCATTAATAATTGATCTGTGATGAAATTGTGTTTACTTGGGAGGAGGTAAATGTTGTCAGCTTCACCTCTGTGCAGTGCTTGACAGGTACACTTATTTTAAAGTTAACTTCAGGGACAAAACCAATAATGTTATGCAGTTATTAACATTGTTTCTCCATACAGTCTCTCCTCGTGTAGAGTTTTATACTTATGTTACAAAAAATGACTTAGTGAGAAGAATACAAAAAAAGGAGAAGTTCAATGTCCAACTGAAGCATGAAGTGGGAATGACTGTCATATAATCTGTTTTAGAAAGTTACAAAAAAATAGTGAACACACAATTTCACTTTTAAGCCTGATATCAGATTGAATTTGCAACTCCATTTCCACATTCAGTCTGAGATTGCCTCTATTATAACCAATTTTCCTGAGGCAGGGGGGGATTCGATTTTCCCTAACCAATCACCAGAGACTAACATCATTTTAAGTGGATTTTAAGTTGTTTTTGCCACCACTGTCTATGGTTTTTGCCAGAGTGATTTTGTGAGAGGTGGTTTTGTCAGCTAAGCTTCACAGCAGAGTCGGTTCAGATTGTGAAGTGCTAATGTTAGCTAGTTAGCAGCTACAAGTCAGGCTAAAAACAACTAAAATAGCCTAAAACTGGAGGTCTTGCAAATACCTTTGACTGCAGGTATAGCCATCAGATCTGGTTGTGACTTTTTTTTTATTGTGTGTGTGTTACGGACCGCCATGAAGTTAGCTTGTAGTTGCCAGTAAGCTAGCTCTGCTACTGCATGCACAATTAACATTAACATGAACATCACGTAAACTTTTTATTTCTTTTCAATTGCTGCAAACACAACACACAGCTTTTCAGTAACTGTTATGCTGCCACCCATGCTGATCTACACACTTCTCTTCTTTAGTCAACTTAAAACAGCTTTGATTGAAGCGTCTGTCTCGTTCCTACGATATTGATTCCAGCACAGCTTGACAATCCTTTGCACTTGCCTCAATTCCGCCCCATGGTGCTGATTGGCTAAACATTAGTCCCCCCATGTGCACTCAGTACTGATGTCACTATGCCAGACTAGAGAATCAGTTAACTAGACTAGACCCAGGGAATTACACTTTTGCTGGTAAACAACCTGACAAAACGGGTCATTTGAATAATAATTTTCTTTACCCCTCTATCACAGTACACTGAATATCTTTGTGTTTTGAGCAAAGAAATTTGAGGATGTGCTTTGGCAAACACTAATTGATCGGTCACTTATTTTCTCTATGAAACAATAAATAGTTTCTATGAAAATAATCGTTAGTTGCAACCCTGATACTACTACTACTACTACTACTACTACTACTACTACTACTACTAATAATAATAATAATAATAATAATAATAATAACAATAATGATATGTTATTACGTTGTTGGGCGTTATGAATATTCAACTGATTATTGTGAGATTTGTAACAAACATGTCTATAAAATACGATGTGTATGTCAGGACATTTTTTGCATTATAGTGGTATAGTTACGATTTCAGTAACATTTCAATTAATTGTTCAGCCCTAATTGCAATTGCAAGCAGAAGTTAATGAAGTTCCGATGCTTGTTAAGCCGACTGGGCCGGCCACTGTAGTTCAGCCTGAGCAGATACGATGTAGATAGAAAGCCAGGTGGTGCCGCAGAGTATCTCTGATTCAAAGAGACTTAGCAGCGAGCAGAGAGTGAACCAATGCAATGAAGTTGTGGGCTGGACAGCTAAACAATGAGCTGAAAGTGTATAAAGCTCCTTTAAAGCAGAGGGGAGACTGTGATGATTGAAACAAACTACCCCTGTCAGTCTGCACAGTCTGTCGGACAGAGCACACAAAAGTAGCGGTAGTAAAATTACAGTATAGGAAATTATCCACGTCTGCTGCCTGGCTATTGTCTTTCCTCTCTAAAGTTTTTTAATTTTGTGGACATGATTGACGACAAGCTGAATGAACCTTGTCAGTTTACATACAGTGACTTCAGCAGTTCATGATCCAAGTATGTGGATTGTCAAATTTGAAATCCGAGACAATGCGCTCGCTTACCGCCGCCTACGTAGCCACTTAGCGCATTCCTGTCACTTTACATCCTCCATGTCAACTCTGACCGGTTGAGCAATGCGAGCGGAGGATGGTGCTTTTCTCTATATACATAATAGTACCTCCTACACCAGAATGATTGGCCAATAATTGTAGCTTAGAAGGCTCTATTAGTGCTTCTTGAAAGCCATATAACACCATTATACCTCAAACAGGTGGTCTTTTTTTTTTTTTTTTTTCCACATATCAGACATAGGCGTCCGTTAAGTGGGGTAAGAATGTGCCTCTGTGCCAAGTTTATACTTGAAGTCTTAATGAGGCCAAAGTCTCCCGACCTCTTATTGATTACAATGAAGGCTGCACTCATTTGACCTTACTTCTTAATCCGAGTGCTCTACCATGAGTTGGTAAACAATTAGGCTAATGTTTAGCAGTTAGCAGCCTCTGTGCATAAGCTCCAGACACCATAACATCTGTTGTATTTGTGCTGCTATTCAGCAACCTCTGTATCAAAGAGATAAATTCCTTTGTTGGAGAATTACAGCAAGAAATTGGCACAATCAAAGCCTAAGAATTGCCTTGCCTGTTGTTTCTCTTTTTGATGAACTTTTTGGGTGCAGATAGACGCACCCTTTTTGACGGTATTGAATATTAATGTTGCTGTCTTTTCTTTTTCCCTGTAGTTCTTGTGAAATCTCCTTTGTAAATAAGTTTTATCACCCACACACCCCCGTATAAGAAACCTACAAGTTACCTGTGATATTCTGTGAGTGCGACACCACATCTCCTCTTCCACACGCTTGAACGTGGTTACGTGGTTCCCAGCTGCTGGGGTCGCTGCAAATAAAATCTGCTCAGCAGTATCAGGCAATTCCTGCATTTCAGCTTGAAACAGATGGCCGAATGTGCTGAGGTTTGTTTGTATGCCTCCGCGCCACCAGCAGCTGTGGGCGGCGGCATGTTTTCAGGTTGTCCATCCGATTGATTTTGAAGGTCGAAAGTCAACGTCGGCGTGACTAAAGGATGAACAGTTAGATTTTGGAGGTCAAAGATCAAGGTCAGCACGACTTTGTGACCGTCCCATTCTTGTAAACGCAACATCTCAGGAACACCTGAATGAGATTTATTTCGACTTTAAAATGTCCACTTTATCTTTACAAATATTAGCATGAGCTTCTGACTTGGATTGATATTGATGGATAGATGAAGCAAACGATCGTCTTCATTATTGTTAAAGCAGCTTATTTTTGATAGATTAACCCTTCAGAAAATAAGACAAATATATACAAAATGTATTAGTCTTTTCTTCTAAATTTAATTTTATGCATGGACTGTTTCAGCATTTTAACCATTCATAACATATTATTACATCTAATGTGTAATGCCACTAGTTCATATCTGTATTTGTTGAAGTCTATCAGAGTTTTATAATCAGCTGGAGCACATTTAAATAGAAGCACCTGTAAATATAATGCAAGGCAAATTGTAATGTGATTGAACAATGTTATGGCATAATTACCATGCACTCAAGGTTAATACAGCTGTTACTCTGAAATGAGATTTGTTTGTCAGGGCTGAATGGTTGAATTGGTAATCGATTGCTGATTAGTTTTTCAGTCTTTCTACTTTAATTTGGTCAAATATTCTGTGGTCGGTCAATAATATTAAAAAAAAAGGAGCATAGTGTGAAGGAGCACATCAGACAGTAAAAATCAATTCATTGCGTCCTCTGTCACCCACAGATGGTGCCACTTCAATCTCCTTTCTATTTTGTCACGCTAATGTGCTGAAAGATGACAAGGGTGGGTCATCTCAGAGCAAAAATAGCAAAGGCTGCGTTTGACAGCCATGTCAGTCTGCCTTCTATTTTGTCACACTAATGCTTCGAAAAATGACAACTGTGGGTCATTTCAGAGGAAAAATGGCAAAGGTAGTAGACTGTGACTGTGGGTCTGGCGGCATTGCAAAATTTTCAAGAACTGATCTCCGTCTATCCACCGTAATACGGCGCTGAACGCTTTGCATTTCATGTAGGACTCTAATATATTGCCCATTAATCATATAGGGTCACATTAATGATTTAAAACTGCGAGCTCTTCTCTTAAGTCCGGAAATATCAGATACCATCTGGGCATTCATGCAACAAAGAACGGATGAAAATCTGAAATATAAAAGTGACATATATTGAAAATTTGATGAGGAGTCTTCTGGTAAACTGAATTGTACTTGGACTAAGAAGTCATAAGACAACACTGGGTACAAGTTTGTTAGTTTCATGCTATAAGCTCATATGCAGGGTCGCCGCCGGGGGGGGGGGGGGGGGGGGGTTAGGATGATTCTAAGGGCCCGGGCCTGACAGGAGGCCCTTTGAGGGCTATCAATATTATTTTAATTGTATTATCTATATAATCTTTCAGGGGGCCCAAGATCACTGGCGGCGCCCCTGCTCACATGAAATTGTAACATATCAATGTAAGTGTAAGGATATAATACAGGATACACTCTAAAATTAAACTATTTGTTTTAACTTTAAAAAATTAGGTGTCCAGGCTTTAACTTCACTGAATTTGAAAAGGCAAGTTCAGATAATTTTGTAATGTTTTAAATTAATAAACTTTTTTCTAGTCAAGTACATTTCATACTAATTCAGGTGTACACGAGAAAATTTGTTTAATAAGCTGAAGAAACAAAGTTAAACCTGCAACTCTCAGTCACACTGAAGAACATTACAAACAAATTTGACTTGTTTTCTTAGTTTGAAGTCGGTCATATGAGTTTTCATATATGTAGGCCCCTGTAGACAAAAGCGTTACTGTTTTCACTATAATAACCACAAAATATGACCTTACAGAAGTAAAATCACCTAAATAAAAATCTCCTCACACTACTTTTTAACTGGCTAATGTACCATTCACTAACTTTGCCTGGGAAAAAGCCCAAACCAGTGGCACTTAGATCAAGTATAGCCCATCCTCTCGCTGATGGTCCTGTTTGCTCATGTTAGGTAGTTTAAAGGGATCAGTAATGGATTGAGGTTGTTTCAAAACCAGTGAAAAACTCCTTGTGGTAGGTTAAAGGTAATGAGAAACAATTAGTTGATTCCATTTAATTCCTGTGGTGTTTTACAGTGTAGGGTGTAGAGGTCTGCAAAAAAAGTTACTAAGTTCTATTGAAATTTTATATTTAAAAGTTTTTTTAATGACATTGAATCTAAGGACAGTGATTCATTAGTAAGCATAACTGAAACAGGCTGTGAAGTTTTGCCTTTGAGTGCATGGTTGTTTTAATTAAATAACAAAATGACCACAATTAATCAGCAGACAACGGGCTTATTGAGTTCCTGATTTAAAGCTGTCACCTTCTTTACCCCTCACTTATTAAAGATGGCTGCAACAGAGCATTAATTGAAATGGAGATTGAAGAACAGGGGCTGTGATAGACTTGCGACTTGTCCAGTATGTTTCTCTGCCTGTTGCCCAGTGCATGCTGGGATAGGCTGTAACAAGACTCACCTCATACCACAGAAAACTGTGTTTTATAGAAATCACAACATGGCCTCGTGCAAAATCCAAATCATAGAAATGCAATATTATGATAAAGAAAACCTGTCTTTGGTACAAATCCCAACAAATCATCATGATTTTAGCGATTGTATTCATTGTCGATTAATGTATTATTTTCTTGATTAATCAATTAATTGTTTGATATATTTTTTTTTAACCATATCATCCATAGGGGTGCACGAAAATATTGATACACTTTAGTATTACGATACTACTTTTTGTGATGCTGTATCGATTCTCAAAATACTATCCTATTGTGACACATGAAAAGATTTGTGGTAGTACTAAATCTTTGTTGTGTTTAAACCCAGACCACTAGATAGCAGTGTTCGCATCTATCTTCACTGTTCTAATTGCCTAAAAAAGATAAGAATTAAAAAAATAGAAATATTTCACTTTGTTTACAGTATTGCAAAGTATTGAATTGTAGCCCCTGTATCGTGATATATGTCATATACAAACTACTAATTCTAACTCTGCAGCCTGAGTTCAGATCTGTTATATATTTCCACTCTAAATTGTTGCACCTTCCCTCCTGCCTTTCAGATATTATCTGAGGCTGGGTATCAAACCAGCATTTATTTAGTACGAACGAAAATTGTTACTGAAACTGATTTGCCCGTAGCACGAAAATTGGAAACGTCAAGTAATAAAACACAGCATCCAAGGTCTAGTAAAATTGATCCTCTGGTTTTAGTATTCTTGATAGGCTCTCATTTAAATCAGCATTTTGCCAGTTTTCTCTCTTCCTTCTCGTGTTGATAGACTAACCAGCATCTGCTCCTTTTCTTAAGTTAATTTAAAAAAAGTTTTCAAGAAAAGCTCTTTTCCTCTAAGGTATAGAGTATCGACTGAAGCGCTGGTATCTAAAGTTTTCAAAGGACGCCCAGCCCTTGACTGAATATTATTATAGCATGTATCTGTCAGAAAGACTGAGTGTTGCCATTCTTAGCTGAATAGTTGCTTTTTTTGGTTTCCACGTCCTGCTTGATTCTACATATAGCTCTTTCCTAAAGCGACTGATCCAATCAAATTCTCCCATGGGCCCCCAAAAAACCCTTCTGTCGGCCCTGACCTCCGTATGTGCAGCTGTCCCACGTTTCTGCTAGAAATTTGAGCAGCATAACACATTGATGGAGGGCGTTTTTAATTTATTTTATGAACTCACAGAACTATCATGGATAGGTATCAGACACATGGTAGTTTTATCCAATCAAAATGCACAACAGTTCATTGTATCACTGGGAGTTATGTCTGTCATTAAGGCCTGTTATCTTGCAAAGGCTTTATGAATCTATAAAGAAACAGATTTTGTTGGTCAACCACAGAGTGAAACACTTAGCTGCATTGTTTTTCATTAGTTTATAAAGCTCCCCGTTCACATTAGTCAAATGGAGACTCCTGTTGTGCCACACAGATTGAAGCTGCTGGGGTAAGAACCAGTGTTTTGCAAAAGCTGACACAGCCACTTCCTATATGAGTTTGAGTTGGTGCCAGCGAGTAATTTACCATGGCTTAGAGACTGACAATGTGTTTCCCACTGAAATTAATGAGCAGTTGGAACAATTGGACTTTGTTTAATGGAAGTTTAGCTTGAACAGAAAACTTGGAGAATTTATAAGGGAGGTTTTGTCGCCACTATTTGCGGAGGCAGTGAACACTGACCTTCGGGGCAGGGGTTGAACTTTGCAAGGCATTCATTTATGTAGATGGACAGGTTCCCACTAGCTGCTTACTTTAAAAGTCATGGTATCACAAGCCATCCTTTTTGTGAGAGTATGTGGGTGTGCTGTTCGGCTTTGCTGTTGTTTAGAACATATTAGAAGTCGTGTATGATGGTTTTAAAAGACTTTGTTTGTTTTACTCTGCTGTATACTGTCAGTAACAGGCTTCATAGATATTTATATTTGAAGTAAAATACTTCCAAACCTCTCCGACTTATAAATAAAAAAACACAATCCATGGAGTCTTGCTTGAGTGGTGCAGAAAACCATGGAAACAACCAAAGCATTTCCAAGGCAATCAAACAGATGTGTTGTTATGGTAGACCAGTGACCTTCCCCTATTTCTAAAAGGACCATGGACTTTGTTTTACCAACTTGCAAAGAGTTTATATTCCACAGTTACACTTGGTGAGTACTGTAGAAGCTGATTCGAGTGTTACTGATCATGGACCAATTTTAGGTCAATCAAATAATGAATAAATGTTGGATTTAGCATTTTTTCCTCAAGACTTTTATTCCTAATAATATGGAAAGAGCTTTGAAATAGAACTTTGATCCTCGTTGCCACGTGCATACAATGTAAAAATGAAATGATGTGTCACTGAACAAGTAAATAAATAAATAAAAAACAAGAAATTTGAAATCATTTTCTGAGGGTGGTGAAGTTGTGCTGAGGGGAGAATCCTGGCTACGGCCATGGTTCTGAAAATTGGTGTGATATGATGCTGTAACACATTTTACTGCAGATCAGGTGTGGAAGTTCATGTCTCCTGTTGTCAGCGGCAGGATTTCCTATGAGGCGAGTTAAATGTGAGGAAAACTGGTGAGAAAGTCTGATTGTTTTCACAGCAGTCAAATCTGGTTCAGAGTTTAACATTAGCAGCTTTAGCACACCTGTGTGGTCAGTGTGTTCTCAGTATCATACCAGTCAGTACTTTAAATATAAAAGTTATTTTTAAAAAATGCAATCAGTAATTTAATTTAAAATGCTAAAATAAAAGGAAAACAATTATTATAACCTGCAAGTTGTTTCAGAACAATCTTGCTCCATCTGCTTCGATAGAAAATTAATTATTGAGGAAATTTCAGCTTCTTAAATGTGAATATTTTGTGGTTTCTGTGCTCCTCTATGACAGTAAAGTGAATATCTTTGATTTGTGGGCAAAACAAGACATTTGAGGAGTCACTTTGGGCATTGATCAACATTTTCTGACACGTTATCGACCAAACAGCTACTTGATTGATCAAGAAAATAATAACATATTATGTGACAATGAGAATAATTCTTAGTTGCAACAACAATCAATTAATATTTTTTGATTTTTTGATTTGACTGGCATTTGTAATTTTTTAACACAATAAATAGACATCGTTACTGAAATAATCTTGAATAACACTTTGCAGCTCCTCACCAGTGTAAATGAAAAATATAGCATGTATTTAAACCTGTGAAATACATGTTTTTGTAGATCTATCTTTATTGTAATGTATTTAAACATGTAAAATACACATACTGTTTTCATGACAAGAAGAATTTAACACTTTTGAGAAGTTTTTCAGAACATTATTAAACATTTTATCGTTCCATTTCAATACTACACCTATTATGTTTGATCTTTAAAATTGCAAACTGCTGGCTTTACTTGGCTGTAGTTAATCTATCTTGATTTATTTATGTAGGTTCTTGTCATCTGATATATTTCAATGATGGCCATCTGTATTATAACATAAAAAAGGACAGAGTCCTGGTAAGTTATTCATACCTTTTATCCCCCAACCCAGTACATCCCCACGTTGCGGGCTTCCACTGAAGTTTTGTTTTATCAGGGTACCTGCATGTACGGCAGCACAATCAGGCCCCCCTCAGAAACAAGGGGATTATGGTGCACCCAGGCTAGTCTTTGAGAATAATCAGTCAGGCCTGTGGAGAGGCAGCCTGGTAATTTTCCCTACTCGCACTGCCATCAGTGTAGCATCACCATGTTCCTGCATGGAATAAATAGTGCATCAGTCAGCCTCAGCTCCTCATGCTGTTTTCACTACCTGCCTGAGTGTGCATGCCTATGCATAACCTACAGCCATCAGCGACAGCAAGGTAGTCATAATGACTAAAAAACTTTGCAGCACTGTATATCAAACATGGATCAAATTCACATCCCACCATCGCCTTTTTGGAGCCGGTGTATTAAAGATAACTGTAAAACCCTGACTGTGGGACTTAAACTCTTGATATTAAAGCTACTACAAGGAGTTTTTAACTGGTTTTAAAACGGTATCAGTTTAATACTGGTTACAGGATAGTTATTGTTCTATAAAAATATAAATGTATATTAATTTTTGCTTGGAAAAGCTCCCAAATGAAGACACTTTAACTTAGAAACATTGTGTTTCTGAGGCGTGAGTGAAACATCAAATAGAAATATCTAATAGTGGCAATAGAAATAAACTGTTTTGTTTCCAGATATTCATACATATTTCCAATTATACACATCTTCTTTCATTAAACATTGAACCACCCATCCTTTAGCCTAGCCTGTGGCAAACAGAAGAAGAACATATCAATGGATTATATGCATTATTTTATGTTTTTAGTGCGCTATTTTTGAAATGAATCAAAATTAGTGCTGGAAATTTGACAGCCTGGTAGATAAAACGTTGCCTTACTCTTGCTGCATTCACTTTTTTTTTTTTTTTTAAAGTAGATTGTCCAAAACTGCGATGGTGGTAATGGTAGCAAGGAATCTGTTATGCATCTGCCACTTCATACCATCCCTCTAGATCCGCCCCTGGTTGTATGTAAACCAGTTGGAAAGAAGCAGGAGGAGATATTTATTTAGATAATTTTCTTTTTGACGTCACATGATTATTACTGTGGAAACGACACTTTTGTCCGCAGGAGTCTCCAAAATCAAGACAATATGAAAATTCCTTGTAGCCTTAACATTCAGTCAGTTGGTGCAAGATGGTCAGATGGTTGGTCTAATCTACAGCATGTTGCAGATTTTTATCAGGTTTCAGCTTATTGTCTTTGTTAACCAGTCCATATGCTTGAGTTCCATTGGCTGTCTCAGATAAATTAAGAGCGAATTTAATTAAATAAATGCAAAGTAACTGAAAAGTGGAGAACCAAGCATGTACATTTAGGGTAAGGGTGCTTAAGAAATGGTATTAACCTTTTCAGTATTCATAGTTATATAAGACTGCTCATGCAGTTCGTTATGTAAAAATTAGTTCTTGCTTGAAGCTAAAGCTCATGCTTTAGCCAGCCTTAGAGACTTCTTGTGCCTTTTAAGTTGCTTTTTTTTTATTTTCGAATGCGAGATGCCCTGCAGTCAGTGCATTTAACGAAAGAACAGACATGACTTGGTGTGATTTGACCTCTTTGAATCTCCACAAAGGGCCAGAAGAACTCCTGACCTCATCTGAACTGCTTGTATTAATGCATTGCATCAATGCATTCAGGTCTTTAAGGAAATTTATCACAGAGCTATAGCCAAACATTCCATATTTAGATGCTTTGAACAGCTTTAGATAACCTAACCCGGCTTGTGCGTAACAAGGATTAGGCTGGCTTCTCTACACTTCAGGTTGAAATTAATCTATTAGTAATAGGCTCCATACTGTTGCCAACTGATGAACTATTTTAAGGTCTGTTGGATTGTGCAGTGTGTCATTGCATTAATACACTACATCAGTTAAAATGGAAAAAAAAATGTTCATTAAATATGCATTCATGTCTTACTGGTTAATATTTCACCACCACAAGCCAAATACTGGGTGGCTTGAAATTTGGGTTTGCTCATGAAGTCAAAAGCTATACACTATACTACACTTAACACATACTACGAACATGTGGACATTATATTTATTTATTTACTTTGACTTTAAACCTATAATATACATTAACTTTTTTAATATTTATCTTCTATTTTATTCAGTAATCTTGTGTCTTACATCCAAATGCGATTGTGGATCTTGGCATTGCAGCACTGTGGTCAGTAATGCTGCTGTAACAGCCTCCACTCTTCTGGGAGGGCTTTCCACAGTATTTTGAACCCGGCTGCATGTTTGCTCCCATTCAGCCAAGATCATTAGAGAGCTCAGTCACTGATGTTGGCCGATAAGGCCCAGCCTGCAGTCAGTGTTCCAGTTCCTTCCCACAGGTGTTGGTTAGGGCTGAAGCACACTATTGTCTAAATTATCATTGTATGCTGCAGCATTAAGATTTCCCCTCATTGAAACTAAGGGGCCCTGCCACAAACCATCATACACAGCCTCACAAAAAACACAAAACCATGTGGACAGTTGTGTTCACATTCTCTTGGCCATTTAGAGCAGAAGACATCCGACAAAATTTGGCAAATTTTACTCTCCATGATCCAACCTGTTTAAAAAATGTATTTTTTTGTTTTAGGTTTTGGTTTGTTTAGGGCTGCAGCTAACAATTATTTTCATTACTGATACATTTTTTGATAAAGGAAAAATGTGTCAGAGATGCCCTAGTGAACAAATCTCCAGATGTAAAAACAAAAAAACAAACATGTTTACTTGGTACAGAGCCTAACAAGTGTCACATCATCGTGATTTTATTTTTTTCAGTTAAATTGAAAATCATAATACAAAAATGATCCTTCCCTCTGATCATGAATCGTGACAATTGCAATATCTGTCAAAACGAGTGCAAAATTGTTTTCAATCATGTGCAGCCATATCTCCTTAAAAAATCTTGCTTGAGACTCCAGACCAAAATAACCAAAGAAAAACTCTGCAGAGTCTAAATAAACCATTTCATAGATACTTGTTATGAATGCACCCATAAATGAAAGATGGAAAATACTCTGTGGTGACCTACACTGATGCCAAACAAAGCTGACCTTTTCTCCAAGTCACATACAATTGCTCACACTTCCCCAAGCAGCAAACTAAACCTTATGGTTCCCTCCCTGCACTTAGCCTTCATCAAATATTAATCATCTCCAGGCCATTGTGGCTCTTCGTTCACACCGTGGTAAACTTATCCCAGCTGACAGAAATACGGCCCGAGCTGTGATGCTTAGCACTTGCTAATTTATTTTTTTTCCACTCGACCCAAATGGAGCGCTATGTACACATTCATTAGCATGATGCTGCTTGCTCTCTCTCATCGAGTATCTGCTTTCAGAATGCTACTTATGAGCCTATTAGAAGACATTAACTCAGTCTTGTCATTTAATGGAATTGAGGTCTTCATGAGATCCGAGAACAGGTGAAGATGTGTCACCCAGATGTCTGAGAAGGTGGCAAAATCGGAGAAATGCTTGTGATAATCCTAATTTAGATAAAAATGTACCACATGTAGCATGATGGCTTCAGGGCATTCAAGCAGTGCAGAGGTGACAAAAGTGCACACATTGGTTAAAAGACTGGTAATAAAGGAAGATCTGATTCAACTTGTTTACTCAAGTAAAAGTGAAAAAGTAGAGGCTCTGAAATGTACTCAAAGTATAAAAGTGTTGTTGGCCTCTGAAGGATGTTTCTGCTGGCTATTTCTGTGCAAAGTTAACTGAACCTCACCTTTTTTCCCAAGTAGTCTCACTTGTTACATCCGTTATGCCTTTTTTGTCGTTATGTCTTGTTTTGTCAGTTTCATCTTGTTACATCTTTTACGTTGCTTTTTGTCTTGTAACGTCATTTTTATCTTGTTACGTCTCTTGTGAGCGATATGTGCTGACGGATACACCAAGGAATCGTCTTTTCTGTGTTATTGTCTCATCTATTTAGGTTGAAATCTGTCTTGATGCTGGGAAAGCAGCGTGCAGTGATGCAAAATAAAAATAAATCAATAATTCCACTCAAATCCACTAAAACTTAAGTATTTATACTTAGTTACTTGCCACCTCTGAAGCAGTGTTATCACAGAACATGGCATTACCTCTCTAGCAAAACACAACGATTTGGAAAGAATTATTCTTTGTAAAAGAAAAGAACTTTTTATCGTTTGGCCTCAGTTTGTAGTGAAACAAGCTCTAAATCCCTCCAATGAAATCTGCATGATACTGGATGAAGATGGACCATTCTCTGGGTGTACAAAACTATTTGATGGGAACTCAGAGCAGCCTCCTAAACCCCTACCGCGGCAGGCCTTGTATTTGATATCGAACACGTTTCACATTACAGACTATCAAAGCAGCAGTTAATAGATTTCTCTGACATAGTTGTATTTCTGTGCTCGGCGCTGGGCCTCGGCTCAGGCAGGATACAGTGTCTCCAAAGAGCAGGCGGAGCACCACACCGTTTCAAGAGATTAGAGGTTGGTCAGCTAGAGGAACCAAATCGATACATCCTCTCAGGGAAAGGATTGACCACGCATTGATCCAGACCTAACAGGAGCTGGAGATGCACCAGACCACTAGAAGTAGAGGTCTGATGATAACAGTATACCCACCTCACAGCTTGATTTCTGAATCACAGACACCAAGGTGGCATTTATGTGCTCATCAAAACAGTCATTAGGTGAGGTGTTGAGCAAAATTACAGCCTTGGAAAAGCAGAACAAAGCGCAGCGATGTCCAGAGAGTTTTTACCTCCTACTGGCGTTAGTTAATGTGGAAAATCAATGGCCATGAATGTCCAGATCCTTGTTAATATTACACAAATTAGATCAGAGTATCACAGCAGCATGTCCGTTTTATAATCATCAATAACGACTATCTGGGTACATTAGGAAAACTAAATGCAGGGTTCCTACATCTTTTCAAAAGTCAAATTCAGCCCCTTTTCAAGAATTTTTAAGGTGCATTTTCAAGTTTTTCCAGCACCTTATGGCTTATATATTTATATATATCTGCTCAGGGTGATTATTTCACTTCTTGACCACATTAAATCAGATGTTATTGTACTAAAAGCAACCAAAACTGTGTTTTCTGCTGATGGAATTCTAATGAGGGGTGACAAATTAAAGGAAAACGTAATGAAGTTTGTTTTTTCAAAATTCAAAATGTCAAAATGTCTGTAGGTAGGCTTGGCATCCTTTATAACCCTCCTGAGCTAATTTCTTTATCTAAAAAGTGAATTATACATATGTTCAGGTAGCCATCTCTTATGAAATTAATGCAATTACAATTTCACGCAGTTTCAAGCATTTTATCCAAAAGGTTCCTGATACCGATATGAACCATGTAAATGTCAGAGTCTTACAGGTGAGATCAACAGTTTGTGCACATTTTAGTTTGATCAGATTTTAGTTTAGTTTTCCTTCTGAAAATCAGACAACTGATGTTTTTGCTTAGTTGTAGATTGTGAAGCTTCTGGGATGTTACACTGATACAGATATAGTACAATAGAGTGAATAGAGATTTCAAATTCATGTAAATAATGAATGAATAATGATTTTTTTCATAAGTGATTAGTTTCACATTGGCTTGTGGTGGGTGGAGCTGATATTCAAACAGGCCTTGTCCAAGGACCAACACATCCTGTTGATGTTTCACATTAAAAGTCTGCCGATACAGTGTTGACAGATTGTGCCCTTTGAAGGTTTTCATTTTGAAACACACTTGAAGGAAGACAAATCATTTTTTGATCTTGTTTGAATTGTGCCTTTGGTTGTGAATTTCAAAGATACTTTTCCAAGTTAAGAAAATCGCCGTTTGTCATAAAACTGTTGAAGTATCAGACTGTGAAGATACTTAATAAGACAGACTGCACACCTAGTCGCAGAAGTGACATCATGACTCGCTCCCTCAAAAGCTAACATTAGCCCGTAAAGCTTCGACGCCTGAGTGTTACCAAAATAAGGTCCTATGTGGGACATTGGAAAGGGAGGGACCTCTACTGGTCAAGGACTCCCAATGCTGCAGATGTTTCACATTAAAAGCCTGCTCAAACAGTGGCAACTATTGTGCCCTTTGAGCCACTTGAAATCTTTTGCTTTGAAGCACATACAGGAAGTGTTCAGATTTATGGGAATAAACTGAACAAATGGCAGTTTGATTTAATTACTGACCGAAAACAATTCTTCTATTACAAAGACAAACTCGGAGCATCAGCTTGTGTGACATGATGTAATTGTTTTATTGATGGAATTAGTACTGTGAAGATGTGTATCCTGAATTCATCAGGACGACAGATAAATAAATATTAAGTTTGTATTAACGGGGAAAAAAAGCAGCCACACTAAATGCAAATGGGAGCAGTTCAGAAGGGCAGTGTCTTCCTACAATCTGACAAAATATACTTATAAAAAAGAGGAAATTTGACATTAAAGACTGGATCGGTCTACAGCCTGCATAAAATATATAGACTACAATAAAGAGAGAGATTTGATCATATGCAGTATGCTTGATAGCCCTCAGTACTCTTCGGAGTTGGCCATTTTTTTCCTATTCATTGATCACATTTCAGTTATCTCCTGCCCATTGGAGAAGGCCAGAACACCCTGAAAGCAAATGTCAGGCAGAGTTTTGTAAATAGTCAAATATAGTAGTCGGGTAGGCCTGTTGTGTGAGAAGTAACAATGTTTGTCTCTGTAAGCGGAGACAAGAAGCATGTGGGAAGCGAATGTGAAGCGAGTAAGAGCATCTCCAAATCTCCAAGGAAACAAAAACCAACAAAACCGTGGATGTGGTTTCGTTATGAAAAAAAAAGTCAGACAAGCAGGAAACTGACATCTGATAGCTTTGCTGTGTGACTTTTAACGCCAGATAACTATTCATCTGAAGATGAAACGTGTACTTGAGTCTGAATATGTTTTCTAAAGCTTTTGTTTTGCTCAGTTTTGTCCAAAAGCTTTCCCGAGCCGTTCCCCTGTATCGTCGAAAAGTAACTGTACTGCTTAGACACAGCAGAAAGACAGATACTCTCACACTTCTTTCACTTTCCAGAAACCCGCTTTGCTGTGATGCACAGGCTTCTGTCCACAATCGCAAAGATTTCAGATTATCTGAATCAGGCTGTATTACACATTACTGGCCTGGTTGTATTTTGATTAGTTACGTTGCGCTTCAAAGCATGACTAAATGCTCATCAAGCTGCCATCTTCTTCTATATTGTAATGTTGTTTTATTTTGTATAAGCAGATTCTGCATGACTTGCAAGTCATCACATTCTCCCTAAGCTACCAGAAACACCTTTATTGCAAAGTCTGGCATATTAATTTCACGGCTTACTATTTCTAGGAATTATGTTCATATTGGATAATTCAGCATCTTATGATATACATCCATTTTCAGAACATTTGCAGTTTATGTTAAATGTAGTCATTGGACATAAATTGGGGTTTTGCAGAATCGTTTAATATGAATGTCCTTGTCTGGTGATAGGGAGGGAAATTTGCTGTGTCACTATCTAAAGTGACTGGGCACTTGTAAGAACTGCATCTTTAAGATTCCTACAGTGTGTGCATGAATGCAAGGCAAAATTTAACTTGTGTTTTTCTTAACCCTGTACACCGTTGCCTCGAAGCAGTCGACACGGTGACGTAATCACTTACAATCACGTGTGCCTTTGTTTCCGTGTTCACATATTTCTCTTCCCTCAGTCTGCTCATTTTCAAGATGATTTCCTTTGTCGATCGCTGAAGTTGTGAGAGTAATTGTGCGTTATATTGTGCCTTTGCCAGTCACTGTGGAGAGCATCTCCTTTAATCTCAAAGGTGACCCTGAGATCTGCAAGCTTTCATGTATGGTGCAGTATATAGTTCATCAGAGAGAACTCAAGTTGCAGCCGGTGTTTGCCCGAGAGAGCAGGGACGAAAGCACATAATGTGGACGGCTGCAACACGGGCATCCCTGTTGTAACGCAAAACTCAGGAACATGCCATAAAGTCCACACTGTCATAACGTTTTGCTCTGTTTTTAAGATAATGTTTATTTGTTGAGGATTGTAATCATCTGTTAGACCCATCCATAGGTTAAGTATTAGTGAATTTATCATTTTAGTCTGTCTTTGGTGATAGCCAGGGTGAAGTCGATGGAGACGGGGGAGGGACGAACGTAACACGGTGCCACTTTTGTCCCTCTTTTATTAAATCCCTGTTTCTCTGCTCATTATTTTTGGCAGGAAATGCCCAGTGTTAGGGTGAGGAACAGATTTCCCATCAATACAGATGTGTATGGTAGAGCTTGACAGGCTTTTTTTTTTTTATCTGAGGGGCAGACTGTAAGAGGTGATTATGCGCCAAGATAAATATGATGCATTGGACCGATTTTATACTAGGGTTGAAATTTTGTGTATTTTCCTTAACTGATAGTTGAAAACCTTAAACAATTAATCATTGATAATTAATAAGATACAGAACCCATGTTTTCTTCTCATTTTAAGTAGAGCTGCACAACTAATCACAGTGTTATCATAATGGCAATATCCAGATCGCAGAACACTGCAATTTTTTGATAAAGGTAAAATCTGTGATAAAAGAGCATTATAAAGACACACTGTAGTGCTGCAGGGATGTCCTGGCCTATAGATCCTGTTCTACAAATGGAAGAAAACGTGTTTGGTACAGACGCACAATGAAAATGGAAATTATGATGCAAAAATGATCATTCCCAAACTTATTGCAATTTCAGTTAAAATAATCGCAACATGACTTTTTACCATATTGTGCAGAAATAATTTCATTGCCATTTCTAGACTATGGATTAATCATTTATTACTGCATTTACGATTGGTTCAATTCTTAATGGTGGTGAATCGATTAATGATAAATCATTAACTCTCCTTTTTCATTTAATTGTGACATTTCACATGATAAATTTATTTGAGAGTCATAGCTTGGAAGCATTATTGAACATGATATACGTATATTTAGTTGTTTTGTGGTCGTTTTATTCAGCATTGACCCCACACCTGTGTTTTTATTTTGGATTGGGGTTCTTCACTATTAAACATGGCCACTCTAAATAAATGCATCTCTGTGAAACTAAGGAAATGCATATAAGTTCTATCATCTCTGCTTAGTTTTGCAACATTTTAGATGCAGTTCCAATTTCCATATGGTGTGTGTGTGTGTGTGTGTGAGACAAATTGGATGAAAGTGATGTATGTTTAGACACATATGGTTGTCTCTAAAATGAAAAGCTTTTACACAAGTTTATGCGAGTTGCATTTGGCGCAACATCTTGTTTTCCACCACATTGTCTTTCCTCTCACTGCTCCGAGCCAATATACCTGCTCTTATTGGCTGTCTTTCTCAGGAGTGTAATCTCACCAAAGTTGAGCAGCATTTAATTGCTATTCGTGTGCTCCTGTTATCTTCCATAGGAAGGAATAATTTAAATGCCCGACAGACAAAATTAGGCTTCTGCTATGTGGAAATTTATCCTGTAGTATGGCTGCTGCCCTCATGATTAGCCCTGCCAATGACAACTGCAGGCTTATTGCAAAACAAAGCCACAGGCCTGATGCTGATGTGTGATGTGGATTGGATTGTTTTGGTCTGACACTTACCTATTCTCTTTGCCACCTGCATTATTACTGAGACTTTGAACGCTGACCTTGTCCCACTGGTTCAAACAGTGAAGACGGCAGTTCATTGAATTCAACTCAATAGTTCTTATATTGCCTGTCTCTGTCTGTTTAACAGAACCAATTAAACTGTTAATTCTGGCTGCAGTTCTGATCCAGTGATAATGACTGGAGAAGAATGGAAAGCATGTGTCTCATTTTTTTTTTTTTTAGGAGAGTCACAGGTACAAGTCAAGGGCCTGGCTTTTTCCAGCTTTGAGGGGTTTCTCATTCAGCGAGGCAAATCAGGCCTCAGAGGCTTTGACGGGACCCTTTCTCATCCCCCCGGCTTTGTCAAGACTAGTTCATTTCAGTCTATTCAGGTGGACCACATTGTGTGCTGCCTCTCTGCCCATGCATTTCATTTGCCAGGCCTTTGTTTTGAATTCTGCTGGAGATGAACCGGAGGCACTGAGTCAGAGCTAAGGCAGGGATTAGGACCACTCGTTTCACGCTTTCTTGGAGGTGGGCTAACTTTGAAAATGTCAAGGAGGGTGAGGTGATACAACTCTATTTGAGTACAAACTGTAGGCACATCACTGCGACGGCGTGCTTAGACTCCAGTCATTAATTAGGTGATTGACTACATTCTTTGTTCAGGGTGGCTGCAGCTCCTTGCAAAAAAAGTCTGTGTCGCTACATGACTAAAAGTTTTAGGACAGTCAAACAATTAACTTATTGTTCAACAGTTCAATTCTTAAAACCATGGACATTAATCTGCTGCTATAACAACCTCCACTCTTCTGGAAAGGCTTTCCACCAGATTTTGGAGCCCGGCCGCAGGGATTTGCTCCCATTCAGCGGCAAGAGTATTAGTGAGGTCAGCCACGGATGTTGGGCGATAAGACATGGTGCGCAGTCGGTGTTCATGCTCTGCCCAAAGGTGCTGGATGAGGTTGAGGTCAGGACTCTGTGCAGGCCAGTTTCATCCATTCTACTATTTATTAATGGGCCTGGCTTTGTGCACAGGGAACATGTTGAAACAGGAAATGGTCCTCTTAAAAATGTCAGGTTTTAAAATGAATAACATTATCTTCAGTTTGAATTTATAAAATATTTAATCCGTTTTTTTGTTGGAATAAAGAGATGTTCTTGTGTACTACTATATAGAGTGGCAACGATTACTTAATTGATTAGTTGTCAACTATTAAATTAATCTGCAACTAATTAGTTATTCCTGGGGCCTCAAACTAAAACTGGATTGGGGCCATTGATGGTATTGACCCCGTTTGTTGTGACAGTCTTCTTTCACTTCTTTCATTTCTTGTACATGTGATCTTTTGTAACCAAACTACTTCCATGTGACCGAAGCTGCTCCCCTTTTTTGGACTCCACCACTGTGGACTTGTTTGCAATGTAAGTTGCACTTTCAGCTGCTTGTTGTTGCTTCGTTACAGCATGACATCACTCTGTCAACGAGTCAGAATATTTACATTATCACAAAATATCAGGATATGAATTTTCTTTGTCATAAAAAATTATAACGATATATTGTAAATGATCTAATATGGCACACCCCTAAGTGGAACAAGCTTTCTGCGCATAGAATATCTGCAAATTGTGACGTGAAGAAATGCATGAATACTTTTTTGTAAATAGAATTGTGTAGTTTAAAGGGTAGTTTAAATTGGTATGATACAACTAGAAAAAATAAAAATAAAAATAAAAAATGTTGGAAGGAAAAAAATGTCCAAATTCTCTACCTGACCTGTCTTTGTTTCTTCTGTGCTTTATGACAGTAATCTTTTGAATGTGGATGATACAAGATGTTTAATGATGTCATCTTTGGCTTTGGAAGACCAAATAACTAATAAATTAATCAAGAAATGATTGAGAGCTGAATGGAAAATGGAAATACTTGTTAGTTGCATGCACACACATACATAGACTTGTAAAACAAGTATTGAGCTGGAGCTAAGTAAATGTAAGCCAACACCCCAATAAATTACAATCTTTCCAGAGCTTTAAATCCCAGAATCTTAAAATTCTGCTTAATTTGTCAAAAAAGTCTTTTTTTTTCTTCCATTTTTCCATCCAAAAAAGAATAAATTTAACTCTGTGCTATCTGCAGATGCTGCCTGTTCCAAAAAGGCTCGTCTGTTGAAGTTCTGAGTAAATATTCCATTCAATTTCACATTCATCCCGCATGTTGCATCTGCATCACCTTTTGTTTCCTTATTATCCCATTCTTTCCAGCACAAAAAAAGAAATCCAAACACCAAATCAAAATAAAAGCCGAAAACTCTCATTTGCTAATCAAACTTGGGACAAGAGGTAATTAATTCTTTGGAATCAGTCAATTAATTTGCATAATAAGAGGTACCATAATTATGACTTCTGCTACTCAAGCCCAAAATTGTAATTAGAGATTTAGTCTGCATTACAGCAGAAAAGCCTGTTTTTTGGGAGCTGGTTCAGAGAGGAGATTGAGCATCCGTAGCTCTGGGATGGAAACGCTGGCAGAGCTGCATCAGAATAAAAGCTTTTCCTCCGCAGCCCTCCTTTTGCTCGGCCCTGAGGGGAAGTGCTGGGAGGACTGATCTTCTAATCTGTAAAGAACCAAGACCTCAGCTTTCAGGGGCCCCGATCTCTCTCAAGTCAACCAGGGCCTCTGTTCCTTGTCTTTTTCTCCCCAGCTTATTTTTTCCATTTCCATTTGCAAGGAAATCCATAATTTCTACAGTCCGCGCTGCTGCCACGGAAAAGCAGGGGTGGAGCTGGAAGATGAAGGGTTGCATTAGTGCGGCGATATTAGCTTTCTGCCGCATGCTCACTCAGCTGTGGGCCGTGACGGGGGGGAAAAACGGAAAGAAGGTGATGCAAAACATAAAATAAAATAAGGGAGGAAATGTCACTAGGTGTGGTGAAAGGACTCTGATCGATGCCAGCTAATCATCCACCTTACTTTGCTACATGAGGTCAATTAAAAGACTCCAGTCATCAGCTGGATATATGATGCTGTGCCACAAGGCAAACAGGAAGAACTTTCAGCCTTGTGTTGTCACTTTCTTTAGCGTCAACGGCTGTAGGCCCCAGTGTGTGGTCAAAAGTTGGTTCTCAATGCTGAGAAAATCAAATCCAAGAGATTTGCCAGACCTCACTTGCAGATCTCAGATAATGTTGGAATTCATACCTCATGAGGAGACACTGTTGAAAGAGCATCACCCCTCAAGCGCTCTCTTTTAGAGATTTTGAAACTGAAGGTTAGACTGGGCTTTTATTACTGAAATAGGGTCTGTTTTTATTTAAGAAAACATTTGTACAGCTGACTCTCTCAAGTGTTTTAGACTATGGGGTTATTAATTATTAGGAGTGTGTACTGGGAACAAGGTGGTGATACAATACAAGTCACGATTAGGAATTATTCAATGTTTTTTACGATATATTGTGAAGCTGTAAGCAAGCTGATATATTGCTTGTTTTTAAGTTTATAGAGATGTAATGATACCAAAAACTCAAGGTACCATAAAACTACAACAAAAAGTCCAAGATACATTTTTTAATGTGATTTTAAAAAACAAAGAAAGATGACCATTTGAAAAAAACTCCTTAATTACATAATAAATCTGATGTGTACAGCATTGTTCCTTTTAACATAAAGGGCTTCTGCTTTCTTTCTTTAATAAAATAAAATGAAGTAGGGCTGCACCTAACGATTATTTTAATCAGCTGATTAACTGGTTGATTATATTCTTGATTAATTATTGCTTGTTTTAAAATGTTAGAAAAAGGTGGAAAATGTGTTTCCCAATGCCTCAGATGACGTCCTCAAATGTCTTACTTCACTCAGAAGCCAAAGGTATTCAGTTGCCTGTCAGAGAGGAGAAAAGAATCCAGAAAATGTTCACATTTAAGAGGCTGGAATCAAAGAATTTGGGATTTTTTGGTCTTAGGAAATTGCTCAATGTGAGTAATTGATTATTACAGTACTTGGCAATTAATTTGCAGTAGATATTGTCAAAGTTCAGTGTGATATTGAGACATTTTTTTATTTGCGATCCTGATATTCAGCAGATTGTTACATCCCTATAGTTTTATGAAAACTGTTGTAGTGTAAAGAATACAACACCGTTCACATAAAATCTGAGTAAGAAAAGTTTTCTTTTATGCAATCAAAACAGTGAAGGTAACAACGCTGCTATTGAGCAGTCAGCTGTTTAAAAACAACACAAAATGAACCATGGCCGCAAATCTTTGCACGCATCACAAAACTGTATCAATATTTTCTTACACTCCTAATTATTTACATGTATGCTGCCCTCTCTAGACTTTGAAGGCCTAGACTCTGTGTATCGTGGTCGTCGTTGTTGTTGTTTTGTATGTAACTCATTGTCCCGTACACATGACTGGGTACTTTGTGATCTGGTTTCCTGGCCTTCATCAAGGCTAAGGAGATAACATCATCACTGTATTTTTATTTTGGTAAACTCCCTTCATATCTGTGTGATCTCTTATCACTCACTAAGAGCTGTTCTGATTTTCGCTGCACTGGAGGATTTCCTCAGAACTTGGTTTTTGCATTATATATCTGTTGTCCCCTGTCTGTTTTTGACATACTGTATTTTGTCAATTTTGTAACTTTCTAATTGCATGCCATCTTCGCCAGATCTCATTCGAAAAAAAGAGATTTTAGTTTCAAGGGACTTAAATAAAAACAGGCCTAAATTTTGCCATATTCATGCTGTGTGAGGCTCTGCAGCTCACTGTAGTTTTTACAGCTTGTTCTTTTGCATATATGCAAGAAAATCATGTCTGTGCAGTAAATCAGAATTTTAGTATTATGAGGCTTGTGGTCTGAACACAGCCATTAATTGAATTTCCAATGAGGTGGTAATGTGATTAAATATCATAAAACTTAATGCTGGGTGGTTCATAATATGTCTATCAGTGTATTACAGTGTAACATTCTGTCACCTTTACTGTAATGCTCAATGGGTCAACATACACACCATGTTTTACTGTCTGAAGTTATTAGCAAACTGCTAAGAGTTCAACATTACCAAGAAACAATCAAGAGATCTTAACCAGACTTGGATATACATGGCAAGCTACACTATCATTCTATGTAACTGGTCTTCCTGTAGTCTTTTCTCTTCCACCTTGACAAAGTTGTGATGCATCCTAATTAGATCAGTTACCCCCAGTAACCACGGTGGTCCCAGGTCGCTGTTTTGCAAGTCGCAAGTACAAGAAGTCTCAAGAGTTGACACTCAAGTCCCAAGTCAAGACAGGAGATTCCCAACTGGGTTTTGTGTCTAAACAACTCATAATGTGTTCTTCAACAAATGTAATGCCAAAACACCTCAGGTGTACCAGCACTCAAAAGGATACAGGGAGATTTATTTATCATTTACATCAAGGTGGTATGATGGGATTTTGATTTCACGTAGTTCCCTCTTTGATTGGCTCGGCAGCAGATACTTCTGTATCTCCTGCCCAGTGGCAGCAAGGTTAACAGGCTGGGGTGGGTGTTGTCTTTAAGTAAAAACCCACTGTAGAGTCTTCCTGTTCTGGGCTGTGCACATCCTGTGATGCTGGTCTGTGATGTTTCCAGTCAGGATACAAGAACTTGGCACGGGAGATTTGCCTTCTTAAGTTCCCTTAAGAAATGCAGCTGTTCAGGGTCTCTGTGTTGTTGATTCCCAAGAACCTAAAACTTCACTAATGTAGACGAGTGCGTGTGTCTGTCTTTGCCTCCTTTTTTCTAAAACCAACAAATCAGGTCCTTGGATTTGCTGGCATTGTGCAGCTGGTTGTTTTCTGGGCACCAATCTGGAAGATTGTTGATTTCCCCCTGATATGAAGTTTAGTCTTTGTCTGAAATCCGGCCAATGATGGCGGTGTCACTTGAGCCATTATTTCATTGGGCTAAGCTATACAGTGGCAAGGTGCAATATTCTTTGTATAGATTTAACAACTGTTCAGTTTGAATTAGTCTATCTGTGATTTTCCACCCATGTTTTGCATTTTGTGCTGGCTTTTTGTTGATCAGCAATCCTTATGCATGGTTTCTGGTAGCATGTTTATACCTTTGCTCTGCAGACCTTCACTCTGTTTGAGAGCAACATCGGCTTTCTGTATTCAAATTCCAATTATACTGGACTTTTCATGCATTCAGAATCTCTCTGCACCGGATATGATCGGTGTTTCCGGTTAGTTTGACAGTTTTCCTGCTGTGTCTCTGAATGGGCAGCTGCAGATCAACTGTGACTTTTTGTGCACATGCATGCGCCTGTGTATGTGCATAAATCTGCAGTTTCTCCACATACACTCCAACTCATCAAAGTGATAGTTCGGATTCATTGCTATCCTTGTAGGACACACAATAACATCAGCAAACTAACAGATTGAGGCAGTGGTAGACCAGCAAAGACTCAAAATATGCTTGTAGTGTTTTTTTCTGTAATTCCTGGGGAGGTCGTCTGTACAAGCTAATAAACTTGATCTTTATTTTGCCAATCATAATATAAAGTGCAAATTTGAATCTACTGTTAACATACTTGGCGGCTAACCTTTCATAAAGCTAGTGTTGTGGTACAACATCTATTCAAATGTTATTCCATTGATCTGGACTGCGATGCTTTTCACTACACTGTTTAACAGGGATTTGTTCCTGTTTTCCAAGCATGTGAGTATGATGTTAAACCAATATGGCTTTGTCATAAATAGGGCAAATGCCTCTCTGCCATCATAGGCATATTCATGAAGTCGACATGGCACTAAAATGAACGAAGGCTGTTGGTGACAGTAGCTGCGGGCTCGGGGCTGTCGCTCCCTGCCAGGGTGGAAGGCGTCGAGCTGAATGTGGCGCAGACTTCCACTGACAGAGTATTACTGAACGGTGGAAACAGCTGGAGTTACATAACAGTTCCTCTGCATTTAGTCTGCTCAGAGGGAGAAAAGCTGTGGGTGAGAGCGAAAGCAGAGATGCCATTTTTCAACTGCGTGTGTGCAGCATATATGTCTAAATGTGTCCACACACATGCACACACGCACAAAAAAAGCGTGCTGCTTGGAGATGCTGTGATATTGTGCCAATGGTTGTGTCAGCAGGCGTGCGCGCTTGTGTGTGGTGTGTTGTTCAGTCTGTTGTTGTGTATGTGTGGTACTTTGCTCCAGCGCTCTCAGGAGCTGATGGGAACCTGCACTAATTCAAGCATGCAACCTCTCTGAGCAGCCGCCCCCACCCTTTCATCCCCAGTTTGTATCATGCTCTTACATGGATGCAAGTGCAAACTGGGATGCAGGCCAGACTTGGCAAACCGGACTCTGCTGCTCCAGAGACTGATGCGTGTCACGCTTTCACAGAGAACAGACCAATCTGGGATTTCTGACACTGATACAGATTATTCAGACTTAAATTTTCCAATAAATGATACATTGCCAATACTACTGGCAGTTCTTGCATTGAGTAAAATCACATTCGAGTTTACCCCTGGCTCATACTGATACTTCTCTCCTTCCTTTTCCTAAGTAATTTCTTTCACAATTTTCAATAAAATAAGGGTTAACATGTTTTATTCATACAGATTTCACAAAAACGGCCTACCAATACCTCAATAAAAACTAGATCAAAACTAGAAATAAAAAAATAAAATAAGAAATAGAAATAAATCTTTATCCAAGTGAAAATTAGGAATTAGGAATTCCTTCATTGTGTCAGGAAGTATGCAGTGGTATTATGGCTACAGGGGTTAATTTTTTTCTTAATTTGCCCTTGTTGGGCAAGTGGGTCAGGAATCTACTTCCCCAGTGTGAATTTTTACTTGCCCCTGTACAAATTATATATTTGTTAGCGGTTATCAAATAACAGCAAAGACTAAAGTTAATTGTCATGATCATGTGGCTGCAATACCTATAAAATGTCTAAGTTTGACAATTTATCGATTATTAAAATAGTTTAATCGTTTAATTCTTTTTTTATTAGCCCAAAGTGACATTTTATTTGCCCAGGGCAGTGGGCAGTCCTCACTGTTGAGCCCTGGGCTAAATAAAGTGGTGATGAGGACAGTAAAACATTTCATATACACTCAACAAAAATATAAATGCATCACCAAATCTTTTTCTCCAAGAGGGCAAAAGACATGACCTGCCCGACAGTCTATCTCTGATTGAATAGTTATTGTTATCTTTGTTGGTTGTGTTGGTTAGGTTTAGGTATGAGGAGGGATTGGTTAGGGTTGGGGACAAAAAATCAGGATAAGCCAGTCAGAGGTAGAGAAAGGCGGGTCATAACTTTGTCCTTCTCAGAAAAATAATGGTATCTGTTACCCTATTTGAAATAGCCATAGCTCATTGCCTAATAAATGTCTTTTTTTCAAGATCAAACTGCACATTTTTGAGTGTCCTTTTATTATTATGCCACACCTGTCAGGTGGATGGATTATCTTGGCAGAGGAGAAGTGCTCACTAACAAGGATTTGAACAAATTTGTGAAGGCATGTTTTGTGTGCATAGCAGTTTTGCATCTTTTCCTCCAACTTATGAAAAATGGGAGCAAAAACAAAGGTGTTGCATTTGTTTTTGTTGAGTGTGTTGTGTTATTTAAAAAAATCTTGCTTAACAGTTAAAACTTAATAGATAAAATGATCTCATATGCAGAGATAAACCAATGAATGGCCTATCTGAAGTTCTCAAAACTATGAATAATGTTTTTATTTCAGCTGCCTCTGTCTTTCTTTCTTTCTTTTTTTTTCTTTAGTCTGAAGGTCAAAGACGGCAGCAGATGCCAAAGGTAATGAACCATGAGAACACTGTGATGCTACAAAATTAGCTAAATCAGCAATGACAAAGTGTGTTCTGGCAGCACCCAGGTCTACATGAACACCTTCAGAGACACACAAAGTGTCAGCTGTCTCAGGCTGCTTCGGTTTGTTTGTCACAAATGTATTCAAGGCCAGCTGCCGTGATTTGGGTACATATAAAGTGAAGTGGAACCTACCGTTCAGTTTCCCTGTGTGGACTGTGTGGGTGTTGAGCGGACGCTGTCTGACAGACGCATGTTTAAGGCTCAAAATAAGTGTTTCATAGCTCCTGTCCACCGGCTTTGTTCGCTAAGATGAATCAACATCCCACAGGCCTCGCTCTGACGAATGAAAAGCAGCGCTGTACAAAGGGTCAGAGAAGGAGGTTCGCTGATGGCCTTGGTCATCAAAAGGCAGTTAGTAATGTGTGCTGTCGTGTTGGAGACACACGTGTCGACTCGGCTCCACAGCTCCTTGGTAGACCGGAGCGGAGGACCTTGGCCATTCAGCCGTTTGTGCACAGGGACACCGAGCACTTTACCAACTTTGACTTTCTTTCCTCACAGTTAGAGAAGCTTCATTCACTCATCTGTCAACAAAGGGGTTTAGTGAGGAACAAGGGCAGCGTGGGTCAAGGTGGAAAACCCACCTGAACATCTTGAAATGAACCGTGGCTTGTTGCCCCTGGCAACAGTGTGTTTTCACTGTACCGTCCTTCTCTTGAAAGAAAATGAGGATGATATTGTACAAGACTATCTCCTGGTTACTTAAGTTTTTATTCTATAGGATCCCCATTGGCCATTGCCTAAATATAGTAATCCACATTTAAAAACATACATTTAAAACATTCATCTAAGACATTTAAAAACAGACATTAAACATTGTTCACACAAATCATCATGTGTTAAAAACGTACATTAAACATTAAAGTAATTACAGATAAGATATTAGACATATATTAAAGAATAACATTAATATCCATAAGTAAAAACTTGCACACTCTGTATAGTTCCTATACGTGGCATCCGATCAATATAATTTTCCAAGATTTTCCAAGAATTCTCTGATTACAGCTTCTTAAATGTAAATATTTTCTGTTTTCTTCAGGCCTTTGTGACAGCAAACTGAATATCTTTGGGTTGTGGGCAAAACAAGACATTTGAGGGCGCCCTGTTGGGCTTTGTGAAACACTGATCGGCATTTTTCACCATTTTCTGACAGCTGTCGCCATGTCATTTTGGTGGCTGTGTTATTTATAAAGAGCTGAAGCTCTGGCTCTCGCCTTCGGGAATGATTTTAACCAAATGCTAGACTAATAAATGTTTGTATTAGGGGTATCACGATTCCTCCAAATCCATGATTCGTTATGACTTTCGAGTTCGATCAACAGATCATTCATTGTATGTCCTGACTAGTGTCGTCACAATACTGGAATTTCTAACTTTGATACAGTACCTTGAAAAATATTGATATTCAGTACCAAAGACTAAATGTTAAGTGCACAAAATTTTAGATCTTTATAAAAACACAAGTATAACAAGGCTATAACATCACAACAGATATTCATCCAGAGTAAATGAGACAAGTGACGAGAAGGTGACACTGTCAGTGAGTGAGAGGAGGCAGGAATATATCAGCACTGCGGTGGTCTTTGTGTCAACTTGCTGTGAGAGACGAGAGAAAATGAGAACGTGCAGCTGTTGCCACAGCATGAATACTTGAGGGGGACAGAAAAGAGAATTGAAAACATTTCAGATATTCAGCATTGATGTTTATCCATATATCTGTATTTCTGACAACACTAGGCCTGCCAACTGTCATTGTGTTCCTAAAAAAGATGTCTGTATCATATCAAATGTGGTATAATGGATGGTAAGCTGTTTTTTTTTGTTTCTGGCGTGCAGCTTATACCACAACTGAGAGTGTATTTTGATTGATTTTCAATTTAGTACTGGATTTGTTACACCTCAAGATTGAAGGTTGAAGGTTAGCCAGGCAGGACAGCGATACAGTAAGACACTTTGTTTTATAGGAATGATACAGAAGAATTGTACCCAAATAAAAAAAAACAAAAAAACATGAAAAGATACAACAATGCTGTAAACACAAACAAGAGCGGAGAACGGAGAAAAACTACAGCAAACAAGGAGGTAAGTTCCAGCCGAGGAACAACACAGGCATCGTGCGGGTGACTGACAAACAGCACGAGCAACCCGCAAGTGAGACCTAGTTTAAAGGGAATAAAACGAGCAGTGAAACAGCGCGGTGACTGTCAGGGTAGTTATTAGACTGGAGAGCAACAGCATGCATCTGGATTAATGTCTGTGATGGCAGCCTCAAAAACAGGAACAGATTAATTTGTCCAGTTGGAGTCTTATGCAACTCATTCCAGTCTCGGCCCATTGAAGTGGAATGAGAAAAAAGCCCAGGGGAGTGTTGGCTGTTGAGGACTTTATATGGAACAGACAGCACAGATATTGTACTCGTATAACAGCTGAACCTGCCTGTAAATAAACATGTTCTCATAGGTTTTAAATAGTTTTTATATTGTCGTGGCCGGGTTATTTTAATTATGATAACAAAGGTATCTGTAAATCGGTTAACACATCAGGATTTACCCAGCTCACATGTAATTTTGATTTTAAATTTATTAGAAATGTATTTGTTTTGTGGAGATGTTGTCCACATTATTATGACTATCTTGTTGCAGCTGTCTTACATTCAACCAGAGGCAGATTTAATGCACAAAAGCATTACTTTTTAGGTGTTGCTATTCGGGATATCCTATTCTGAATTTAATTATCTCTATATATTTGTTTAATCTTTGTGTAGTTTGAAGGAACTCCATCTCTCATTTTGTCGTCCAACCCCGTGTTATGTAATGAAAATAAATTATGTAAATAAAATACCTTTTATATTTTCAAACACTCTCAGATTTCAATTAAAAATGCAAAATTCATGGCACAGTGCCTGAGATTGTATTTTAAGGAGACTTTTTATTAAGACTCTTTTTCACTCATGTAATAAACCTTGCTTGAGATGGAATAAGCACGATAGACCTGAAGTATTTAAAGAGTACCTGTGTTTGATAAATTGAAATATGCACCTTCAGATTTCGAATTGGCTTTTTTTTGTATATAAGTCATCTGATGCAGTTATGTGTGTTTTATTAACAAAGCAGGCGTCGTGGTGCAGTGCATCAGCGTGGGAAGTGGGAGGCTGAATATTTAAATGAACAAATGTGAACATATTGGGCGAAATGGTTTGCATAATAATGGCCACAGATGTATTAGATACGTGGTGAAAACTCCTACGTGTGAAAAAATAGTTCTTAACCTGACAACAAAATGTCATATTTCAAGACTTTTAGAGCTCTGTAGCTTAGCCCAGTCATCTTTAGTGCATGAATTATTATCTGATACAGGCAAGATATGGATCTGTTGCACACACAAAAAAAGTCTGCATATAGGCTTAACACACATTTCTCTCCTCCCTGCACGATAACCTATATTGTGTAGGACTCGCGCTTCGTCACAGGCAGAGTGACATGTTTGTGTGTGTGTGTGTGTGTGTGTGTGTGTGTGTGTGTGTGTGTGTGTGTGTGTGTGTGTGCATGTTTGATCAGTAGACCTGCATCTTGTCTGAGCAGATCTTGCACACTGCTGAACTGATCGGCCTATTTTTTTGTGCACATTCTTGACAACATGCTGAGGACCTCTGTGGTGTAATAATTTTGAAAAAAACATAGAAAATATATTTTTTTATGGCTCCATGAGGATGATTACAGCCTAGGCCACAGACATTATGTTTTCAGGTCATCTCCTTCTTTTGACCGTGAAGTCTCAAGAACAGTTCGAGAGAAATTCTTAAAACTTTGCACAGATGACCACTTGGACTCAAAGATGAGCTGATTAGGTTTTGGTGGTCAGAGGTCACTGTGACCTCATGTTTGTCCCATTCTCGTGAAGACGATATCTCGGGAATGCTTCTTCAAAGTTTGTACAGATAACCACTTGGACTCGAGGAAGATCTGATTGGATTTTGGTGTCTGTAGATCAAGGTCACAGTGACCTCGTGAAGCACATTTTAGGTCGTAGCTTAAGAATTCATGCTTATTATATATGTATAATTACACACAAATGTTTAGCAGGTTAAGATGAGGAGGTAATGGCATTTTATAGCCAAAAGGTCAAAGGTCAACTTCACTGTGACATCATTATGTTCAGCTCTCCATCAGTCCTCTGTCCTCTGTAACAAGAGTCCCCAAGTGAAGACAGCATGTTTCTCACTGGAATCACACATTTATAGTGAGAATCATTTTGCCAAAGAATATACTGATCCATTTTATTCGACCACTGACGGCTGACTTCTCACTCTTCTTAACCAGCCGCTAGGGGTTGGAAGCGATCGACAGTTCAGTTCAGTTTGAAGTCTTGCTTCAGCTCGGGTCAACGTATGTTGATGTTTGCAGAGCTTCGCAAATCGATGCTGGTTGCATCTGGCAGTTATGGTGGCATTGCAGTAGGTGCTTCACCATCTGTTTCCTTTGAGGGATCTGCTCTCTACTGAGTGCACTCCTCGAGTTTAAAAAATTATTAGTTTACATGGACCAGTGACATTATTATAGTTAAGAGAGAGTAATTAACAAGCCCTTCTCAGATGAGCTGCAACCAGTGAGGAAAAGAGGTTCCTTGTATATTTTGGTGCTTATGACATCTAGCACTCTCTGGTCATAAAAAATGAGTGCGTCATGAAAAATGCTTTCAAGTGATCTATCACTATGGAGAAAAAAATGATCATTTTTGCAGCCTCCTTGAGGACTGGGACTCAGTTGCACTTCAGTTTTGAAAGCACAGGCCATAAATTGTATCAATACACAAAGTGCAGAGGTAGCTCCCTGTAATATAATTTTGTGTCCCAGAAAGTTCTTTTTTTTTTTGTTTATGGAGAACAAGATTCAGCTTGTTTGTACTCCTTCAAACAATTACAGCCTGGTGAGAACAGGCCTGAGTGATTGAGGTTAACAGCGAATCTGTAGGGAAGGTGTTACTGGAAACTGACTTGTGCCTCATCAGAGTAAAATATCAGCCAAGTTCTTATGGCAGTAGTTGTAAGTCGAGCACAAGTTCTGTAAAAACTGCCTTAAAAAAAATCTCCCTTTTATCGGTTTCTTTCGGTAATTTAGAGGGAGGCAACTGAACTCCTGCCTTACAATGAGGTTTTAGAAATGCATATCTTGAGGAAAGTACCACCACAGCCGTGTTATTAGCTCCAACAGAATGAAGCTCATTACTCCTGTCTAACTGTCGTCCTGCTAATGGATTTCTGCTGCTCTTTCACAGTACATGTTATAGGGAAGCTACTGAACGGATTGCAGGTTGATGATGTGACAGTGTGAAAGAAAAGAAACATTAACTTCTGTGGCAGCTTGTTGCAGGAAAGTACACTGGGTACCTGCTATTTGATGCACTCGAAAAACAGATGAAAAGTTAAAAACCTGAGGAAAATCGTGTCAAATTTCAGTCTTATTTTAAATTTCATTTTTGAAGAGTTTATGTTTCAGTCAAAATCAGTCAATCATCTTCTCTCTTATTCTTTTTTTTTTTTTTTACTGACATGAACATTGATAACGACGCCCTGCAATGGCAGATGTGACAAAGCTTTCCCTCTGCTTCCCTCTCAGTCTGCCCAAACTTTTTCTTTTTTAGGGGTCAGCTCGCTTGAGGATATCCGTTCCTTAAATTATCCAGCTGCTACTTTTGGTGCAGCCTGATTTCAGTCACTGCTCAGTTGTGTCAATGATCTGTGGGTTTTGAGAGCTGGGCCCTCTGCCAGGCAGCATCTTTGCGGTTAAGCAGCTTGGCTGAACCGCGCCCGGGCCAGAAACTGGGGGTATTTTTAATTTTCAGCTTCTTTAAAGGATCATGGTGGATTGAATGTTTTTTTCCCCCATTTATAATTTGGATACTTTACATCACTGTTAAACATTTTCCCACAGATTTTTATACTTCCGGTTGACCATTGGTTCCTGTTAGAGCTGCAGATTTTGTGCATTTTCTCATTTTTTCATATTTCACTAAAGGAGTACAACTTATGTACTCCTTTAGTTATATGAACTCTAGATGTCTGTAGATATTTTCAAACATACTGTATTTTTTTAAGTATTAAAAACCAGCCCAAGTCATGACAAACCAGCTCAAATCCTGATTACCCGCCCAAGCCCATTTCAACTCGTACAACGCAGTCCAAAACAGCTGAACTGGCTGTAAACCTGCCCAATTTGGTAACACAAATGGTACCGTGAACAGTTTGCTCAGTTAAACACTGGCCAGATAATATAACTTTAATTCTGAATACTCATGTGACAACTTGTAAGGCAAAATTTACCTGGCGATAATAATTGACCACCTGCGTGGAATTCGTGTGGGTGTTCAGCAGACGTTCTGACAGACGGATGTTTGGGCCTCAAAATAGAGTATTTCATAGCTTCTTTCCGTCGGCTTTGTTTGCTGAGATGAATCAACATCCGGCAGGCCTCGCTCTGACAGCCACTTGTAAAAATCAGCAAAAGCTGTTTAAGCACGGAACCTTGATATTATGTGATTATAACAACAAATGCACATCTTCAGTACAGATGTTTTTAATGCAGGTGATGTGGATGTCACTCACTGAGCTTAGCTTTCAGTCTTCCTTATCTAACTGGTGTGCTCAAATCCTCATGCTCCTCATGCTCTGGCCTGTCACTGCAACACTGGAAGGGCAATCCAAGAGATAAAAATGTTAACGCCTACAAAGACAGATGTGGACATTCAAAGTTACCCTCGTCTGCCTCACCTTTCCACTACAAACTCCTGTGACGGTGCCCTCCTTCAGTGACGGACTAGGATCAAGAAACGGCCACAGCAGCAGGCCAGCCCGATTTTCAAACTGAACAACACCTCTGCCCAAAATTTAACATAAAAAGCTTCTAGAGAAAACCAGACCAGAATGCAGAAAATCGCACAACACAGAATATACTCTGATACAACACACACAATAATCTGATAGATGCTTAAAACAAGGAGAGAGCTAGGTGGTACAAAATGACACGCTCCACTAAAGGCACATTCAGCACAAATACACGGCCTCAACATTAAGGCCCAGTGCATAATATTACACCAGAAACATGAAAGGAGCAATGCAATGCAGCAATTCAAATTTATAATAATAAATGAATATGTTTTAAGTTCACAAGTTAACAAAATGCAACTTTTTTTATTTTTCTCTTGTTTCCTGGTGGTTCGGTGCACTCATACTTGTTCAATTTCAAATTTCTGCCCTCGCTTGACCTTTCTACTCACTACATCGTGGGGAGGACGGGCGAATGTGTTTATTAAATAATAACTTAATTTATACAGCACTTTACAAAGTCAAGAAATTACATAATAAAATGCAATTGATGTAGTAAAAATGTCAAGGTATGAACTGCTGAAACACAATAAAAAGAACAACCAATTTAAGAAAAAGCAATTCTGAAGAAGTGTGTTTGTTTTCGAGAGAGATTTTTAAAGCAGAAGCAGAACTCCCGTGCCAGATCTCCTCTGGCAGGCTGTTCCAGAGTCATGGGGCCCCGACTCCAAAAACTCAGTCTCCTCTGCTTTGTAGACTTTATCTTGGAATTAGTAGCCGACCTCTGCAGGAGGATCTTAAGCTGCAATCAGGCTTGTAAGGGGGTTAGTAAATAAATGATGCAATCAGGGGCCAGTCCCAGACATGCTTGAAAAGTAATCATTAAAATTTTAAAATAGTTTCTAAAATGTACAGGTAACCGCTGAAAGGATGCTAAAAATAGGCGTTACATCGACTCTTCTATTGCATTTTATAAGTAACCTTATTGCAGCTTTTTGAACTAGTTCAAGTTCAAAGAGGTCGCGTTGTGTGACACAGAAATACAGTGAGTTGCAGTCGTCTTAATGGGATGTAAAGAAAGTGTGGATGACAGTTTCCAGATTCTTAGCAGATAAAAAAAGGGCTCATTTCAAATGTTTTGTGTTTGTGTGCATAAAATAACTCTTTGAATCAAAATCAAGACAAAATCATTGTTTTTTCTTTTTTCTTTTAGTTTTGTAATCAATGCAGTAATGATCCATTATGAGTATCCCGAGCTTTACATACAGTACATTTTCTCAGTTTCCAGATGGCCTCCTTGACCCCCTGAACTAACCAACAATGTACCCTGAAATGGTAATTTAGAACCCGTATAATAATGCTGTACAATATAAAATTAAAATCCTATTTCTCTTCCCTACATTTATTAGCAGAATTTTGGCCCATAATGTAGTTACCTCCTGACTAGAGACAAAAATAAGGACGGTTACAGTGGATGATCACACGTGTCAGTTTTCTGAAAGCTAATTGTTAATAGCTTATTTAATTGAACCAGTGACTGCCTGGAAATTTGCTAATCGATCATTGGAGCATTGTAAAGTGAAACCTGAATTACTGTTAATGGTCTAAACCATGACACACCACTGCCATGATGTTTTTGTCAATAAAAATAAAGACGCTGGCGGTTAAATTTATTTTCAATGGTGTTGATCAAGTTCACTAATGCTTTACAGGAGGTAAATCAGAACCCTGACTGTGTAATCATCATAAAGCGTTTTTAGAAATCAATTAAGTCAGGGGTAAGGGCTCACGGCAGCTTTTGATGCAAACCCTTGAGTGACTTGACTCGGCTGTTATGTCTGAACTGCGGTAATTGCCTTTCTCCCCTTTTTCTTTATGTAATCCCGTCATGTGTAACTGCGTAATCTCACAATCTTTGCGAAAGTTCAATGCACCTGTAAACACAATTAAGGTGTTTTCGCAGGAAATAGGATTATGCAATTCGTGTGATTGAAAGTCATAAATCACCCAGTAATATTCCTGTCAGCATAAAGTGAAGTAAATGGTTTGTAATTGGGGTTTTTATGGCCCAGTCTTGCGCTGCCAAAAGTGCAGAAGCAGATTAAATTTCGAGAGTGTGATTTGGAAACAATAAGCTATAATTAGGAGAATGTCATTAGGCATTAGTGTACATTCACGCTGCAAAGAATAGCCAGATATGAAATTTCTATCAGCAATGCATATTTAAAGGGTAAACTTGGAGCCAAGCATTAGCACTTCAGGAAGATTAAAGCTGTAATAACTGAATTTCCATCATGAAGAAAATAAAACCCATACAAAATATAGGATTATGTAATAGTTTATGAAGAAGGCTGCAGGATATACTTTATACTGTGCATATATTACATTTCAGTACTTATCATCTCTAACTTGCAAACCTTCAAGCATTAAAATTTAGCTTAATCCTTTGTTACATATAGATCCTTTAAAGTTAGGTCTTAAATGTTCCTTTCTGTCGCTTCTAGTATTTTCAAGGGACATCTTTGCTTTTTTATAGGGTAATGTGGAGATTTTCTTAACTGTCATTTTCTGAGATCTTAATTTACTGAAGGAAACACTAATGCTGTGTTCTAGTCATATGGGAGATGCCGTAATTACCTTTTTCTGAGTTCTAAATGCATCAAAACATCCAAGTTGTAATTTGGCTGGAAACTCTGATATACCCGGCGTTATGATAATACATAATGGTGCGTTAAGTGCCCAAAAAAAGGCAAACAAATGTGTTTGCCTTAGGTCAGACAAAGTCCACAATATTTTTCACCCTCACAGTCATGCACCTGTCTGAAGATATTTAAAGCGATAGTTTGTATTATATGAAGTGGAGTTGTGTGATGTAGTTGCTGATAGTCAGTGTATCTACAGTAGATGGTGGGAGTATCACCACTGAAGGTAAGCAATGGTGAAATGTATTTTAGACACTTAAAAAATAATCAGTATTAGTGTAAGTGTACGCTATGTTTAGAATATTTTCACCGCTTTACATTACAGTTAGACAGCCTTTTCTGTTGGAAAACCACCTTTATACAAGTGAAATCGGTCATTTTACCTTGCATAACCCAGAAGTAGCTGGTCTTCCACTGCCTTGATTTGTTTGTTTGTGTGACTTCCTGTGTTTTAAAAGGATAGTTCAGATTTACCAAAGTCACACAGTAACAGATCGAGGCAGCAGTAGGTAAAGGTAAAATGACTGATTTTGCCCATAGAGTTTGGTTCGTTGGCCCTTTTTGGCTTATATAATACCGGTTGTATCTGACGGCAAAGTAAAGCGGCAGAAATATTCCAAATATAGCATACACTTATACAGATTTTTTTTTTAGTTGAACCTTTTAAGTAGGTCGCTAAAATACCAAATCTTTCTCTCTCACTCAACCAGACTCCAGACTTGGTGAAATCTGTAATTTTGCTGCCACACAGAACACTGGAGTTGCATATCTACCAGTGCTTTGATTTGTTATTGTGTCACTTCATTGTTTTAAAAGGATAGTTTCAATTCACTGAAGTCAGACAGATACATTAACACAAACACACTAACCAATCAAGCAAGCAGGAGATCAGCAGCTCCTGCGTTCTGTGAGGTGGTTTGGTTGAGTGAGAGGAGCACGATTTGGCTTATATAATGGCAGTCTGACAGCAAAGTAAAGCAGCGAAAATTTTCTAAATATAGCATACAGTCAAGCTAATATTGATTTTTTTAGATGGGCATTTTGGTTAAACTAGCTGAACCTGTCCACAGCAGTAGCTTAGCTTCCAACACGGGAACTCCTGCTGCTTCTCCAATCTGGAAGCATGTTGACCGGCATCTGCTGTAGGTAATACACTTAATATTGATGGGTACCTACATCCCCAATTCAAATAATCCCAATAATACTTTTTAACACTTGCATGTGCTGTGAGAACTTTTTTGCAAATCCTCCCATATGACATGAAAACAGCCTTTCATTCTAAGATTATGTTATTCTGTTATGGTGCTGAAAACATGCCATTACATCCAGACAGTGATATTTTTCAGACTATAGTGGGGCTCAATTATACTGGTTAATGATAATGTCTTTGCAGCCAGTGGCAAGCCATTACATGAACATGTTGCCATAACATGCAATGACAAAATCTGAAAAATTTCTGCAGTTGTTCTTAAATGAAAAGGCAACGTTTAAAGCACATTAGCGATAGTGCAAACTCGAGACTGGATCTTGCAGTAAGTTCATCATTAGCATCTCAAGGGGAAATAATGCTCCTCATTCATGCTGTGAGAGCAATCACGACACACATGTGGGAAAAAAACAAGGCGAGAAGGATGCTCTGGGAGAAGGAAGGAGGAGGAGGAGCACAAAGGTCCGGGAGGTCGGGACTCGTGCATTGTTTCTTTGCATGCTCCAGTTCCAGCCGTCATCCTGGCTCTTTGTTTAAGCCTGAGCACAGGGGATGTCTGGCTCCTGGGCACGGTTGCCAGAGGCTGGCAACTCAAGGGTCAGCGGATTTTCCAAACCACTGCTTTACAGTGGGCCGCCATTCAGGAAAAAATTGCTCTACTGTACTCACTCAACAGGCGTCAAGCTCAGTTTGGGCTGTCACGCTCAGGCACTGCTAATGGCCAACAAGACGGGTGAATGAGCCATCAGGCAGTGACGGAAGAAGGATTCAGATCTTGTGCTTAAGCGAGGAACAATGTAAAAATATCCCGTGGGAAGCAAATTCACTCAAATTCCTCCTTAAGTAAAAGTACAGAAGTGTCAAAAGCTCAGATCAGATCACACAACGCAAAAGAAAGAAGCATCAGCAAAACAATAAATAAGGAAATAAAAAAATAGGAACAATGTGCACAATATAAACAATAGAATGAAAATGAAATGTTTGCAAATTACACCTGAGTGAGTACTGATATTACACCGTATTATCTGTATACATTACTAATCCAGAAAATGTTCCCTGTGACATGATTATATCATAGATATTATGAACATGAAATTGCATTTTATTGCTGTCAAGGTGGAGCTACAGTATATTTAAAATCTCTACATACAGTTAGATTAATACAGTGATTCTCAACCTGGGATCGGGTACCTACAGAGGGTCACAAGTTAAATCTGACTGGTCGTGAGATGATTGAAAGATTAAAAATAAAAAGTTATAATTTGCACAAAAATTATTTACAGAAGGTTAAGTCATTTTTCCTGAGCCTGAAACGGGTATTTAAATGACACCAGGTGAGAAGTTTAGAGGAGAAAAGGGGTTTTTAATGTAAAATTTTAATCTGAAAAGTAGACGACCCAGTAGGCCGAACTACAACTGTCACATAAATATCAGGGAATAAAAAAATAGGTATTGTGAAATTCTGAGCATCTTTGAAAAAAATAATTTTTAACAACAGCCGATGCACATACCGATGATTCTTTGTGGTTGCTTAATTTTAATGTTGTTATTTATTCCCTCAGGGAAAACAAAGATATATTCATTAGAAAAAGCACGTCACCCACCGCCCTCTTCCATCATGACAGAGTCGATGCTCTACAACAGATAAATGGCCAATACTGATGTTTGCCACATAATTTGGGGCATCCGTAGGAAAGAGTACAATAATTTCCTTTGAAATGTTGTTGAGTAGAACCACTACACCTTTAGTAGTAGTAAATATACTTAGTTACGTTACTCTTCTGCTGTCAGGTTTTCAAAATGGCATCATGACTGATTGGATTTAGAAGATCCTCCATATAAGAATTTAAACAGTAATTGGTTCATTACAACTTGTTTCTCCTATATAATATTTTGGCATGATTAATAGGCACTAGGGGTGTCAACATTCCAATATTAAATCAAAAATCAATCAAAATGATCTCCAAAGACAAAAACAATACTTAAAAGATGACCCAGCAAAGCTTACTGGCCGTTGTATCACACCTGATACCATGAAGACTTTTTAAAGAAGAATTTTAAGTGACGGTTATCAGGGTGTAAAACCAATTATTTATTGATCTTAACTGCTGTGAAATCGTAGATTTGCAGAATCGTGAAACCCCTAATTTGCACTCGCCAGGTTATTTCGCTGGGATGAATAAACGAGTTAACCGATTATCTCTCTAAAAGCGTGAAATGTTTGACCAGCAAATAGTAGAACTCTTCAGATACGGCAGAAACAAATGATCGCTCTCAATCTTCTTGGCACTTTTGAAAATTACTGCTGTTACATACAATTATGCTTTCTAATTTCACGCTGAGTGCTAGAAATGCTTCGTTTTAGAATGAGGCTCTCTGTGCATGTAAACGACAGCATTGGCTCACTGATGATTGAGCAAAGTGACTGACTGAATTGACAACGATGAACAGTAGCTGTAAAATTCAACTGTCTGGAGTCCATCATTGTTAACAGACACACTGAACAAATGTAGTTACTGCTAACAATCTGACTTGCAGACTCCATCACCAATTGTAGCCGTGTAGCCACAATCACGGCGACAAAAGGCTTTTAGAAATGCATTGTTGTCACTGTTTGAGCTGTTGTGGTGACATTTTGGAGAAATGCTCTGAAGGCTATTTTGAGCAACAGTCAGCGAATCTCCTCAGCGTGCAGGGGAGTTTAGATGAGAGACGGGTATCTGAAAAACATGTTCTGTGTGGGAAGTATGGTGCAGAAGATTTAAATCGCAGCATGCTGGAGTTAAGAGCTATAGGATTAGTTTACTTTAGGTTCTCTCCTGCAAAAACGGAGAAACGATTCTGGAGTAAGTAAATCTGATTTGACAAACAGAACTTGCTTTGAACACAGAAACTCAAAAGTTCTCTCGCGAGTAGCAGAAGGTGTTTGATGAGTAGATATTACCTTTGTACCTCAAGAACATGACTTAGGTGATTTTGATCCTGACAGGCGGATAAGATGATGCTTTGTGCGCGTCTCATGTGAGTGTGTTTGTGGTGTGGAGGTTTTTTGAAGTGTTGGGAATGGTTGCTGTTTGATATGGTTGCTCAGCCTTGGTCATGAGAGGAGGAGGCAAATCACATTCCTTCAACACTACAAATTGGCATTTTCCATGTTGTGAGTTGTTATCCTGATCATTACGACCAATTTGTAAAAAACAAACAAAGAGAAACAGGTTCCAGGTAGAGATTGGTATCATTAGAGTTTTTTTCCTCATTCGAGCACAAAATAGTCAACAATATTCATGAATGGCTTTTTTTATTATTATTATTGCTTAGGCAAATTTGGACTTGAATTTAAACAATATATTAACTGATAAAAGTTTACTTTCATATAAATACATTCAAAACACTTAAATTTACACTGACTGGTTTTCAAGCAGTTGTTTTCAATCATTTGTTGTGTGTTTGCTCTGCATTTTTTACTGTGTTTAAGGTAGGATAACGTCACCTCCAGAGCCGTGTAAGGAGACTGCTGCTGTAATGTTAAGTAGAGGTTTGGTAGTATATCTGTGACATGGTGATTCCACTGGGCACAGCACATCTGCACACAGCTTCATATTCCACCAACAGATCGCTCAGATGTTGTTGATTCGATCTTCTTTCCTTTCTTTTTGCGCTTGTACCACAAGTAAGTTGGCTACATAGTTAAACAGTTTATTGTATGTCTGTTTTGATGATCAGGGTCTTTTATTTTGAAAATTATTGATCTGCCAATGCCCACACCACGAGGCAACTTCAGTATCTGTGATTCTACAAAATGAGTTGGAAAATATCAGCAAATTGGCAAAAATCCAATATCGTGCATCCCAGATTTGGTCTTCCTCAAAATGACTGATTCACACAACAGACGTCTTGTTCCAAGGGTCCTATAGCAGGAGGCTGGGAGCATCAGCAAACCTCTTTGCATGGAGCGAGTCACTAAGTGTAGCGCATGCACTGTGCTGTATTTTGTGGGCTTGTCACAGTGGAACAATTTTCACACCAGTAACATGTTCTCCCACAACACCAACAAATACTGGCGTTAGCAACTCTCAAATGACTTCCCTTAGGCTACTGTGAACAGATGCTATGATGCAGAGCAGCTTTGCTTAACAGTCATGTTGTGATGTTTTATGCAGAAACATGCATTTCACACAGAAAAAAAACAGCCATTCGCATAATATCTTGTAAAATAAATATGAAATATGTGACTACACTATAAACTTTGAACGGTCTAACAACATAAACGCCGTGTCTAGACTCCATGGATGTAATCAAAAGAAAATACAGGCCACACAAACATTTACATTTCCCCGACTCACTCAACAAGCACTTGCCTGCCCAGATAGGATGGCCTAATGCTGAACCTCCGTGTTGACGTGATGATGTGATGCATTTTTGATAACCAATTTCTCCTCAATCTCAACGGAATCACAGCATCTCCTGCTTCGCAAGTGAGAAGATTTTAACCTCCGTCTCTCCCGCTGATAGCTGCTGCTTTCTGTCTGCATCGCGTTAGTTTTTAATCTGTCATCGATCGTACTGGAATACCTCAGTCCTCCATAAATCACCTGACAGTTCAGATGATTCACTGTAGGAACACATGTTCATGGGCAAAATCCGACTTGTGGTTATGCTGCATGACAGGCAGTAGGCCTGATTAAAATTTACATGAAGATAAACTATATTTGTCTTGATATGGATAAATGTAGAAATAAGTATTTTTTATACTTCACTGCATGTATTTGCTTTCTAATGCTGACTTACTTATAATCCATGTTTTAGTAGAGTTTAAGTGATAGACCGTTATTTGAAGTGGGGTTGTCGGAGGTACTTGATAGTCAGTAAACACAGGTCCCCAGTTATGAGTAACAGCAAGGAACCTAAGGAACGTACTGCTGTGGATGGGGTCTGCAACATAAGATAGTTTAGCTAAAAAGCATCTATATCAGTTTAAGTGTTTATCTGTATTTATAAGATTTTCAAGCCTTCATTTTCCTGTCAGACAGTCTGGTCTGATGGGAACCGGCTGTTAAGGAAGCCAAATATCGGTCTCCCCAAACTAACCAAACTCCACTGGTGAAATCAGTTATTTTACCTTGCCAAACACAGGAGTTGCTGGTCTGCCACTCCCTCAATCTGTTAGTTCGTTTGCGCTATTGCGTGACTTCGGTGCAACTGAACTATCCCTTTAAAGCACCGAAGGAACGGTTCAAGGCAGAGATAGATCAGAAACTTCCATGTTATTTAAGATAAAATTCCCGATTTCACCCACAGAGTTTGGTTGGTTTGCAGAGAATGATGTTAGGCTTTCAGTTTAAGTGTACGCTATATTTAGAATATTTTATTGCTGTTACTTTGCTGTTAAACCACCTTTTCTGCTGGGAAACATCTGTGATATAAGCCAAATATCACCCCCTCTAAGCCAACCAAACTCCAGAGCTGAAATCAATCATTTTACTTTGCTGAATGCAGGAGTTGCTGATCTAACAGTGCCTTGATCTATTGTTTTTGTGACTTCTGGTAAGGCTGAAGTGTCCTTTCAAAACACAAAGTCACACAATAAGAAAAACAAACTAATAGATCAAGCAGTGGTAGAGCAGCAACTCTGATGTACTGCGAGGTAAAATGACTGATTTCACCTATGGAGTTCGGTTGGGTTGGAGAGAGCGATCTTTGGCTTGTTATGTATTGACAGTTTCCTGTCAGAAAAGGTTGTGTTGTAACAAAGTAAAGCAGAAAATATTCTAAATTCTGATTTTTTTTCTTTTTTAGGTGGGCCTATTTTACGCGGCTAAAATACCTTTTATTTCTGACCCTGTCCAGCAGTTCATCTCTTAGCTTCCTTGCTGGTGCCCCTCACTGCTTCTCCAAACTGGGGGCGTCAGTAAGTACCTCGTAAAGCTCCACATCAAATAATCGAATGATCCCTTGAAAGATACAGGGCCATTGGCTGATTGATTGGTTAGTTGGTTGGACCTCTTGTAACCTGTCATTCGTTTTTCTAGCTGTTCTCAGTGTACAGACATTTATTGAAATTTGTGGTGCAGTTTGAGTGAATTTTTGTGTGCAAGAGATTCATAATGTCAGTAATTCTCTAACCTCTCTAACTTTATTTTGCCACCCTAGTAGACAGCATTATAGTTCAAACAGAAGACGGCACTTTGGCTTTCAACCAGAAAAAATAAATGAAAATATCGAGCGTACAATAACTCATACAAATTGCACAGACATTGCCAACTGTCTTCTTGCCCCCCACCTTCAGTGTTTTCTCCCCTCTGATTCTTGGACAGGAAAGGTTTTATGGATCGGTCCACTACACTAGGAGGGCAAGTTTACGGCAGGGCCGGTCATGTCCGCTCTCGTCATCGTACTCTTCAACCGCTCCAGTTCAAGCCCAGACTGACCTCGCTGCTACATCCAGACACTCAGACTGTCTCAGTGGCTGCCGCAGTGCTTCACTCTACTATTAACATTCTGATTGCTGTCTTGTTTCGTTTGCTTGGCCAAGCACTTTATTTCCAAAAAGAGCCCGGCCTCGGCTCTGACCTTTCCATTTGCAGAAACAGTGCAATCATTCACAAATCACACTACTAAGTGTAAAATATCCAAACTGTTTGATATCGCCGGCCTAATGAAAGGCCTCGCACTCCTTTGCTGCAATTATAGGAAAAGGTCAGTGCCATAACTGATGTTGAGCTTCAGCATGATTGTCCTACTTCACATTAGCCAGTGTTTGGCCCATAAAATATCAGTATGGGCCATATTGTGTGACATTTTGTCAGTGCGTTATTTCACACTATCAGAAATAACTAATTTGTGGTGGATGCTCTGTTTGGAGTTTACTTTGAAATGAGTATTTTATGGTACATTTGCTTCTGTTATAATTCAGACATTTATGAGTTTGAGGGATATTAGTGGCCTCAGACCGTGACTGGGAAAATTACCCTTACTTGTAATTTTGTATTTCTTTGTAAATGTATCCCATGATATCAAAGAAAAGAGGAGAGTAGGAGGAAAAACATACATTTTGCAGCAGCAAAACAGTGGCACTCACTGAGGTCTGTACTGTGTTGATTGGTTTCTTACATAATACCAACGTATAACCTTTGTCTAGAAAAGATAACTCTTTTTCTTCAGTAATAACATTTTAATCAGATTGCTTTATTTAGAAAAGCAACCCATCCTTGTGACAAAAAATAACATCTATCTTTCATTTGAGGTAACTCCTCATCCAACATTTAAAGGAGAAATCTGTCATATATTTACTGCACTAAATCATGACATGACCATGATGTGTACTTAAGGATGACAACACTACAGACTATGTTCTCCTTTTGAAATGTATTTTTCTTTTTTTCTAAATATATACTTAAAAAAACGTACTTACAGTAGTTCTCAAAAAGATAGAAACAGAGATATAAAACTTTATAGCTGCTGTAAATTCCTCCCACCCATCAAACCCCATAATCCCAGTATCCCAACAAACGATAGTTAAAATAAAGAAAGAACAATAATGGTAAAATTAAAAGTTAGAATTAGTCAAAATAATAAAGGAAAAGAGAGGCAGAAAAAGGGGGAATCATTAAAGAAGACAGTGAAAAAAAAACCCTGACAGATGAAAAAGTAAAAATTAGTAGCTAAGAGTAAACTAGAATGGGTTTGGCTCAGGGAATGCCTTAATACTCAAATACAGTATTTAGGTTCTGTATCCTCTTCCATCTCGCACCAAAAATTTTAATTGGATTCCGAATCATGTGAATTATTTTCATCGATTTTATAGATTTTATTAATTGAGTTCTTCCATTTTCTCAGTTAGAGCGCCTCTGGTTTCAACCTTTTTTTTTTTCATTTTCTAAATAGCTGATACTCTTAAAATTCTAATAAGATATTTATCAAATTGATAAGAGAGTGGATGTGGTGTTAACCATGGTGTTGGTCGCCTGTTTGGTTTTGGTCTATGTGATTCTAACCACTGTCAGTTTCACATTTATTCACTTTACATGGAGCTAAAATTCATACTGCATTATGTTAAATGTTCGCTGATTGAATGAATTGATTGAATTGAAATGAAGAGAGTTGAGTTTAGACTGCAGTACAGAGCTCAACAATAAGAAATGCCCACTCGCCTTGGTCAAGCAAAATGCCATGTTGGGCTTGTAAATGTGGCAAAATAGGAAAAGTAGGGCAGCAAAGGAAAGGAAGTGTCTCAAATATGGAGATTCCCCATTTTTCTCAGTTTATTATTATATCAAAATTAATACCTTCACATTTTAGACAAAATAAGAAATTTAAAGACATCACCCTGAGAAACTAGGATGGACATTTTTCACTTTTTTCTTACATTTTATAGACGTCGCACCCCTAGATTGAACACGAAAATTAACTTCACTCTTTGTGTCCTTTGATAACTGCTAATTGATTCGTGCAGGGGCAGGTAAAAAGTACACACAGTACACACTTCAGTCTCTAGCTGTCAGTGTTATATATTTTGCTTTTTTAAAAAAAAGGGACCAGATGTCATACTGTATGTTGTCATGCTTTGTTTGGTGCCATGTTACTTGCTTCACGCTGAGCCACATATGTATACATACAGAGCATTTCATGTGTAAGGAAGCTCAGTTTCTGGCCACATTTCAGCTTCCACAGATTGTTGATTTTGATGGCCTTTTAGTGCGTCTCCCTCCTGGTATCACAGCTTCCCTCATTCGCAGCAGCCACCTGTTGGTTTTGTTTGGCCACCCAGTGGTGCTGAGGCGGGTGGCGCTGCACGCATCAGTGACGTCAATGCACATCCCCGGCTCTGATGACGGCTGTCAGTCAAGCCGCAGAAATAAACAATTACATGTTTATCATCGCCGCTTCTCCAGCAAACAGACTAAGAAAGAAGTTGGAACATTTTTCCTTCCTGATGTCGTTATTTTATTTCTGTAACCACTTGTTTAAGCCTCAGGTTATTTCTGCACACACAGAAGATGTGACCTGCTGGATTTGTCTCGCTGTGGAGTTATTCAGTGACACCTTTGACCAAACTGAACTTAACAAATGACAGAAACGCAAAGACTCGTAGCTAATTAATGACACTGTTGAATCAGAGACAAGATGGATTAGAATAAAATACAACTATAATTTCTACGAGGTTGGACCTTTAGATAACCCTGACACAAAAATGAGCATATACAGAAAAAAGAGAAAGAAACGGTAAAATGGCAACAGTGTAAATTAAAATATCATAATTTAAATAAAGTTTGAAAAAAAATACATGTACACACATTTTCATAAAAAGCTAGTTTACAGTTTTTTAACAATGAAAATTGCAATCAGACACCTTTAATAAAGTGATAGCACTAATAGTTTTGTAAATACACGTTTATTTTATAGATTTTCTCATAAATTTATTGTTTTTGCACTATATTTTAAATGGGATATTATACTTAAATGTTTTTGTTCGGCAGCCATTGCTTTAAATTACATTTGAACCCCTTCAACAAAGTGATAGCATCAATCGTGTAAAATGTAAGATTGAAAAAATACTGAAGAAATTATACATTACAAATTTTTCACTGTATCAATTACAGTGGCATTGGAAGTTAACATACTTTTATTCAATGTATTCAGATGTAAAATTGCTGTATCAATCAATTATTCACAGACAGTTCCTCCGAGCCCTCCAGGAGGAATTGAAAGACTAAAAATTGCCTTTATCCATTTCATCTGCAGCAGCATAAAGAAAATACTATGGGAAAGTCTTGCAGACGGTTCAGTGTTGCACCGGAGTAAGAGGCTGTGTGTAGCACCTTCAGGGATCAAAGTCTCAAACTGAGCGAATAAAGAACGCAAACTGTCCGTCAAAGATGTCTGTAGCCTCACTTCTCGTCCTGGCTGTGCATTAAGCCCCGCACATGATCACCGTCACAATCACTTTGTCTCCGCTTGATCTGCTTTTTTTTCTGTGGAGGGGAGTCAGAACTTTGCGCCAATTGCACGCTGCTCAGATTTTACAGTTTAAATTGATTAAACAGATCACACTAGAACTTCACTCAGTAAAGTAATGTGATTACTTTTAATAAATTGCATTAAAGTTAATTACATTTTCCAAGAAACTTTCCCAACACTGGTTGCTAGACAGCGCTACACATAAATCAGTCATTTGATTAGTCTGTTGTCACGTACTGCCTGAGAACTGTGGAGCGAGCAGTCAGGATTACAACTGATATCTCTAGAAAGAGGCTGTTACTGAAAATGTACTATAGGTACTGGGACAAAACATTTAATGCTAGAATTGCCAGAATACCATAACTATTCCAACCTGTACAATATATCATTTTAAATACCTAATAAAGGGAGCATGCCACTGCATATGGTAAGCTGAAATATTTGCATGTATTTACAGCAGTATCTTTCAGCCTGCACCTTCTTCATACTGCAGAAGTGTGTTAAAGTACTTCATTTTAATGTTTTGCACCACACTATTTAGGTATCTGCCATTTTCTGTAAGAGTCCATGCATTTATTGATATGAATTTGTAGATTAATACATGTAGTTCTTATTTATATTTGCAGACCAAAATAAAATCCTAAATTCCTAGATTATAAAAGACTTTATTCTCTTTGAACCATCACAGAAAATAATCAAAGCCTGCAGGAAAACGCTGGAACGAGCTGATCTGAAACATAAAACCATACAACAAAATCAAATATGCATAATATAATATAGTATAATATGTTCAATTATATTAGACTATAATATTTCCATCAGGTTTCAATGGGTTTCACATCTTCTGCTTTTGTTATCTTTGTCTTTTTTTTTCTTCAGCGAATTATACTTTGAGACAAAAAATGTTACCAACATCCCCAGTCTCCCCTACTTTAAGCTCCCCAGATTCACCCCAAAATGATTTTACTGATTAGGACAATTTAATCTAATTATTTGTATTCTAATATAGACAAATAATGTAAATCAAGAACACTTGTGAGGTTTCTTTGGCAGAGACGGTCATAGTTGCTAAGCAACCAAGATGCATCTCCAATGGTGCAAAAAAGAAACAATACAAACCCATCAATTTTCATGCGATCAGTATGACCATATGGCTGAAATATGTAAAAAAGATCTTTTTATGAATGTATATTAATTAATATATTAATTATTATTGCACATCAAATATGAAAATGGTCAAAAATCAACGCATTGGCTGTTCTTGTGTGTGATATTGTGGCTTTAACAAGAACTGTATTTGTGGTGCAGATATTCAATCAATGTTCTAATTCCTCAACTATGCCAAGTTTCACCCTTTCACTCCTTGTCCTGATAAGGCCACTTTCTTCATATGAAGTTGATAAGCTCTGATTGTCCTGTAATAATGAAACTTAGTCAGATAATTCACTTACGTAATGTATGTAAATCATCTTTAAGCTTGGCCATATGTTCAGTCACATGGCGTTTAAGTGTCAGTCATGATCTAAGTTTTGATAATGAGAAGTCAAATTACTGATGGCCTGTTATCAAACAGCTTTAAGTAGGTTCACAGTCACTTTAACATTCAGCAAGCAGAAAGTCTCCAGTGTGTGCCCCAGTTTCATAAATATTCATCTGATGCATCTAAGTTGAGTGGTGGCTCATTCGGTATTTAGTTATGCACAATGTTAATACGTGAGATGTTTATCGAGAAGATTGATACAGGTCATAACTGTCAACTCCGGGACGTTTTCATCCTAACAAGACAGGTTTAGTTCCAGTGATTATTGCTGCTCTTTGCATTCGGAGGAGGCGTAGTGTTAGTGACAGTCTGAACTGTGTTTTTTTTTTTTTTTTAAAGGTTACTTCTGCGCATGTAGAAACGAACTGCTGCCTGTTTTTGTGTTTAACATTCACAGCTACACTTTGTCCACTGTAGCTTAAAAAAAAATGCCACATCACCTTTTTTGGGTCACAGTGGCTGTGAGAAATATTCACCAACTTTAACTTGTTGCTCATTTCCATGTGTCACAAAAAATACGTATTTTTTTTGGTCATGCTTTATTTTAAATTTACATAACAGACTACATTTACATGCACAAAATATTCTTTTTTTTTCCTTCTTCTGAAGAGAACAATATTCCTACTAAGCTGCTCACATGGCTAATAAAAATGAATATTGGAATAATATTCCTGCGCGCATGCAGCCGTGCATACTTACTACTTACATACTTATGGAAAAGTGGAATCGCCTTGGAAAGAAGTCAAAATTATATGATTTCAGCTTCTTAAATGTGATATTTTCTGGATCCTGATCTGAATCAACTGAGTGTCTGTAGATTGTGGACAAAACAAGACATTTGAGGACGTCATCTTCAACTTCTTTTGCCATTTTCTGAGATTTTACGGAGCAAACAATTAATCGATTCATCAGGAACATTAGCACGACAGATTAATCGACAATAAAAATGACCATAGTTGCAGACCTACTAATGTACATCACCACATTTCTCAATTATTCTCTTCTCTTTTAATGACATAGTTTGGTTCTTAAGTGCCGGTGACGTTTGAAGCTCCACATCATCTGCTCATCTCTGCAAAACAATGTAAACTCAATGTGCTTCATCTAGAAAACTGACTCAAAGTGCTCTTACACAAATTCTAAGCCAAGCAAACAATGTGTTGTATATTATTTTCAGTGACTGCAAATTGAAGTAACTGAACATGTGGTTATGATGCAGGTGAGTATGTGAACCATTCAGCCTTTTAATGAGTGGCTGTGGGCATGACCATTACACAAATTAAGAATATAGTCATAATCTGAATAATAGTGGAAAATTAGTTTGCATGCACATGTAGTCATTCTCACTTGTTGGAATGAAATAAAAATTAATTTTCATATTCTAATTCTGACTCACTGTCAAAGATTTTGCACAAAATTAATCATAATATTTATCTCAAGATTAAGATATTTTGAACACAGTTTAAGTTTGTCCAGGCTTCACAGCTCTGGACTCTTAAAACAGCAGGTTAAAGGGTCTGTTCACCCAAATTATGACTGTACTCAGCTCGAGTTGTATACAGGCAAAGGGTTTTGGTTTGGTTATGTTTAAAATTAGGGTTACAACTATCGATTATTTTCATTCTCGATTCATCTATCGATCATTTTCTTGATTAATCGATAAGTCTGTCAGAAAATGGTGAAAAAATGTTGATTAGTGTTTCCCAAAGCTCAAGATGACGTCCTCAGATGTTTAATTTTGTCCATAAACCAAAGAGATTCAACTTACTGTCATTGAGGAGTAAAGAAACCACAAAATATTCACATTTGAGATGCTCAAATCAGAATTTTGACTTTTTTCCCCCCTTAAATTACTCAAAATAATTGATTTATTATAAAAGTAGTTAGCGATTAATTTAGTAGTCAATTAATAATCGATTTTATTTAAAATATTCAACAGCAAGAAACCATGTTCTAATAACTTTGGATAATCCACAGACCTTATTGCCAGTGGTTTTAAAAGGGACTGTAGGGGATAAATAAAATCTACATTAGGCAAATTTCTTTGAAAAATAGCAAGACTGACATTTGGTTTCAGCTCTCCAACACACAGGATTCTCTAATGATAACGGCAAGAATGGACAAAAACAGCATTCAGAGTTGTGCTGTGACTCTGTATCTTGTTCAGGTCTTGTCTTTGTCTAGTGACAGGATGCATTTGCACAGAAGCCAAGACGCGCAACAGCCAGCAGCCCCGTGTTATACATTTGTTCGAGGTGGTGTACGACGCCATGTGTGATAAACAGAGAATGACTCTCAGCGGTGTCGTTCGGCCGCTTGCAGCCACTCAGGGTGTCGCAGTGGCTCGTGTCTGGCTGTAAAGGTTCCTTCTCGGTGCGAGGGAGTAATTATGATGAAGTGATTGACGTTTCACCTGAGCAGGACGTGGGTTGATGGCGTGTTCCGTTCACCAGTGTCCTTTTTTTTTTTTTTTAAGTGCGAGCTGGATGGAGGAGCGCTGACAGGTGACATTAATGGATGCTGCGAAGGCAGAGGCAGACTGACAGATGTTGATGTTGAAGCTGTCTATGAAGTAGCTTTGCCTTATCATCTACCACCTGTAGGCTTCCTGAGGAGACACCACGGGTTGTGTGTGTGTGTGTGTGTGTGTGTGTGTGTGTGAGTGGGAACTCAATTGTGTGTTGAGATATTTCAGCTGTACTCTAGGAAATGTAAGCATTAAGCATTTTTGTTGGACACAAAGGTTTGATACTATCGGATAAATATGATGCATCTCCTTAACATCAGTGAGCCTGTTCTCCTGGATCAGTAATGATAAATCACTATTTTTAAGCATAGTGTAGATTAGAAATTCACACACTTTAGAAAATAGAGGGCAAAAAAAGACCCTTTTTACACCTCAAATTGCTTGTTTTGTCCGACACACAAATTTCTAGTATTATAAAAAAGCAAAAAGAAGTAAGTCCTTACATTTGAGAGGCTGAAACAACGTTTTTTGTTGTTGTTGTTGTTGTCAATTTCGCTGAGTAAACATTTTAAAAAATATGACATTTTGAAAAAAATTCAAGTCTGTTCTCCAGGATTAGTTATAATAAACCGGTATTTTTAAGCATGGTGGAGATTAGGGGGAAAAGCATTCCACAGTTTCCCCACAAACTCTTCATTCACACTGACAAACTTTACAAACACGTTTGATTTCCTTTTACATTTTCTCAGTTTGAAGAGTTGGTTCTTCATTTCAAACAAAGACCTTCGAGCTGCAGCTGCTCCTGTTGTTCAATATGTGAAACTGCTCTCAGTGACTTTATTTAATTCTAAGAATTCAATACTAACCTTCATCCTTTGTTGCAACGTTTTTATTGTTTAACAGCTTTGACTTAATCTTAAAATGTATTGGAGACAAACTGCACGTTTCCATCATGTGTTTTCTTCAAACTAATAAAAAGAAGGCTCTGAGGGGGTTTTAACTATCACACACAATGAATGCTGGGAAGTCAGCTAATGTTTCTTCAGAAACTTAATTTAAAGAGTTGATTGAATTCTACGCAGTGCATTCACTCATCATTTCAAGTTTTCAAGTTAGAAGAACTTTTAAAGTGCTCTGAAAATAAATACAAGAAATTTTAAGTTTAACTTGAATAAATATGTAAACTTTGAATGCATATTTATGTTAAGTTAATGAGAAAAGATTAGTTGATTACACCGATACACTGTCACTGTTGATTACAGTGTTAATCAAAATATTTGTTTCAGTGCTTTACTCCAGTCCTGCTTTTGATTTAGTAATGGTTACATTGTAACTATTTATTTTTTTTTACATTTATAATCTTACTTTGTATCTTATGTTAAGGAAATGATCACCAGATTTGTTAAAAGGATAGTTCAGATTATTTGATATAAGGTTGGATGAGGTATTATTTACTGCTTTACTGCTTGACTTAGCTGTCAGAAAACCTTTTCTGATGGGAAACGGCAATCTGGAAAACCAAACATTGCTCTCTCCACACCAGCCAAAGTACATAGGCAAAATCAGTCATTTTACTTTGCAGAAAACGGGAGGTACTAGCCTACTTCTGCCTCAGTCTCTTACTTTGTCTGTTTTTGTATGGCCTTGGTGTTTTAAAAGGATAGTTTGTCTTCACCAAAGTCACACAATAACACAAACAGACCAACTGATCAAGGCAGTGGCAGACCAGCAACCCCTGTGTTCTGCAAGTAAAATTACTGATTTCCTCTATGGAGTTTGGTTGGTTTGAAGAGAACGTTTTTTGGCTTGTATAACTGCTGTTTCCCATCAGAAAAGGCTTTCTGTCTGCAAAGTCAAGTGGTGAATATATTTGAAATATAGCGTACAGTAAGTGTAGCGTTTAGGTGGACTAGCTAAATTACCTTTTATTGCTGACTCCATCTTCTGTGCTGGCGCAACTCTCTGCTTTTCCTAACTGAGAAAATGTCAGCTTCTTCTACATTACACTATCCATAAGTACCTCATACTATTCCTTTAAGCATTCATTATTTGTAGTAAATTGAGTAATGCTTAAAAAAATCCCACTGGCTCTGTAACTACCATCCGTTTATATTCTCATAAAAAGAAAACAAACTACACCTAACTGTTTGGCCAATCTTCTCACAGTGTTCTACCATGGTGAGTTTTGTGAGCTCATACCAAGCGGTGCAGGGAAAGAAATTGCCTAGTGTGGACATAAAATTAAACTCCCAGGGCAAATCAGCCTGCATTCTTACCCAAAGAATTAATATTTCATTTCAAGCCACCGCCAGCATATTGGGAATAGTTCTCTAAAAGACATGCAAGGGAAAAGGCAGGGTGTTTCTATTTAAAGCTCTAAAAACATGACCCTGTTCGAGGGTAAAGCAACTTTAGGAAGAGGTTCCCAGGCAATGGAGGCTGTATTTTTGACCAGAAATTTCCTTCCGGGGGGGTGGGGGGTGGGATTGCATTCCACTACTGATCCCCCAAAGATGGATTACACACCTCAAGGAGAGAATGCATTTATTGACAATTTACTCATGGTATGCTATGTTATTTCAGTGTCATAGATAAGAAACCCAATGTTGTGCAGCCAGCCAAAGAAGGAGCTATCGGAATAAGCTTTGCATTAAACACTCTTTCAGGGAAACTCCACTGATTTTACACATGAGTCATGGGCAGAACTGTACAGTCTGTGAAAACAGTCGTAGGTCTCCTGTGGCTCTGGAGAAAGTCTGAGAACATAACCCCTGGTGATCTTTGTTTTGGTGTGGAGACCACTAATTTATAACAGAGAGTCTGCACTACAATTGGGTGTTTACCAAGCAGGGAGGGTGTACTATTTCCTCTACTGCTACTGCTACTAGTAGGAATTAACTGGATTATTTAATGTGGGGTTGCATAGTCGACATATGACCTACGGTAGATGGAGAAGCAGAAAGGTGCAGCAGCACAGAAGCTAAACAATGTACTGCTGTGGACAGGGCCAGCAACATAAGGTATTCTAGCCACTGAAAAAGGTCAAAAAAAAAAAAGTATGCTATATTTATAATATTTTCACTGCTTTGCATCATCAGCCTTTCCTGACAGGAAAGCGCTGTTATATAAGCCAAATACCCCTCTCTCTAAATCGACCAAACTCCACAGACAAATCAGTAATTTTACCTTGCAGAACTTGGGGATTACTGGTCTACAGCTGCCTTGATCTGTTAGTTAGGTAGTTTTATTGTGTTTTAAAAGGATAGTTCAGATTCACTGCAGTATCGCAATAACACAAACAAACTATGAGATCGAGGCAGCGGTTAACCAGCAAATCCTGTGTTCTGCTAAGTAAAACGATTGATTTCACCTGTGGAGTTTGGTTGGTTTTGTGGGAACGACTTTTGGCTTTCTGTCTGCAAAGTAAAGTGGTGAAAATATTCTAAATATAGCATACGCTTAAACTGATACTTATTCTGTTTAGGTGGGCCTTTTTTAAGTGACCCATTGGAAAAGACTGTCTGTCAGCATGGAAGCGTATCACTCTATGTGTCTGTTTATTGCTTAAAAAAATACATTTTCACTTCTGTCCTGGTGGCTAGTGAACTAGCAGTGTGTTTTCCACCAAAACATCGACTGACAGGAGACAAAGCTGGCCTCACTAGATGTTCAGTGTTTTGCCGTACTATTGTGCCCCGACGCTTAAAAGAAACCAAATGTGCACTCATTTAATTTCAGCTCATTGTTAGAGCAGTCAGCTGTATCGCTCTCTGCTTCTCTGTGTGCTTCATCAGTTAATGGAGCAGAGAAATTATTCGAGTTGGCAACAACTCATTTAGTGCTCAGTACTTTTGCAGCTTCTAACTGAATATCTGTGGTTTAAAGTTTAGTTTCTCTCCTGCATTGACTTGTGTGAGATCACTGCTAATGAAAACAACATTTCCTGTTTTGGCTGATTTGGAATAAAAGCTTTTAACAAAACAGCAGGGACTTTTATTGTGAAGAATTTATGGGCAAGTAGATGCCCACCGTTTACAGCGGTTTGGCTCGAGCCAAGCATGCCATATACGTTGGTGTGTTGGTTTACCATTTCTGGGGTGTTTGAGTTTTTAAAAAAGTATCATTCGATTTGGGAACTAGACCTTTATAGCTGAAATACCTTTTTTTTGCTGACCCTGTCCACAGCAGGTCATTGCTGGTACTCCTGCTGCTTCTTCAAACTGGGGACATGCCAACTGGAATCTACTGTAGCTACTACACCGACTGTCAATAAGCACTTTATACAAATCCGAACTGTCCCTTTAAAAGTTAGACTATCTTGACCACTGATTTTGATACTTTTTGTTGTTTTTAAAAGCTTCCCAAATTAATAAACATGCAATCTAAATTACTGGAATATCTTTAGATAGTGCCATTAATTAAAGCAATTTTTCTTGTGTAATCTCAGCTGGTCCTTTACAGTTTCATCTCTGGTTAGAAAATGTGGAGATAATCAGCATGATTCATGCCCCTGAGACGCAAGAAATGTCTAAATCTAATCAGCAGATTGGTATGAGATTAGGCACATTCTTACTCCCGGCGGTACAAACTGTCCAGATCTTATTGTCCGTCGTGGTTTAACATCAGCCACGGGACAAACTTCATGCAAGGCTCCGAGAAGAGCTCAATCATCGGTATGTTGTTTTGTTTAAGGAGTGAATTGAGCTGCAGCTTCTAGGGGCACAGGTTTGGACTTTTGATGGTTGATTTGTGTCCCTTTTGTAAGGTCAAACAGGTCAGATAGTGGTTGGTTGGAGCAATGCAATATAGCACAAGGCTCACCAGCATATATAGAATTAGGGATGCTCCGTTTGCTGTTCATTTTGAAGTTATATTGGCTGATATATGCAGGTAATTTTTTGTTTTGTCATAGCTGCTGGTGTAGCAGATTAGTTAGGTGTTAAACCAAGTTTAGTTTTGTTTTCACAACCCGTTCCTGTAAATGTTTCACAATAAAAGCCTCGCTAAGAAATCAGTTTTTGCTCTCTGATATACTAAATATACAAATCATTTTGGGGCCAAGCTTTCCTTTTGGTTAGATGGAGGGCGACAAAGACACCAAACAGCTGAGAACTGGCTTAAGCAACTAAAAAGCATCAATGTTTATCAGCCGATAATGATCAATGCCTGATTGATCTGCATTTGATTGATCTGGGCATTCCTATGTAGAATGGGACATTATACAAATGACCTGAAAGTGATTGCTCATTGCCATTGTGTATGTGATTTATAATGTGATAGAAGCAACATTTTGCACTGTTGTCTTTTCCAAACCATAATAATGACAGCAATTACTGTACATTTTTTAACAAATAATTCTGGCCTTTTCATAACTTAAAATAATGCACTCCTAATTTTTTGATTATTAAGGACTTCAATCCAACATCGAGCATTCAGTACCCATTTGCACGTATTGCTGTTTGTATGTATGTGTGTGTGTGTGTGTGTGTGTGTGTGTGTGTGTGTGTGTGTGTGTGTGTGGAAACACAACATGCAATGTGTCCATGGTCCCAAAAAGCTCTTCTTCTTAAATTGTTGTGACATTTTTGACAGCAATTATTTCCAAGCAGTGCACCATAAAATTACCATTAAAATTGCTTCAAACGACATGACACAATTTTCTGTTGGTTTGATTTTCTTTTTAAAAATATCTTCGGATTCGCCGGCGCTTTTACTTCACTTGAATAAATAATGAAACCCTTCCATCTGACAAAGTAGACAGCAAATGAACCCCGACGAATAGTGACAAGCATGTACAGTACAGGACGAACATCTGCAGCCTGACGTCAGACTCATCTTCTCTTTCTTGCTCTCTTACTCCAGTGCTTCTTCAGTGAGCTTTTTTTTTTTTTTTTTGCCTCGCTTTTTGAATTATTTACCGTTTCCTTAGTGGATGCCTGTTATTTATCAAATCAGCTTTTTACTTGGAGTGTGTTTCCATTATCAGCTTGATGCTCATGTTTGCATCATTTGTATGACAGTTGCAAAAGAGAACCGTCTTGTATACCCACTCAGAACAGAGAAAAAAAACAGGTGGAGACGGCAGCTTTGTTTAGCATTTTCTCAAAAGCACGTTTTAGTCAAAATGATATGTGTGTGGATCAGTGGAAACTTAGCAGACTGCATGAGAATATTCTGCCACGGGGAAAGACATTTCATTGCATTGAGAGATTAGTGTGGCGCGTGCCTCAATCACTTACTCTTTGTCAGGATAAATATTCCCCAACTGGCATCAGTGCTTCACTTTTCGCCATGCCTTAGATGCTGCTGGGTCTTGTACCAAGTCATTACCGTAACACTGCGGGGGAAAAGTTATGCACGGAGACGACTTCCTGAGAGCGCTCACTGGGCCTACCGGACAAAGCCACTAGTGTGAGGGTTATTTCAGGTCATTTGCTTTGCCTGTTTAGCATGGGAATCGTCACTTGAGCTTACTTTAACCGACTTAATTACCCTGACACCCTCCAGTCCCCCTGAATTTATCATCTTCATCCAAGTCCAGGGAGTGCAACTAAAGCAATAACATCACTTGGGCCAAACCAATAACGTATTGATTGGCACCCTATATAGTAAGGGACATGTCTTTGCTGTAATGGAGTGGGACAGTAGAGTTGTTGGGAAAGAGTTGGGGTAACTAGTGCTTTTCTCTTCCTCTCTTAAATTTCCATGCTTAAATTAATGAGAGGCAAAGGTTCCCCGCCGCACATTTCTAATTGCCCTCATGTCGGCATGTGAAATGGCCGAGAGCAGCAATTTATCGGGTAAATCAACATAAGAAGGAAAATGGTCAAGGACTGCCAAGCCGCTGAGGCCCACCAACTGCGAGCTTGATCATTAGTCTGCGACTTTTGATGACCTGGCATCCAGCCGATTATGATGGAACTGGGCGAAGAGTTCTGGTATGACCCACAGCAACAGCCCAGTCCCCATGCAGTGATTAACTGCTGAGACTGCAAGTTTCTTTATTGCCTCCAATATTCACGTATTCACCCAAATGTGAGTGGTCGGTGATCAGGACTTTGTGAAATTGGCTTGCACTGTCAGATGGCTGGGTTTTATTGGCTGCTAAATGGTTAAAAGGTTTTCTCACCCACATGAAAAAAAATATATCAAACAATCAAATCTTTTGTCTCCTCACCAAATGAACCAAATTAAAAAAAAATCAAGTGGCTCATTGTTGAAAAATTGTAAAACAAAAAGACATTTTCTCTCTGCTGTTAGAAGTAGTAGTAGGTGTAGAAAACAAGACAGATCCACAGGTGTTTTTGTTTGCAAAAAAGTCAAAGAACTTTGCCTGGGTCCAGACCTTCAAATCCGCCAACTCAGCTGAGTTGGCTGATTCTCTGGTCTGGCATCGTAAAATGTAGCAGTGGCTTCACAAGTAAAAAATAATCAACCAGTGAGCGCCACGGGAGGAGTAATGATTAGCCCGTCAGCGCCACAGGGTGGAAATAGTGCCGTTGTCTAGCTGTTGTCATGGGCTGTCAAGTTGTGCACAGGAACCAAGGGGGAATCCTAACAACACTGGTGACCACTAAAGATAAGATAGATGTTACTGTTTTAAGTTGACTAAAGAAGAGAGTGTGAGGATCAGCTCAGGTTTCAGACTGTTGTGTTTGCTGCCATTGAAAAGACATAAAAAGTCCTTGTTTATGTGTCGTGTTTATGCAGCAGGTAGAGATGGGTAATTAGCAGCTATGATCTAACTTCATGTTGGCCCGCAATGAGGGATGTAAAATAAAGATTTTTTTTCAGCCGATACCAATAAGCTGACAATATTTTTTTATGTTAGAAAGAAGTTCATATAACTAATAACAGCTGGTTATTCTTCAATGTCCACGTCCCATAATTTCATGGTAAATAGGTGGTAATTACCAAGTAATATATTTGAAATTTCTTAGAAATGACCCGCAAGTTACCTCCAAATTACACTCAGATTTCATGTTTAAGTGTGTGATAATTATCCATTATCCAATTAACCATTCTCATGTAGCTGGTGGTAGTTCAGGGTAAATGTGTGGTTGATTTCTAAGAAAGTTCAAATATGTGAAATGGTAATTACAACCTACTTGCATGAAAATGACACTTGCGAATTTTCACAGACTTACCATGAAATTAGAGGGTAATTTTCAGATAAATCCAGAGAAATTTCAAATACGTTACTTGGTAATTACCACCCGCTACATGAAAATGGTACTTTATCTATCTATCTATCTATCTCTATCTTGATCTAATTATCACAAAATTTACAATGAAATTTGGTGGTCATTTCTAAAGTTTTTCAAATTTTCTTAAGTCTCAAGTACTGTTTTTGTGTTGAATATTGTGACTTTGTATTGGTATCAAAGTTGCACAGATATTTTTTGCAGAAAGGGAAAGAACTACCTGTGAAAAAACATACTGGGACGAGGATCAGTTTATATGATAATATGTAAGAAGTGGAAAAAATTACTGTGAAGACCAGCCAACAAAAAAAAAACTACTTTAGATTGAGAGAAATTACAGTCTGAAATGAAGGTGTGCAGGGATTCCAGCAACAGTTTATCTTACTTTGTCAGTGTGCACATAAGTAAGTGCACAGATGTGTGTCTGGCCACTCCAGCGTCTTGATTCCTTTCCTCCTCCCCTGGAAGCACTTCTTGGATTTATACAATGTCTCCTTGGTGGTATGGTTTACATTAAATGTGCAATTCCCTTTGTGAACACAACAACCTTGCTGGCTTTAATGACGAGGAATCCTATACACATACAGATGCCTTTAAAATGAGCAGCTCATCTCTATGTTGGTTTAAACACAGCACATAATAAAGATGATCATCTCAGAGGGCGATACCAAGAATGCAAGTCTGCTCTTTTTTACTGCCGCAGTAGTAATAAAGCCGCTATGAGCGCTTCCTCGCCATGAAATTTTTATACTTCTGTGCCATAACTGCCAGCTAACTGTGCACCGCAAAATTAAGTGAAATTAAACACAATCAAATTTTTCACAGCTGCCAGTGGGGACAGAAGAATAGGATTGTCATATTGTTGGCATGGAGAAATGGTGCAAAAAAAAAAAAAAATGAAAGCAGCTTGTTCATTCTTGTTTTTAAGTAGGATCACACTTGGCAGAAATTCAGTAGCGTCAGTTAGCTCTGAGGCTTCTGCTGCATTTTCACATTGGTTTGCTTATCCTTAAAACGCTATTCTAAGGATGAAGCTGGTGATATTCTACATTTTTTCTGTTGGTTAATCCCCAACGTGTCTTCTGAAAAGTACATTTACTCCTACACCTAATTTGTCTACCATGTCAAAATGAAATAAAATAAAATTGTTAAGTTATATAAACAAAAGAAACCAATAACATATTAAATACCGTCTGGACTAATAACACTGTAGGTATTCTAAATATAGCCTCCACCTAAACTGGTGATTTTTTTTTTTCAGTGGACCTTTTTAAGTGGCAAAAATACCTTTTGTTGCCGACCTGTCCACATCAGTTCATTGGTGCCTTTATGTCTCAAAGTCTGAAATGATTTCCTCTCTACAAAATAATTTTTTTCTTAATAGTCTAAAACATTGCCAGAACATTTCTGTCCTTTTTGGGTGAAGTTAAACCAGTCATGCAGACTATTTTCCCTCTGCTAATGTGAACTTTTCTTTCTTTTCTAATAATGAATCTGTCTTACTCTACATTCTAATGAGCAGTAAAGCGTCTTCAAATGTCTTGAGTGAAAATTACAGGGAATGTTCTTAATGCATCCCCAGTTCTTCAGTTTGGCTGGGACTCAACCAAACCACAAAAGCAGATGTGAAAGTTTCCCGGAGCGTGCCACAATGAGCTGAAGGAACAAAGAGGAAAGATATGGCAGCGACTTGGCAAGCAATTATGTAATCTGGGGAAAAATAGATTTCATGCATTTTTTCTGGAGGTTTACACGAGCCTGAAAAAGCCAAGAATGTGTGTGTTCTCGCCTTAATGGTGATTTGGATCAGCTTCTGCATTTATAGAGAAGGCTTGTAGTGATTGTTGATAGAAGAAGCTAGTGTTCTGTGACAGGCAAGGACAATGAAAAGTATCCTTGTATTGCAAGTTTGCATGTGAATGGCAAGAGCTGTTATCCTTAAATTGAGAAGACCAAATATGCATAATGTGCTGTATTGTCAGCGAGGCATATTCATTAGGCAACACAGCACAGCGACAATGGATGAACAACTTGAATTCAGACATTAGCACATTGGCAAACAATGGGCTTGTTGAGAAAAGGTAATGGACCCAGCAAAATTGCATAAAGGATAGAGATAAAGGGGCACTGCAGTTAAAATGCAAAAGCGTCAGAGCCACCAGCAACGGAGAAGACATCCGGTCACAAGAGTGGGGACAAGAATTATGGAGATGATAACATGATGAACTCTCTTCTGATCGATCTATTCAGCTGCAGAGGCTGAAATAAAATGAGCATTAGTTCTGTAGTGCAAAAGGGAAAAAAAACCAGCTTTAATCTTAAAGCTGCAACCATTGATTTTATTTCACTTGGGGGCAGGAGACCAGGGTGAAATACTGACATAATCTTTTTTAAAAAGTTGTTGTGATGATTGTGTTGGCAAACAGTTACCTAATTACACACCCAGCTGACAGGTAGCGACACTGGCATTCATCTGGAATGGAGGGTGCACATGTGACGTCACAGTATGTGGTAATCACTGCGGTTGCACCCACTGAGTGGCAAAGAGACGTCTGAGTGGCAGCATTAGCGTTCAGCTTAAATTAGAGATGCACTGACCAGCTCAGTGTCAGATATGTGATTAAATGCCTGTCAGATTCACATGCAGTGCCGTACACGTCAGGTACACAGCGACACAGACAGTAACATCACAGCCACACGCGCTAGTGTCAAACCATGACGCGCTGATTTGCATTTCTATTACACGCCAAGCCGCGCCCGAGATGGACCGTCTCTGGCGTGGAACCAAAGCGAGCCCAACCCGCCTCCAAGAGGGCTGCGGTGGCATCTCGTGATGAGCCTCCTTTCTCCCCCTTGAACAAGGGTGTGTTGTGATACTCTGCTCATGTCTGTGCAGAAGAGAGAGATGAGACGATTTTAAAAGTCTCTTTACGTTCAGCTCGCAGTACTTTTGTACCTTCTAACTGAATCTCTGTGATTTGAAATTTACTTTCTCTCCTGTGTCGCTGTTTCTACTTTCAGGTATCTGCATTATTTTACAGTTTCATATAAGTTTCTGTTTAGGAGTCGTGTTAATGAATGCTAATGAAACCATTTCCCGGCTGTGCTGCTTCATAATAAAATGTACATGAAATGTTTATGCACTGCTTTACAGCTGCTTGACTTGAGCTTCGTTGAACTTGTCTTCAGTTAAAGACACACCTTGTGCCTTGTTATAACGGAAATGCCAACCCCCACTGTGCTGGGCTGATGTGCCGAGTCAAACTGAGTCAAGCCAGGCCACCTCATGGGTATGCAAAAGGGATATAAGAACAGGATAACGAGAAGAGAAGACAGTCTACAAGGAGACACAGCAGCTGAGCAGCTGACAGCGTTGCCGAACAACAGTAAACTTTTTTGCCCTTGAGGCTGACATTAGTTAGCACACTACTGTTGACAGATATTAAAACTGACAGTTAAAATCTCACCTCCAGTTCTCACTAAAGAATAGACAACCTGTGCTGACCACATCTCTCTAAACATTTTCTCATCCTGACTTGGTTAACTTCTGCTGTTGTTATTTCATTGCAAAGAATCACTGCAGCAACCTGCTGAAAAGTTACAACAGTGTTTGTGTATGCTGTCAATTATAGTTCCTATTAAGAGAGAATTGGAAATTGCAGGTGGCCACAATTGGAATCGACAGGTTGGAATTAAAATAAACTGTAAATCGGAATAGCTTGAATGCCACAAACTGCCAAAAGCTTAAGAGAATAGAAGCAAATGGATCACTGCAATTTACAGAAACAACTGGAATCCAGTCACTGAAACATGGATTTGTAGTTGGCACTTTGTGTCAGGTATATTGGATTTTCAGGTTAAATCATACCTTAAGTTACATACTGTATTGAATAACATTACTCCTCAATTAAATATTTAGTAACTTTAATTTATATTCAGTGTAACAGAGTTTTTTTTATCATACAGTCGTGCATTGCACATCCTCACTCTGGCATTGCAACCATCATTTCTATGCTTTGTATATTTCCCCAGTATCTTAATCATGTAGATATAAATGTCAGGAAACCTGATTCCTGGTCAAATGTCGATGTCCATGGACCATGATGTTTTCTGAAGTTGTTAAGGTCACTTTTGTTGTCAAGAAAATCTACTTCCTGTCCTTTTTCTGTGACGGAAAATTCATATTATCTCCTCAACCAGTTCCAGTTAATCAATCAAAGAAAAACCTACTTCAGAATCTAATTATACAGTCTTGTTGTAAATGATGAATAAATCTCTGTGTATCCTTGGTTTTGAATGAGGTATAGTTAATATTATCTGCAAGAATCTGCAGCTCTGTTATTTCTGTATATCGACTAAAATGGCTAAAATGCTCTGTAGCACTGAGAGGTAATATTCCTCTGTGGGTTTGTCAATAGTGACCTTGATTGTGCACAATCATGTCATTGTTTGTTGATGTAAAAAAAAAAACAAAAAACCAGAACAAAAACAAAAGATCTTTCCATTTCGTCACAAACGTCACAAAACATTTCTTGAAATTTAAAATCCATTAATATTGTGAACATAAAAAATAGACATTGTTTGCCAAGAAAAACATCATCTTCCACGCCAGAATAATGAATCTTTTCAATGTCTCTGGACTGATTTTCCCAGTCATCTACTAATTTGTACAGTGATTCTGCTGAGTGCGACATTGCAACAGGAAGTGGACCTTCATTAACCCAAAATGCAAAGAGAAAGATAACACATCAGTGGCAACTTTGATAATCATCTGATGCCGGGGGAGCACAATGCAGGAAAAGCACGGCAACAAAAGCTTCATAATAAATTATTGTAAAATAAAATGCAGTTCTTACCACAAAAGGAGCAAAGTGGATTTTCACAACAACAAAAGGGATTGCATGCAATAAGGCCAGGCTGTTAAATCCATCCTCTCCTCCTTTCCTGCCATTTTGTCCAGGACTCATGCTGAAGCAGTCACTCATGCATGTCTGCCCTAACACATCATTGCAGATCAAAGCATGGCTGGGTTATGTAAAGCTGAAGGGGCTAATAGAGTGACCACATCCAATACAAAATGTATTACGGTGCATTTGCTTCTGACAGGGATTGATGGGATACATTACCCAATGAAATTGGGGGTTTCTGCAACACAGGCATACTCACTCCAATATGGCCCCCATGCTGGAGATGTTTCTTGTGCTGCTTGAGCACAAAGGTTGGCTAGAATTGAAAAATTGGCAAGCTCCACATGGAGGTGTTCCTCTGATTTTGTTTCCACTATATGTAAGAAAAGAAATCATAATGTGTGGAACCGTGTTTTCTTTACTAGTGTAGAGACTGCAAACCTAAAAAACCGAATCCACGAATCAGTCTGTACTAAATCTCATGAATTTTTACATTGACCCAATAATCAGACAGAATTTTCACTTAAATGAAATACATGTTTTTACTCATAGTGCTATTTTTTCATTTCGATCGTTCTGGTGTGAGTTGCAGGATTTTGGAGAAATCCGCCGTAGAGATGTCTGCCTTCTCTCTAATGTAATGGGACTACATGGCACTCGGCTTGTGGTGCTTTAAGCGCCAAAAAAATACTTATAAAAATTAAACACCAGTGTCTCCTTCCAGAAAACTTGGCCCCCAAGATAATCCACAGACCTCATTGTGAGCAGTTTCATCTAGGAAGTACTTTCTTTCTATGGTCGAGTCTGGAACTACTTTTTTCTTTCTAGAAAGAAAGTAGTTCCTTCATGAAAATGGTGACAACAAGGTCTGTACTTTATTTTGAACATCTATGTCATATATGATCTGTTATTTCTGTATATTGACCAATAATAACCTATACAGCTGCGTCAGTCTCATCCGTGCATGTCAACATCTTTCTGTCACTATTTTTGTACCAACTTTGTATTCAGGTTGAAATCCCAGGGGGGGTGTAGGGGACAAACCCCTCTGCAACTAAAAACATGGAGTTGCCCCCTCCCCAATAAACATTTGTAAATGAATTATGTAATTGAAAATACACATTTAATATAAACAGTCCACTTTTTTCCTGTTGAAGGGTGAAAACAAGCACTGTAAAAGTGTTAGAGGCAGCTCAGTACATGGATGTCTGTGGGGAAAAAAACTTAACCTACCATAAAACACCTTATTTTAGAATGGAGTTTGGTTCAACAGTCCGTCCACTCGAATGCTGGGACCAAGTGGGTATTTTAACATTAATTATTCACACAAATTTAGTTGACCTAGTAAGTAAGTAACAAGAAGTGGAGCTAAGACCTGGTTTCTACTTCTCTTGGCTTGTAGTAAAGGGTTGTCTAATAAGCTAAAGCTAAGCTAAGCAAAGAACGGGCTGAATTTCTTTCCCACTACACCACTGCACCCCGCTAACTATATATCTATAACTATATCGTCTCTTAAAGTAGCCATCAGTGAGCACAGCACCAGACCTGTTTTAATCACTTAATAAACAGGATATGTAGGCAGGAATTCAGAGATCTGGAACTAGAGTGTCTTTACACACTGGCTATAAAATAGATGATGATGGAAAGATCCAGAATCACACCAGTTATTTGATCAGGCTCATATTTACTTCTCCCATACATAGCTGAGTTGTATTTTTAAAATGTTTGTGAGGCCCAATCTCACTCTTCACAAAGTCTGCCTCCAGAAATCGCTATGTCTTGTTTTCATCTGTCTGTGTCAGACAGGTGAAGCGGGCATCACTGCAGCTCAGGCAGTGATCAGAGTTGAGACCAGCATTCTGGACAAGGAGCAGAGGACATTACAGATTACCTAACGTTTTACAACATGCAGTAAGAGCGGAGAGCGTACTTGTATGAGTCCGCTGCTGAGGGAATGCGACAAGGAGTGGCAGTTGTGATGATAAAAACTGAGCCGCGGGGAGTCATAGAGTGAAGAGTATTTGTGACCCAGTTGCCCACTGATGCCAGCAGAGACTGAGTCACTGTGCTGCAGTGACTTTCACCTTGGACCATGTTGACTGGAGTGTGATGCTGATGCCACTGTAGCAGAGTGGCGGTGTGTGTGTATGTGTGTATTTGCGACAGTGAGGCCACTGAAACCGCCCCCGGTCATTAACCAACAGATATAGCAATTACCAGCTGGAACATACAGTAGAATAGACTGTAAAGCATTCCACATCTGTTTTGTGCTGCAGCAACTCTATGTGGATGATGATTTACTTTGCTGAGGTGAGCAAATCCACTGATCGTTGTGATGTAATTATATGATTTTGGTAGGAATGCCCTTAAACAGAGCTTTTGACAACCATCATAAAAGCAAACTGATAGGGTCGGGTATCATTTGGGTTTTTCCTCCCAATACGGGTGCTAAAATGATACTTTTTCAAATGGTACCACTGCCTAAATGGCTCCTGAACTTTTATAATTTTTTTAAAAAAAGAAGCACAAAATGACTGTCAGTAACATTAATGAATGGCTTTTCTCATTGCAAAATTGGACTTGAAATTGTAGCTACTTGCTTAAAGTAGCTACTAGCTAACAAAAGGCTTTCTGCAGCCAGAGCCATGAGGAGAGAGTGCTGCCATAATCTTAAGAGGATATATTTGGGGTCTGTAACATTCACACGAGAGAGGAGCTATTTCAGTAAACAGCTGAAGCATGTGGCACCGAAATGTACTGTAATCTGTGTTGTAATTGTACAGCGTTTTGTTACCCAAACTGACCTGACCGAAGAAACTCCCCACTAAAGTTTCAGCTTTTTAGAATCTATTCTAAGGAGCACTGAAGCTGTTCTGGAAGATTGTGGAGACTCAGCACCTTTAATAAGACAACTTTTATTTATGTTAGCTAAAAGCTGCTGGTGTCGTCATTGGTGGCAGCTTGTTAGCAGAGCTAATCTTGGATTTTAATTGTTTTTTCCCGCGTCCCTTACTAATTGCACCAACCCAGGCGATTATTCAATAGCTGTGTAAAGTAATGGCACATGCAGCGGCTGATGTTTTTGGCGGGTATTCAGAAAATGTTTGCTTTCAGTAGGACATGATGGGGAGCTTATGCTAACAGCCAGCTACACACACCCACTCCCTGAAGCTGAGCTGGTTTTAAGGGCTGAGTGTTTTCATGCTTCATCTGATTCCACCCTACCTCCCATTAGGCTTGTCAAACCTCATGGGATGTGTCGGATGCTTGAAAATAACGGTGGTTGTGCCTTTTGTTAAAATAACGAGGTGTTAAGATTTTATAGCAAATACAGCAGCAGAAAGTCATTTTCATTATAAGAATATGAATAGCACAGCTTTTCAAAAAGATCGATAGGAAATCCTTTTGGGAATATCCTCTTTGAGTGGAAAAATTTGTTTCCCTTTTCCTCAACATAACAAGGAGAGGCTGTTCCAAACCATCTCCAAACACTGTTGAGGTGACCTTGGATTTGGACCTTCACAAGCTCTAGCGGACTCATTTTATCTAAAATTGAACGGAGTCGAGAAATAATCTTGATTAAACCCTTAAACAGTTTTATTAATCCAGTGCTACCGAGCAAGGTTGTTAGCTTTTATGAGCTGTTGTCAAATTAAAAACTCTGTGCTTTTGGATTGGGGTTTGTCACGCTTACTAAACTATGATCTCAACTAAATGGAAAGCAGGCAAGGCAGGAGAGCACTAAATCATGTTGACAATTGCTAATGAATATTTCCAGGTGCCAGAAAGGCAGACTGTGGAGCTCTACTACTTCCTAGATAATGTGAAACGAGACCCCAGGTAGAAGATTTACACCAGACATCATAAGCAGCTGTGTGATTTTCCTCTATATTCTCCTGCATATGAGAACTACTTTGAGTTCATCAAAAGCAGAAACTTTTTTTTTTTTTTTCCCTTGAAAAATAAGCGATGCCTCTGGTGGTTCGCACACAAAAGCATTGTCACGGCATCTGGATTACAGCATTTCACAGCAGGTCTACACTTTTTTTTCTGAGGAAGAAAAGGGAGAAAGGGAGAGAAAGTTGGGAGTATAAATACAAAGAACATTGGCTGCTTTGCAAAGAATCTTGCTGATGCCTCCTTTTCCGGATTGCTCAGCAGCTTCCGCGGTTTGCAGTGTGGGACTAGAGGGAGTAACGAGGAGAGTGGACTCCCTCATGATCAATTACTCCGCTTGTCAAACTCGCCACACCACCAACTTCTTCCCGGTGACCTTTTACCCTGGAACATCAGCTCTCATCCCAATTTTTGCTTTGCCAGCAGTGTTCCCCCGTAAGCTGCCGCTGCTCACATTCGGACCCCCAGGTGGCCATTTAGCACGAATAAAATAATGATAAGAAAATTCAGAGTAACATCATCAAAAGACTTAGTCTCATTTCAAAGGACTGCTGTCTTGTTGGCGAACGTCTCAGCCAGATAGGTGTGTGTTTTTGGCGGTGTTGCTGATAAAGTAGATACCATGTGCAGAATGCTGACATAACTAAGCACTGCGTTCAAGTAGTTATTTGTATTTGCATAAGGCTCTGCTTTGAAAAGCCTCTGGTAAAAGCAAACTACCTTACTTTGCATACTCTTCTGAAACCACTTGACCCTTCTGACAGCATTTTTAGTTGTGTGTGTGTGTGTGTGTGTGTGTGTGTGTGTGGCAGTACTTAGTAAAATATGATTATTTTACCCACCATGAAATCACTAGAACAGTCTTCACCTTTGATCTATAGGAGCTGCAGTTCTGAAAAGGTTGAAGAGATAAAATCCAGACAGACACCATACAGACACGTACTTTATGGTAAATCGTGTTTTGAGCATTACTAGACAATATTGTTTGCTTTTAACACTCCAAGTGCCAGAATGCCAAAGCTACTCAAACTGCTGTGGGAATTTTGACTTTTGAATTCCAACCTCTGTAATCTTTCATGATAAATAGCCCATTAAGAGTTTAATGCATTATGCATTATGATTAATGCATTCTTTTCTGTGGGATATCTTTAAAAAAAAAATAAGTGAAATAACACCAAAAAGTTAAATTTTCTAAAGTTATCTGTGTTCATCATTGTGCATATAGTGAACCATAGTGATGGCATATATTTACTGCAGTATTTTTCTGTAGGGTAATAACTGGAGTTGCAGCAATTAATTGATTATTCGATTACGAATTGATCATTAAACTAATCTACAAACTGATAATTGATCAGTTTGAGTAGTTTTATATGAAAAAAGTTAAAGTGATTTGATTCAGGCTTCTCATATGTGAATATTTTCTGGTTTCTTTACCCTTTATAACATTAAACTGAATATTTTGTGGTTGCAACATAATGTAATGTGTAGAATAATGTAACGTAATATAATAATATTTTTTAACAGACACTTTTAGGAAAAAGTCAGGTACCAACGGCATTGTATTTTTTTTTAATTTGACAGAGTTATTGTTCATATAACACAGTTCAGTGTCCCTTTTTGTTTGCCGGTCAGGCAAGTGGGTCAGAAATCTATTTGCCCAAAGTCAATTTTAACTTGCCCCTGTAAAAATTGTTTAATTTATTAGCGGATGTCGAGTAAGACAAATGTTAATTGCCATGTTTAATCTTTATGTAAGTAAGTGAATCAGAAGTAGGACACATAGATGTTGCCTCTGACAAAGAGCCCGATGTGGCTTTTTACTTGCCCGAGCAATCCTTATTGTTGAGCAGTTTATAAATTTGAAAATGGTCAACATGATCGTTTTTGCCTTTCTAGTGTTAAAGGTACAGGCTTTCTGAAGCAGCTAAAATTATTGCAATATTAACAACCATAGGCTGTATATTTTGGAGGGGCAGCATCTAAAGGAAAATTCTGGGGTTTTTTTTCCATATGTTACAGAACGCAGACGGTGGAGAACTGATTTTGTTGTTGGAAAGACATAATCATACTCATGTATTCTGACTTCCTATCTTCAAAATCTCTACAGAAGATTACATTGTGAACAGAACCTATAGGATTAATGGCTCGGTCTATAAAGATAAGATCCATGTTGGAAATAGAGCAGAAGTTTCCTGTAAACTTAACTCTGCAGTTACGCTCGCTTTGCCGCTGAATATTCTAAATATTTAAACATCAGGTCTGACAGAATGAAACAGTCACAATGTTTATCCTACGTTTGTGTTCAGTTTTTCAAGCTCTCCTGGGATGACTGGTTTGGTCTTTTTAAAAAAAACAACATTTATTATCCGTGTCTTCAAAGCCCCCCCCCCCCCCCCCCCCCAGAGTATGACTTAATCATACCTCAGCTTTTAATCATCATCCTTCATGTTAACTAAAACCATCACTGAAACTCCTTTTTTTCTGGCTGCTTTAATTATTGCTGCTCAGTAGCATTGTCCAGGACAAACTATATGTGGCAGGGCTCAACAAAGATGGATGAGTTCATTTATCAGGCCTCATGTTTTGCTAACACTGTGTGGCCAAGTGCCCAGCAGCCCACGTAGAGTCTCCAGGTCAGTTTAACCTTGAGCACAGGGGGTGTAGCAGTACTGTAAGCAGCTGTAACCCTGCCAAGAGGCAGGGGCACCTTTCACTGGCTGCACTACAATAAGCAGTCATTGTCTGTGAGATCCAATTGTTTTTAAATGGATATGCCCTCAGCCAGAAGGCTACAGTTAAGGTCTTTTTGTCCCAGTGGCAGCTAAATGATATTTATATCATAGCTAACATACCACTGTTTTTATTTGTTGTTCTGCTAAAACTGTATTTTAATCTTCACCCACATATCTATAGGCTGTGTCAAATAAGTTTTCTTGTTCTTGTTGTCCTGCTACCAGCAGAGCCGAAGGGTGAAAGTGATGATTCATCTGTGGTTTGCTCACCTGTCCACCATTTTGATCCAGTTTTCTGTATATGATATCTCATAATCACTGAGTGAGGTTTTCATCAAACATGCTTAGTGCAGTCATGATCTCAGGGGGGATATGCCTGTCTGATTGTAATGGCGCCACAGTCTTACATCTGACCCCATCCTCAGGACAAACTGCGTTTTTAGCAGCCAACGAAGTGAGCCGATAAAACGTGGTTACTTGCCCCAAAGCTTTAGTCAGAGTATAACTTTTTTTGACATGCCCTAACTTGCTCCACCCACTCTGAAGTATCCAAGCTGCTGGAAATATAAATAAAAAGAAGTGGTTCTGGTTTCCCAGTAAAGAAAGAAGATGGAGTGTTTCTGTCTGATGATTGTCAAGATGGGCCCACATTGTATCCTGGGAACAAAATTCGAGTCCAAGGTTTCTAACAGAAATGATGTTTCTGCTACTGAGCAGTTCTGTTCTGCTACCGCCGTGTTTCTGTTCCTCCCAAAACCTCATTTGTGACAAGAAACGATCAGAATAAGCATTGGATTGGGTCACTGTCTTCCAATTGAGGTGTTTACACAAGGCGCTTTTATTCTGATTGGGCTGTTCTTTGTGAAATATTCTAACTATTAGTATGTTCAGTGATGAATTTGCAATACCAACACTGAAAGTATAGATTCCTATTCCTATTCCCTCCTATAAACTAGAATTGCGTGAATGGAGTTTGACAAAAAAAAGTGTCATGAAAAAAAGAAACGTTTATAGTATGGGTAGAAATTATACTTCCATTCTCTAAAATTACAAATGAAAATAGCCTAAATCCACATGAACCATTATACAGTTCCTTTGACAGATTGTTTAGAGACAGAAAATGTACAAGGCATTAATCATGAAGTTAGCAGCAGTATGGCAAGAGGAATAAATCAAAGGCTGCTTTGGTCCCTGCCCCCAAGTTTGGCACCAAAACAAGACCTACTCATCACACAGCGCTGCGACTTATAGCCCACAGGCATGGTTGTGACATTTCTCAGTTTTAAGATACAGAGAGAAAAAATGATAATGAAGTGGCTGGATGGAAATGTCAGTTTTTTTGAGGAAATTCCGCTCTCTGTTTTGTGGTCTGTGCTTATGTGTGCCTTCGTGTCATGTTTGAGAGGCAGAAAAGTGACTACAGGCTGACTTTTGACTTTTTTCCTACCCCCCAGGGGCCACGGCAGAAATGCAGAGCCACAACAATGGCTGACTCTTTCTGCCTGGGAAGAGGTGGGGAGATTGGTGGTGGTGGTGGGGGGGATTGGAAGGGGTGCTGGAGGGGTTTATCTTAGTCATGGTAATTGGTTTGCTGGTGTGGAAGTAGGATCATTCGAGAAAACCTCATTCAGTCTGACTCCCTCCCATTTATCTGTCTGGAAGGCTGCAGGGAGAAAGGGGAGAAGGATAGAGAGAGGGAGGGAGTGAAGGAGTGCTGCTGCAGAGGCATTTTCATACAAAGGCTGGAGAAAGTGAGTGAGTGTGTCTGAAGGCTCAATCTGATGCCAGCCTGAAATGAAGGATACTTTTCTGCATCCTGCCAAATAGCGCTTACTTTTTATCCCCCGGCCATCCCCTTATGACGCCTAATGTGCCTGTTTGCATGCACGTGTGAAGGAGGAAGGTACGGCTTCAGTGTGACAAGGCAGGAGTGCCATCATCAAATCATTTCTCAATTTCAGATTAGATTAATGAAGGCGGAAATTGAACCGCTCTTTTGGGCCCGGCATTGTCTTTAAGCGAAATGGCTGATTCCCAAAGTGCAGTAACGCGTATTCTCAGCTTATCGGTGCAGGTTTTATTAACCGGCGATGAGGCTGATGGAAAGACCTGGGCTCGAAGAATTATATCCACTCTGTGTGTAACGTTTCTGTGAGGACTGTTGCTGAGGCAGCAGGGTCCAGCTGCACAGATATCTCCCCAATCACACGCTGTCAGCTAGCTGTTTTTATGTGTTCCAAGTGGCAAACAGCATGACCGAGTACTGACACCACTGCAGGGCTCCTGAAGGTGCAGTCCTGATGTGTCCAAATGTCCCTGTATCTACAGGTAACTGATTATTAATTTGCATTAGAAGCAGCAGATAATTTCTATGTGGCTATGAAGCTTGCACAAAACGTGTCAGGTTATACGCAGATTTGTCTGTTCTGAGTCACTATAGAAACATGTAAGGGGACATGCTCCATTTAAAGATATTAAGGGCTCGTTCTAAGAAAATAAAATCACAACAATTCTTATTTTCAGGTGATTTTACACCAATAAAAACATACTTATTAATATTATATTCCATCTCTGCCATATTCTGTCAATAGATCACCAGAAATCTTCAATCTGAGCCAATAAAACCAGTCCAGTAGTCCGTCTGTGCGTCTCTTGACCTGTTAAGTTGGATTTTTAGCGTCATCCCGATCTATTGACTTTGATCCTAAAATCTGCAAAAATTAGACTCGATTTCAGAATTATCCTTTCAATAAAAATGATCAAGGCTTGAAGAGAAGTATGTTTTGAACTATTTGCTTGAGTAACTCTAGCCAATCACAGTCAGCGGTGGTAATTGCCTCTTGCAACCCTCATCAAATCCACGCAGGCTCCTCCCCTGTGTCCAAATTTGGGTTTTCTGGTTCCAGCTCAGCACTGTGACCTGACAAAGATAAGATTTGTGTGAAGACATTTACCATTTATCAGTATATAGGTGTAGTTTTTAAAAAATATATTTTTTTCTGATTCTTTTAATGCACACTGTAAATCTTTGAAGAGAACAGAGATCCACATTTTAAAGCATCGTCGTTTGGAGTAAACATGGTTTTCGTATCACTTGTCCAAGTAAAATGCCTAAACAAACATCTGCATCTTGATTCAAATACTCTTCTGCTCACCTCTGATAACTAGTAAGCTGCATTTACTGAGAGAAATGTAGTGAGACCTCTCGTGTCTTTTACTCCGTGGCCCAATTTCACAGGTGATCAGATATGTTCCCCTGGCCCACTCTCCCAACTGTGCTCAATTTGTTGATGTTGCTATCTTTCAACTTTGGCCCACCCTGCAATTTGTTCTCTTGGCCCCAATCTCTCTTTTTGGCCGGCCTGTCTGATTTATTTATTTACGTATTTATTTATTTCGCAGTTTTGTCACTGTTAAATTTCCTCCGTTTTTCGAACGGAGCAGGGAATTTTCGCACAGGCACAGTGGAGAGTCTTGCAAGGGGTCACTGCACACAGATTAATGATATTGGAAGAGAAGGGGGATGTCACCGCTGGGCTTTCTGTCTAAGGTTGTAAAGACTGTGCCGTGCTTGCTGGGGTGACAACTAGACTCCCACAGCGATGCATCATAAAAGGCAGAGTGGTGAAGAGGAGAGATATTTTAGTCACAGATTTATTCATTTTTCATCTGATGTCATTTGTGTCACTCCTTGTTTCATCATATAGATGATCAACATAGAAACAAACAATATATCAATACTAAAGAAGAAGTTTTATTCTCAGTTTCTCTGTCATTTGTGTCCTGTTATAAGCTGAACCTAAGAACAGTCATGTCGTTCCGTCCTTCAGTTATTCTGTCCATCACTTTGGACCAGAACCAGATCTCTGACCTTCATTTTGCAGTTGCTGTCAGGCCAAAATCTAATGGGCATACTGATGTGAAACCGGCTGAGCATATTCACACTCATCTTTTATGTAGGATATTTTTAGTCCCACTACTAGGGAGGCTTTAAGAATGACAACTGACTGACCCTTTTCCCTCAAATTTCTCCCAGTAATAAATGACTAAATGCCTCAGGAGATCAGCAAAACATCAGAGATACTTTAAAGCTGACCTAACGCTGTCAAACTCTCCTCCTCTGGTTTTCTATCATAAACCAACTTGAAAACAGAAACAGGCAGGTTTTTGGCAGAGAAACTCTTCGCAAGTCATCAACATAAGACGCTGATTTGTTTACTTTATCATTTTGGGTTCAAGCTGGTGTGTAATATACCCGCCGCTCCACCATGCAAATGTCTGACCGAGGCATTAAAGAGTACATATGTTTTCATTCTGTGCTCAAGTTGGCAATAATGCATATGCAACGTCTGGTTAAACTTGTAAAATAAAGCTTGCTGAGGAACATTCATGGTGATGGTCACAGTTTGGTTAGGTTTAGGCATCAACATTAGTTTGTTAATTTAGGAAAGCAAGGTGTTTTGGAATGAAATAACAAACCCTGGTCTCCTGTGTGAAAGTTAGGGCTGGCTCTTGTCTGGGTTTTTGTTCTCATTCTGATTCTGCTTATCGATTTTGGTTCTTAATGACTCTCGATTCAGATTCTTTTAGTGTCCTCCTGCGTTCCTCACACCAGAGTTGTTATTAAATGCTAATTACAACAGATAAATCCTGTATATTTTACCAATGGAAGCACTGAGCTTAGCTGACGTTGGCTAGATAATCATAACAACAGCCTCTTTTCTGGTTTCTTGAATATTTGGGGGTTCACTGAGACCACTTTACTGTAACTTAAATGAGTATTTCATCCTTATGAAGCATTTTATAGCATAGCATTTGCTCATGATTCAAAAAGACAAATACATGAGGAGATGGGAAGACATGCATGCATTTAACTCACATCTACAGGTGCAAACAGTAGATGTTTGCAGTGAAATTTGTGCAAAATATTTCTTTTTTTTTCTTTGGAATCGTAACTTTGGAAGCGGTTCTAGATGCCCAGACCAAGAGAAAATGCTTTTTACTCCTTTGCTCCTGTCATTATCGCTCCCTTCTGAGACTGCACCTTCGTACATGCATGTGTTTTTCACACCGAGGGCAAAGTATAAACATGACACAGACCAGAAGATCCACAAGAGAATACTGTGTAAATTACGTGCTTTGTTTTGAGACTGGGCTGTTTTGTTACCTCAGTATGCAAACTGAGATTTAAACCCCTGTTGTGGAACTAATATTGATCATTTTCATTGGTGAGATAGTTAACATCATGGATAGTAATGCCACATGCTATCATCATCTATAGTTTGCAGACTGTGGTGAAAACTGCAACCTCTAGGGGCCGCTAGCCAGTGTTTGTGGATCATTTGTTTTTTTGAGTCAGCATTGCTGCAAAATGTTTGTTCCTCTTTATTGCAGGAAAAAACAACATATGCAGAAACAATCCAAAGCTCTTTATGAAAGAGTGCACTGAGTGATTGAAAGAGCCCATTTCAGAGCTGAAAAGCTGTCATGAATCTATGATCCAGCAGCAAGTCAACACCCAAAAGCTATACATTATGCATTGCATTGTGGAGTATGCATGGCTGCACGGGCCTATACTCGCCCAGATTTTGATGCATCAGCAACACTGCCTTCTGCTCTCTCCAACTCTTGTCCATCACCCCTGCTATTCATAGAGACCATTAATGATTTATTGAATAACAAATCGTGAGTAATGGGACCCTAATCCGTCATCCTACCAGCTGTAAAGCTTGTGGCTTCAGAGATGCTTTCTTTATTTAATTTTCAAGATTTCCAAATTGAATTTCACAATTGCTAATGGATTAATTAAATTTTATTTCTCGGGAATGGAGCTTGGTTTTAGCGGAGTAGGGAAGCTGACCCCTTTGAACTCACACTTGCCTTTACACGATGATGAACACTAACCTCCTCTCTGTATTGTGATGGTATTCCTGTGAAGTGCAGCTGTATGACTCTCACTTGAATTAGCCTCACCATTCAGTTTTGGTGCTGTTGACGTGTTTTTTCTTTTTATAAAGTTGGATGACTTGACAGTTTCAGAGAGCTGCAGCGGAGTGAAGGCTTCTGCTTTTAATAATAGTAGGCAGATTAAACCTCTTTTATTTCTCGCATTCTTAGATCAATCCATAAAACCAGATGGCCTGTGAAGAGGTATTGTGTGTGCAGTGGGGAAAAGCAATATCATTCATATTTTTTAATTGGTTCCCCAAGGGCACTTGATGATGTGAAAAAGACAAGCTCTAAAGTATTACTGAGCCACGGAAATTTTGGAGCTAATTTGAAATTAGCTTTTCCTCTTCTTTTTTAATGAAAACACGTTCAACCTCCACAACATGCACTGGGAAGCCACTTCATTGTGCATAAGTGAGTGTGATATATGAAGACTGCCATGTCCACATTTCGATGTTAGGCGGTTAACTTTACACTGCAGCAAATTAGCTCTTCTCAGCAGATGTTCTTCACTCCGGGGGTGAGAAAGAAGAACTCAGTGATGGTCCGCAGGTGGCGAAAAAGTCAAATATCCCCACAGCGGGGTGAGGTTTGGTGGTGTGGAGACAATAATCAAAAGTAGAGCTGACAGGAAATGGACCTTTTCTTGGCATGCTTAATAAAGAATGACACTAGTGGTTTTGCAAGTTTTAGCCATTTCCAGTGAAAGCAATAAGTTTTGAAATTTTTTGAATGCACAGTATTTTCATATCTGCGTGCTGGTGGCTGCAGGTACCTGGTGGCTCGTGACATCTATGGCCAGAGGCTTTATGTTTTTTGGTTGTCTGTTCACCTGTCCCATTCTTGAGAATGCTATATCTCAAGAACACATTGACAGGCAAAATCATTCTTGAGTTTGAAGAAATTCCCTCAAAGTTCACAGTCGCCTCACAGAACACATTGGTGTGCAAAAGTCGACGCTGTGACGTGAAATAAATCAACTTAAACCTGCAAAACCATTTGTATGGCCCTTTCCATATCTGTTGTGATATCCCATACACACCAGCTGCTTCCTCTGTTATGTAAATGCATCTGACGTCAATATTTCAACACGGCAGGCCAAGGCAAAGGCACATACAGTGACCAAGCAAACTGTTGTGGTCTTTGAAATTTGCTCTCACAGTGTAGATGATATCGGAGCTATGCTATATATTGGAGCTTGCAACATATTTGACGCAAGTAATATTGTATTAACCAACAATATATATATATAAAAAAAATGAGCTGATATACCTCCAGTCGCTGGCACTGTAGCAGATGTTATGGCACTTGTGGTCAGACATTCACATCCAATTTGATGACAACCTGATAACCTGAAACCCACTGCAATGGCCACGGCAGGCGGGAAGCACAGCATCCAGTGTGAATTAAACATAACTTTTTGGTGCGAGTCAACACCCTGATGCAGTCGGAGTGTTCCAGACTCAAAACTTCAAATGAATATGGCTCGTCTGTGCCGTTCAGTCTTCACGTTTCCAGCCTCACAGTCAAAGAGTCTGACTGCCCTCAGGTTTAAGAAGTGCACAGATGGTTATGAGACTCATGCTTGCTGTAATCCCCAGGTTATGGAACATAGTTACGTGATTAATTAATAAGCTTCACCAGGCTGAAGGTATGCTGTGGTTTGGAGCCAGGAAAATGGCCCTAACTCCTCCGCTCACAGCAGGACTGTTCCAAGGGGGCTGGAAAATGTGCAGTAGAACTGCAAAGCCCACAAATAAACCATCAAACCGTGTGTCACCAGGAATGAATAAGGAGCCCTTATTAAGTCATCGTGCATCTGAATAAATGATTCAAATGTGTGCAGGAGAGTCTAACTCTGAAGATGTGCTTTGCATAAAACCATCCTTGCTACCGATTCAGTCTGCAGGAGCTGGCACTAACAGTGTTGGCTTTCAGGTAACAGGACAGCATCCAAATTCCCCCTCAGCTTTGTGAGACACGTACAAAAGATTTTTTTTTCTTTTACAGCTCACACTTTGAAATGCACACTACAGTGTGATAAAATCTTGGAACACCTTTATCCAGTTCTGTTTTACAATATACAGCACACCAGTAAACACGTCATTCCCCCATACAGTATAGTGCCATCGGAAAGATTCCAGACCCCAAACTGCGCGACAGTAGTTTCACTTCATTTTCAGCTGAAATAATTCTTAATCATAATGCAGCTTCTTTCTAACACAGATGCTTATGTAACATTTTCATTCGTGCATGAAATAATTAAACCCCTCTTGTACCCTGAAAAATAAGTCGACTGTATGTTCAGCATCCCATGAAATACAGCATTTCAGAACCCTACACATATTTCCCTTCAGACACTTGTAATGCTTTTGGGTGTGACTGGAGCACTTGCATGTAATGTCAACATGTGACATTTGCTTTCTGTACTGTTCACTTCACTGTTTCCTAAAAGAACTCATTTGCACCAAATCTTCAGTAATGTCACGTTTTCTGTTAAATGCTTTCGAGTCGCATGTTTTGCAAACAGCATAATAATTGTGCTGTTAATGGTGTCGGATGGCGGTTAGAGGAGGTTTTGCACAATATACAATGCTCTGTTCAGTTGCCGTGGTCAATTAACATGCTTTATGGTTCATTTGTTGGATCTTTTAACACTGATGTGCCAAATTTTCATGATGTGCAATCTGATTCATTCACATCTTGGTTGTTTAAACAGCTTTCATTGCCCTGTCTAATCGTGGCCGTTGCTGCTGTGGCCTTGTTTGTGCCCGGCTAAAATTGCAGTTTTTAATTTCTTATATTCATCATCCAGTGCATTTGATCGGTACCTGAAATATTGGCCTCTGCCTCACACTTGCACTGGCTCACCCATGCACAACTATCCTGTCAAAATCTAAAATTCAAAGATAAAATATTAGAGTTCTTCAGTATGGTTCCTCTTGTTTGCACACAGGCATCAAATGAGAACTTAAGTGCCATTTGAAGACCCAACATTGTATATGCAACATACAAAAATCATGATCTTTGTGTTTTTATTCATTGAATTTAAATGCAATAGTGCAACCAGCACTTCTCAGTAATTAGCATTTATTCATGCTGATGTTACTGCCTTGACATAGTAACCTACACTGCTCTCTCTGAACACGGTACTGCTTGACTTTACAGTTAAATATAATTAGTGTCATTTACCTCTTTCGAGTGAATAAATTGAGGGAATTCAATGCAAAGCAAAATATTGGGCAATTATGGCAGGCCGGGGAAGCTATGAGGATATACTGATTGTTGAGTGATGTTACATTTTGTTGTAAATAACTTAAATACCCTTGTAGTGCAATGTTTGAAGTAACCGATCCTCTGGTCTAAGTGTTTGTCTAAGTGTTACTATTTTCTTGGTATGTTTGGAACCTGGCTGCATCCTACTGCTTCTCCCGTCTCCTTCCACAAATTCCTACCTTTTAGGCGTTTTTGTAGCAGTGAATTGTGCAAATGTAGAAGTGGAGATAATGGAGCAGATGGTCTCGCCTCGAAAGACTCGGCGTGTCACACACAAAAAGTGACAGAAGTATGAAGGATGTTAAAAGAGAGCTGGAGGTATAAGTGTAAATAGTGCTATTTTTTACATCTCTGCACATCTGGCCAGTTGTTTTTGTAGAGCATGTGTGATGGTTTTTTGAAAGTTACAAAAAAAATTTTGTCATGAATATTTCAACATACAAAAGAACATTTTGTCCATTTATTTGCAGCAGCAATAATAATTACTATTAAAAACACATGAGACAGTGATTCCTCCATTAAAATGCCATTTTCGCTACAACTGATCTGTGAACAAATGCAGTTCCCTTATTTACATGTATTTGTTCACAGGTTAGTGATGACCTGACGAATATGGCGCCGATGTCAATGTCTGATCCAAAGGCCAATGCAGTATCTATGTATATATGTCTATGCACACACACACACATCACAACGAATTGTGGGTCAGAATAGCTGGAAAAGCATGCTGGCTTGCATATGAGACCAGGTGCAGCATTAAGCACTGTGGCATACTAAATCCTTTTCTGACATACTAAATAGTATGATAGTATGGGTAATGGAACACACAGCAAATTTTCTTCCCAGGAGGGCTAAGTCATGATTTGCCCCACTCTGCCTCTGATTGGCTTACCCTGATAATTCTTACCTTAACCCTAGCCAATCACTCTTCATGCCTAAACCTAACCAACCCAACCAATGAAGCCAATTAGTTTCAGCCAATCAGAAACACAAAAAGGCAGGTCATGAATTTGCCTGTGAAAAAAAAAAAAAAATGACAACGTTTTAGAGTTTCCTTTTATTGTGACCAGTTCGAGACGCATCTGTGCATTTTTCCTGCTGTTTAATCAGCCTCTCTTTATGCCACACCTGTCAGGTGGATGGATTATCCTGGCAAAGGAGAAGTGCTCACAAACAAAGATTTGTGAACATTATTTGAGAGAAATAAACCTGTTGTGCACATAGAGGACGTCTGAGAGTTTTAACTAATGAAGTGCTCATATTTTTGTTGGCTTTGTTATCTTTGTAAATCTTCACTAGAATTTAAAGTTCTGCAAACTGACTAGTCTATCTGTCATTAGGTTTTTTTTTTTGTTTTTTGTTTTTTTGCAGTGTCATCAAAGTTTTAAAAATCTTGATTTCAGCTGCCATTGCGAGCACTTTTATAGGTGTGGATCTTAGCATAATCAAAGGTAATCATAATCTCCTTGCACTGGAGGCTCCATCCATACATTCACTGAGTGAGCCAGCTCTGGCACATCAGCGCTGTGTTGAATCAACCCAAAGAAATATATAAGTTACTCAACTTATGCAGCCCTACACACACACACACCACTACAGGATCTTCAAAGATAATGCATGTCAGGTCTGAGGTCAGGATGGAGGAAGGATGGCAGAACCAGATCTTACACCTATCTGATATAATTCTAAGGATTCAGCCTGCCTTGACTTGTGTGCACACCTTATGCACTTTGACATTCTGCGGGAGATGTTTTCCATATTTGTATACCGTGTCTCGGTGGCAGCTGAGTAAAGATGCATGTGCAAATAGTGGAGAACTTTATGTCCACAAACTTACCGTAGAAAACATTGCTGAGGTTGTTTTCTTGCAGCCTTGATGCTGCTATAGCACTATGCAGAAATTAAATGGGCCCCAGAACAGGTTTGAGTAAAAGGAGGGGAATTTTAACTATTCTTTTTAATTCTGTTTTATGAGCCACGGCAGATTCTCCTAACAACAATTGCACTCGGCAGATAATGATGGCTTAAATATATACTCAACTGGGGCCTCGTAATTAAATGATTTGAGGGGGTATGCAGCGAGCTGTGATTGTGTGCCAGTAACTGTTTTGTTTCTGATTATGCTAATACTGGGCATATGGAGCATACAAGAATTTTCTCCTAGTTTGGCTGGTGCAGGGAGGCAAAAGTGACATCGCTCCCATTCACGGTGGTAATGGAAGGGGTCTTTGCTTGAATAAGGCTCCAAAAAAGCATGGCATTTGAATTGTTTTGGTTACTTGAACTTTAAGAGGGATTTGGCATGCGTGCTCATTCAATGAATAAAAATGATGTGAAGTGAGTGTGTGAGCGAGCTGAAGGAGCTGCACCCTGTGATGCTGCTCTGACTTGCTCATCAGAATTTCAGAGTCATTTTGATCTTCGGCGTCGACGTCGTCCGGCGTATTCGGCATGTTGCTGTGAAATTTGTCCGGTTTCTACCATTCAGTCAACGTGGCGTCGGTGCACAACTGTTGCGGTGACGGCCGTCTGTGACACTTGAAAGGATGAAAAAGATTTCACGCTGTCACCCAGTTCTTGATCATTTGGTTCTGTCGAGGGTTTGGCGATCACATCTGTTTTCATGTTGTCAGTCGTGGTTACTTGTGATTGACAATAGATGATCCAATTGCCATGGAGTGGTAGGAGAGGAGGAAACAATGCAATGCAACCCATCGGTGAAATAACAGAGTTAAGAAATGTAGAAAGAAGAAAACACCATAAATGGTTAAAACATAAATCAGCACAAACATGAATATTACCAGCATAAACCACAATTTTCTGAATATTGCAGACACAAACACAAAGTAGCCTAATATTTGCAACCTGTGACATAAAACAGCAAACTGAACAAACTGTTCAGTTTATCACGAGGCTGATGGGAAAAGTGACCACAGGCTAAGCCTTAAAGGAGCAATATGTAGCAACCGTATGTTCAAAAACGAGTACTGCAGTCCAAATAGTGAGTCGGGGTCATAGACTGCATATTAAGATTCAATTCAGTTCCAATACCAAGGACTACGGTTCGATTCTAGAATGATTAGTGATGCGTCAGAATTTTAAACTTTTAAGGCAGAGGGTGCTGGGTGGTTTGTATCCATCTGCAGTTGCTTATACTCAGCCGTTCTCACAAATTTTCACAAGCGTAGACATGACACACGTTTATGTCTGTCATGTTTTACAATCCAGCTGGCTCAGCTTTAAGAAACCTACAGCACAGTCTTACAAAACAGAATTGGGTGTTAAATTTCCGATTGTTAGCTTTTCTGTATCGATTCATGATCTTTCAAGGGAGAATCACAATGCATCTAAGAATCGATTATTGTCCCCACCCCTGATATTAAAATGTGCTTATAACTGTTAAATGTCCGTCAGTGTTAATATAAGCCCCTTGAAAATGAAAGTCCACTGCTACAGAAATAGACACTCTGCCTGTCTCACTACCTGCCACATATTTCTCAGTTTAACCGTTCCAAACATTTACTCCTTCTAAAAGATTATTAATGATTTCTTATGAGTCATAAACAGACATTAATTCATTCGGTGAACATTCAGCGTTAATTTGAACTCTAATTAATGTGTAACAGGCAAACAATAATGCAAGTTAGTAGCCATGTTGTCAGAGATGTGAGTATTTCAGCTTAGCAGGTTTCCTTGATCTCTGGTGACATACGGTCATTTGATGATTTATTATTTATTATTTTGACCGTTACATGATGGTCTCACGCTAAACGATGTTTTCCACTCAGTCCTATGCTCTGATAAGGTTTGACAGAGGAGAGATGACGATAGGAATCATAAGGAATCAAGAAGAGGATAAATGGGTTCCTGTCGATAACCAACAAATGATGAGTGTAGATTACGTCTCTTGGTGGCGATAATCAAATTAATGGAAAAGATCTAAGACTTTTCCAAACAGATAAGGTTTTAAAATTCACTCATTACTTGTGCTGATTAGCAGAGTTCAGCGGATGGATATGCCGCCTCACCAGAAAACATCTCTAAATGCACAGTAGGGTGCAGATTCTAGAAATTATAATACCGTAGTTAGTTTAAATCACCCCAGTATGGGCGTAGCAAAAAGCAATTGTCGACCATGCCTTCAGTCGTCAATATGAAATCCAATCACTGGCACAAGCCTGGTTCTTACATGTTTGATCCTCTGGAGGATGAGAATCGCCACTCCTCCGCATACAAGGATTGAGCAAAATTACAAATTCTCATCGTGATTGGTTGCATTTGCATTTGCATTGCTCCTTGTAATATAGCAGATGCCCAGAGTCTCTGTTTGATTGTCTCCTGGCCAAGTCCCTCATGGAGGACTTCACCCCATTCTCCCTCTCCCACTTCTGACAGACCTCGGACACGCTGGCACTTTTAAATGAAAAAAAAGCCACTTCTGAGTACGATCAAATCACAGTGAGGCCGGTGCACACAGATCATCCCTCAGAGCTGCGGGAAACACAGAGGCTTTTACTCCAAGCAAGCCGAGTGAATTCACAGAGGACCCTAAAAGCCATGTAGCCTGTCAGGCTGTATTTATAGAATGTCCACCCGGCAGCCATGTCCTGATTCTGGGAAAACACAATATAATATTTATATAGTGTGAAGAGAACAATGTAGGGAACGGGCTTTATGTGGGGGCAGATGTCGACAGTTTGTCCATACATCAAACGGAGAGTCATGAACCCTTGATAAATTAACATTTGTGGCCAAATCGAGGAGTGAGGCTGAAATGACATGCTTATCTCCTAATTTGATACAATCGCTATACATTTGATATGTATTACAGTTCTTAGATACTGTGATTATGTAAGTGTAAGATTTGATTTGATTTTTTTCCCCCTTTAGTATTATCTTTTGGCCATTTTTGCCTTTGACAGGGACAGCTGAAGATATGACAGGAAAGGGAGTAGAGAGAGTTAGGATGACACTCAGCAAATAGGCTGCAGGTGGGAGTCAAACCGAGACTGTTAGCCTCAACATATGGGGCGCGTGCTCCACCAACTGAGCTACAGAGCTGCACATTTTATTAGCTTTTTTAACAGTCAGCTATGGGAAAAAGTTGAATCACACACTCTACATCATGATATTCATAAAAACAGTTTACATCACCATGTCAGTCAGTTTTTTATTCCAGCAGCACCATTACTATACTGCATATTAAAGTAGTAAATAAAATACCTTATGAAGTACACCGCTGCATTTAGCTGTTACTGCTCAGCAAGCTAGTGCCGTAAGGAAATGGATAATAAAATAAAATTGTAGCATTGCAACATTAATAAAGCCCCTGGCTGTATTTTTAAACCAACTGGGAATTTAGAGTTCGAGTTTTGACCCTTAGAGTGTTGAAACCAGAGTGGCAGCCTGAAATAGCACCGAGAAATCAGTGGTTATTAGTTTGTTTCCACAGATCATAAGGAATGTACACTGTAAAAAAATAAACTAAGCTGTATTTATTTTAACTTAAGTTAGTGTCCGGGCCGCGTTAACATTTTTTGGTCGACTGAATTTGAAAATGAGTTGATTCAAGACAAATAAACTTTTCTTGTCAAATATATTTGTTATTAATTCAGTTGTACTTGAGAAAACATGTTCAATAAGCTTAAGTGTTTAAGTTGAACCAACAACTGTTCAGTCTTAAGCAAATTTTGATTTCCTTTCCCTTTTTTGTGGAAACAAGCAACCATGACTAATCTTAAAGTGTATTAGAGCGAGCAAGTTTTCTTCGAAGTATAAAAAGGAAGGGTCTCAGGGGAATTTTAAATCTCAAATATTGCATGTTGGAAAGTCTGCTAATATTGTGATATGAATATGATGTTTCTTTAAGAACTCAGTTCAATGAGTTGATTGAAGTCTGTACAGTATGTTAATTCAACTCATCATTTCAAGTGACTTAAAGTTCAAGGGTTCGGAAAATAAGTACTCAAAATTTTAAGTTTAATTCACTTGAATAAATAAAATACATATTTACGTTGAGTTATTGAGAAAAGATTAATAAGTTCCACTAAATTCATGTATGACTTTTTACAGTGTATGAGGAAACATGTTTAATGTCAAGCATGTGAAGCGAAATGGATCAGTTTGTTCAGCTAATATTACCAAGATAATGATGCTAATTTCCATTAGCGCATTAATGGTAATTCCCATTATGTGTTATAGCATCAAGCTAACAGTCTAAGCATTTACATATTTATAAAATTGATTTAGGAATTGTAGAATAAATAAATAAATAAAATAATCACTATACTTAAGAGAATTTTTTTTTCATCATCATGGAGCTGGGGACAAATATACATTTTCACTCAGATGTTACAGTGTCTGTTTAATTAGCTTGAGTCTTAAGCCTCATTGTAACATTCTCAGTTTGTTCCCAGACCATTAAATGATCCGCTTGTTTCATAGGACGACAACAACCTGATGCACAATTATCACGTTTAGTTGCTTTCCTCAAAATGGAGCCCGCTGCAGTGACAAAATAGTGGAAATAATAGGTGTCAAGACTGAAACCAATAATATCCTGGCTTCCAGTACATCAAGACGCGTGATTTAATTGGAAGTGCCACGCTGGTGTTACAAAGTATGAAATATTGATATCACATTTTTGTGTCAGTCCTCAGAAACATGTTTTGTGTTTACCTCACCGGCTGCTGTTACCAAACAGTCTAAAGCCCCGCGGGCTTTCTTTCCATGCGGCTTGTGTTTAGCATAATAGGCACAGTAGTGCACTGCCCCGGCGTTTTGCCTCTGTCAGCCCTATTAATCGGAAGTCAAATCACTTCCATTAGATTTCTGGGGTAAAGCATTTGGCTGGTGGGATTTGCTGAAGCAGGACAGAGGGAGAAAAAGGCAGGAGAGGGGGGAAAAGATAGAAAGAGGAGCACAAGGCAGAGAGAGAATGGCTGCTGCTGATAAGCTGCAGGCAAGAAATACGCAAACCACCGCAGTATATGAGAATGATGAATCAGGGATAATAGTCACCCTGCAGTGAATGTTGTCATCATGGGACATTTTCTTCAGAGACAACATTTACCTGTCACAGCATCTGCGTTCTGAGGAGCAATAATGGGCTTTGTTCCCGGGCTTCGAGGTGCAGCTGGGGTGAGAGGGTGGGGTGGTGGTGGAAGTGTTTGGGGTTTTATAGGAAGAGCGGCCTCAGGGGGGAATGAATTCACTTTCACTGATTTGTGCAGATTGTGCTAAATGGGCCAGGTAATAATTGGCCAAAGTAAAGAGGTCATTCCTTCTGCAGTCATGGAAGTTTGTTCTTACTGATCTTCATAGCTGGACTCAGTTTGTGTGAAGTACAGTGTTTTCGGGGTAAATTATTTTTGAGTTCAGATCAGTTGAGGTCAGTCTAGAGCTGCAATGATAAATCACTTAATTGATTATGAAAAGATTATTAAATCAATTGCCACCTATTTTGATAACCGATGAATCGGTTTGAGAAACTTTTTAAGACAATAAAGTGAAAATTTTCCAGCTTCATAAATGTGAATCTGGTTTCTTTGGTATTTTTCAACAAGGACCCTTTTTTCCCCACGTTTTTATGTGTAAGTGACTCATGGAGACACTCATGGATGAAATTTGTCCATTATTGAAGGAGACAGCTGTATCTGTCAGAGGCAAAACCAAGCTACAACCCAGCAGCACACTGTCGATGTTAAGGCCACTAAAAGTGCTTGTTCTTGTGACCGACAGACTCTGATTGTAACTATAAGTGTCTGACAACATTATGGAAGGGACTGCTGCAGAGCTAGACCTTTTTTTTTTAAAGAGTAATATGTGTTTTCTTGGACCAGAAACAACAGTTTTATTGCTCTTGGAAAACTCACCAGACTCCCGTTGCAGAAACAGTAAATTGGTCGTCATCATCATCAGGATCCTCCTTAGCAAAATAAATAGATTTAAAAGTTAATTTATCCCAGTGTCAGTAAAACTTTTGAATAACTCTTTATAAAAGGTCCGTCTCTGTAGCAAGCCTTTCCATAATGTCGTCAGTAGGGCTGCAGTTTACAATTATTTTCTTTATCAATTAATCTTTCGATTATTTTCTCAAAGAATCGATTAGTAGTTTGGTTTCAGAAATATTTTTCCCAGAACCCAAGTTGATATCCTCAAATTTTACTGTTTGCTGTCACAGAGGACTAAAGAATAAAGAAAATATTCACATTTGAGAAGCTGAAATCGGAGAATTTGACATTTTATCTTAAAATTAGTTAATTATCAAAATAGTTGACAGTTAATCTAATAAAAATCTAATAAACCCCAGCTTTAAAAAGTTTTGTTCTATGTTAGTATTTCCAATAACCATGTTACTGCCAGTGAATCATCATTATTAATGAAATACGTCACGATGAAACCTTTGCAGAATCAGTAAATTCGGATTCAAATACAGTTTAGCTCATTAAACATATCATAAGGTTTCTGAGACTTCAAATAATTATAGTTAGGTTAATATTGCATGTTATTGTGGAATCTTTTGTCGTGTTTCTTTAAAGCTATTTTGGCTTTAGCTGTCACACCCCGTCCTCAGTGTTTGTAGCTGTTGTGTTGCTTCAGCTCAGCTTTTTTTTCTTGTCTCGGTATGGATTGAAGTTTAGGGGCTCCATATGGGCACATTAGACAGCAGCCAGCAGGCCGTATTGAGAGATTATTTGCCGTGCTGAATTCACGGACCCCCGCCGGCCGGCAGGATTCCCATTGCCCTGCTGTTAAAGCTCGATGTTGACAGGTCACCATGACTGAAACCGGAGCAATTGGTCATAGTGGCCCATCTGGGCGTGTGAGAGCTGGGAGGCAGAGCAGCCTGACCTCACACTGCGAGGCACCAGAGTTCCAAGCTGGCATCCGAAGAGAAGGGAGCTTAAGTCCTATTAGAGAGGGTATTACATCCAAACACAGACACGCCACTTATTAAGACAACACTATCTGGGGAACAAAACAGGAGATTAAAGACCCATCCCATTACACTGTGGGTCACAGAGGGCTTCTTGGCACTCTTGTAATCTGGAAACAATCGCCCATGGTCGACTAACCAACAGGGAGTCTGAAAACATTTTGTCTCATTGGGACATTTTTCCTGCGGTGCCTCCGCCAACTGTTGAGGGCCACAAAGGCAAAGTGGCAGTCAATTCACCCTCTATAAGTTTCCATAAGGGCATATTGGTGCAGACTTGCAGTTCAGGTGCACACAGCATGGAAACAAAGTTGTCCCGCCATGCTTTATAAGTCATTACCAAAGAGCAAGCCGAACAGATTTCCTTGGCAGTGTGATCTTGTATTGCATACCAGCCCGCATATCACTTGCTGTTTTGATTTCTTGCCTTTCTGCCTCTCGACACAGCTGATGGCCTCTCTTCCAGCGTAGGTAATAAGAGCTGAATGCATTAACCTTGTTTTCATTTACTCCCCGTGGATACAGCACGGGCCCACCAAGTTGGAAATTCTTCTTCTTTTTGGCAGCGTACTTTATCACTGCTGGCACTTTGTTAAATCTGGGGACCTTTTCGTGACCCCCCTTCTCCGGTCCTGGGAGAATTCTCCTGGAGGTGACTGCCACCTCTTCTCGTGCTTTGGGAGTTTCTCAGCCCTCGATCCATGCCTCAGGCTTGCATGTGCATGCCTTAAAGGCCTCCCAAACTGCAGCTGCCAATAAAAATACAGATCGCACCTAGGACAAAGCTGTATTTTGAGCTGGGGTTTGATTTTTACTCTTCAATTATGCTGGAAAAATATATTTTACAAGATCAAACTCTTGGCTATTAAACTTTGTAGCAGAAGTTTTTTTTTTTTTATTAAATGTAGACATGTTGCAGATGCAGTGGTATTTAACAAGTTTGGTAGGAGGTAAGGTAACTGCGCCTAGTAAGCTAGTGTCAGTTAGCTGGCCATGCTAACTTTTGCAGCTTATGTTAGAGCAGATGAAGAAAGTTTAATACATTCACCACACATGTGCTCTTGTGTTCCACGTTTTTAGTATTGCTCTTCTCAGAGCCTCCTGCACACAGCATCAGCGTGTAGAGAAATGGAAAGCTTGACAGCTCTAGTTACGGGTGCTAAGCTATGATTGGATAGCTGCTGTTTGGAGGTGGGGCTTAGTGAAAGGCCAGTTAGTTGGCAATTAATTTAATATTCAATTAATAATATTAATCCTTGCAGCTCTAATGGGTGATATAGTTATGATACTGAATGGCTGCAGATTGAATGTAGATTTTAACTCCCTGTATATCTATTTTTTGCTAAATAGACAGGAATTGAACAGACAAGGAACATGTGTGAGGTTACTTCAGAGATCGAAAAAGAAATACGTGCAAGTTGAAACAACAGGAAAGATTTATTTCATCATCTCTCAATTTCATTTTCATTTTAGGTAGAATTTAAACGCAACCACACATACTCATTTTGCACTAATGACATTTTCCTCCGCAACCCTGGGAAAATAAAGCTTAACCAAACTCACTTACCACACATTCACACATTCTGCTGTCAAGATAATGAAATCTCGTGTATATCTACAGAGGTTAGAGCAGTGTCACTACAAGAAGTCAGCCTTTTCGAGGTAATTGAGTTCATAAAATTTAATGGAGGGTATTACTGCTCATGCCTAAATAATTTCCCCTGTAAAAACCTCACTGGGCCTGCTTTAACAGCTCCTCGGTTTTCATATCTCCCATTCTACTTATATATTTGCATTTTGATTCATAGGTGAGCATTCTATAGATAACATACAGTCAGCGCTGTTACATTAACAGTGTGCACAGGCTGTCTGTGCTACACCATGACCCTGCTTCTGCTCCCCTCTATTCTGCTCAGCATTGCCATGCATTTCAATACGCGCTGGGGCCAGAAGCACAGTTGGCACTCTCAAACCTGATCGTGCTTTTAATGTGCACAAGCTATTAATCAGCAGTTTTATTCTAGGCCATGGGGTTTATGAGACACACTGTTACTAGGACTGTGGGTTGCCCCGCATATTTTTTCAGCCCGTCACATTGTAACAGCTGCTTCATGCCACCGGGGGAACTTTGAGGAAGATTTAACCAATAAAACCTGTAAACCCTGGCCTGTGACACACAGGATGCAAACTACGCTGTCACTTTTCACTGCCTTGCATGCCAAGGCAGTCCGGTTAGTTAAAGAGGCTTGTTTAGATAATGCCATACTGGGATTAATATGTAGTTGACCAGTTCAGAGGCTGGGAAACAGGAGCTTTGATGCTTTTGGTGTGTATGGAGTCAATAGGCTGCAGATCAGGAGCTTGTTTGATACTGAACCACTGCTTAGCTTTAATTTGATTACCTCAGTGTCTGAGAGTGTATTAGTGCTCAACAGGGACAAAGTTTGAGAACAATTAAAGCATTCAAATTTAGTATTTAATTTTAAAGGGATTAAACTTTCGTAATTAAAAAAGTTGCCACAAAAGATGATGAAAGATAAGTGGAATTGAGCGTTAGGAAGTCGTGCCAATTAAGACTCAGGTGATTTTGTCTTTGGCTGCCTTATGATGCTTTTTTAGCAGGGATTTAGCAATATAGGGATTTATAGGGCTCATCCTCACCTCTTTACATTAGAGAATGTGCGTTTCAGTCATGGTGGAGTGGTTTAAAAAGTCGTGTCCAGGTTTACTAAAGACAACCTTTGCAGAATGCCAGAGGACAACATCCAGTGAATAGTTTGGAACTTTAAGACAACTTCTTGTCCTGTGGTTTAAATGAGCAATGTGTAGTAACTGAGCTTGCAGAAATAAGTACAGCAGTCCAAATAGCAAGCTGGAGCCATGGACAGTATATTAAATATGTTGAAATCCTGTTAAATATATGATCTATGGTTAAAGCGAGTTGTTTCCACCCATCACCTCTTCACTCCCCCAGACTTGCAGAAGCTCAGGCTGCCTGCAAGAACAGTGCAGGAGCGCAACACACGCGTAGTTAAGTCCTACACTGTGAAGTGATCAGCTGTTCAAATGTTTGTCGATGTAAAGTGAAGCCTTATCTGAATTATCTGAAAACAAAAGCTCACTGCTCTGAAAATGCACACTGAGTTTTGAGTTAAGTGGCTTCCTGATGCAGCACCTGCCAGAATCCATTGACATATTGCTCAATTTAACTGTTATAAACAAACTGTTCCCTTGAAAATATTATTAATGATTTCTTGCAACTCATAAACCGACACTAACTCATTCAGCGAACATTCTGCATGAAATTGAACTCTATCGTGAAAGTATTTCAGCTTATCATGGTTCCTTGAGCTTTGATGACACATCGTGATCATTTTTTGATTTATTGTACAAAATATATTGCAGTTTTCTTCTTTAAATCACCCGTATTTAATAATTCCCCTGTTAATTTGTCCACATGTTTTCATGTGTAGAAAGTGAAGTTACCTTCAAATCAACCAAAATATCTGAATGGACTTAGAGAGACTGCATTGTTTGGAGGAAGCCAGAATATGTTTGCCTGGCATTTGCCAGACTAATTTGTAAATATGAATTATTCTGCAACCTCTAAGTTAATTTTTGATTTTCAGAGGGCTTTATCGACACGTGCAGAGTAAAATGTCTGTGGACACTGGGGGATAAGACCTGCAAGCAACCAGAGCAACAAAAAATGTGACAATGTTTCAGAGCCTGAGGTGTTGGACCTGCTGACTGGATGGGACTGGACCAGAGCCGCGAAACGTGTGACATTATTTGACTTTTCAAATCTGGACCAGTGACGCTCCTCTGTTGTTCATCGTATAGAACCGGCCCATATTAAATAAACTGTTATGATTGGCTCAACCGGATCCAAAGATGGTGGAAAGGGAACATCATGCTAATAATATGCATAAATAGGACAAAACACAAGCATAAGTAGTAGTCTGCAGTAGTCCTCCTCCTGGTTAGGTGTGCAAAAGTAGACTAATATTGTGTTTGGATACTTCTCCAGCTTGTGCTCCAAAAGCAACAATCCTTGTTTACTTTGTTGTTTGCACATACACTGGGAAGTGTTGGCATTATTTAAGCACTAAATGCATTTTAAGTTGAGTGTCAATATTTTAAGTGGCTGAGGGAGTAAGTAAATAACTCGAGTACTTGACAATTTCTATCTGGCACTTCTCTTTATAATGCAAAAGCTTTGTAACTCCATTAAATTAGCTTGCATTGTGTCTGAAATACCAAATTTCTCTCAGTTTACTATTGTTTGCAGCAGCATGAAAGAATAATTTGGAGTTGCTTACAGAGCAATTTAGACTGGCTATGCTGAGATCATAGCTTATAAATTGGGTAGAGTGTGATTTTCAACAGAGGAAGAGTTAAAATGGCTCTTTTTTTAATTCTAGCATATCAAAATGTAGCTGTGTTGGGAACATTTAGTGGTGCAGAATATTTCAGAAATATGACATGCATTATCTTTCTGAATGAATGGTCAGTGAGGGGCTGCCAACATGCTTTTGGAACATGTTATCAAAGGAGAGGGGGTGTAAGAGCATTCAACGGGAATCAAAACAGGCTTCATGCAAATGAAAATTATGGTACAAAGGATTTTATCTCCCTCTGCAGTGAGCAAACCAGCTGAATTTTAAGTTTCAGATATCAAGAATATCTGAGGACAGGAACAAAGTACCTAAATGACATCCTGAGCTTTTAAAACATAAAATCAGTGTAAAGTCTTTGACACAAGGGTTACGTGTGTCTGTATTTTAAACTGCACTGGTGTAAAATCAATCTAAAAAGCTGCCTATAGTAATGCAAACATATTCTGCATTCATAGTAATTTGTTTACAACTAGGACCTGACGGATACTGGATATTTGGGGCAAAAGCAAATACAGATTTTAGGGAGTAAAAACATACTGATATTGTTATATTGGCAGATATTCTTTACACAGAACATAATATACAGCAACAATCCCTAAAAAATGGTTAAGACTTGTTTTATTTTCTCTTTAAAAAAGTTTTAATGCTAACACTAATACAACTGTGAAAGGCAAATATCGGGTCAGTAATAGTGGTTGGCACTATTTCCAGCAAAAATTCTGGTATAGTCCTTTAACAGCTAAATTACTCTGGGCTATTACATTATATTTGCTCCCAAATAGCTCATTTGTGGTGCCATGTTTGTCATTAGAAGAGTGACAGATTAAAATATTACCTCATTAGGTAAATGAGCGTCTTCTTTCATCGTCATGTTGTGCAGTTATTGACAAGTGTCAGCAAATCTGAGATAGGTGTACGCCGCAGAGCCACTTAGAGACTCATACTTCAGTAACTACATGTCTGTGCCAGTGATTTGTCCTGTGTCCACCGCAAACTAACCCCATATGACCCTGGGAGAGGGCCGCGGCAGGAGTCAGCAGACGGGCTCCCTCTCAGGGAGCTCCAAGAGGTCACAGGGGCATCACTCCAAAACTTTGGCAAGGGTATCCTCCCATCTGTTGAGAAAATAAGTGCTGTCCAATGACTGGCTGTCCAGTCGACTGGGGCAGAGCGGCCGTGGGTAGGCGGAGACAGACAGGAAGCTCCATGCCAACAGCTGCATCCCTGCAGGGAGGGCTGTTTGGAGTTTCCATGCATGCATCCATCCTCTGCCCTATCTGGTTTATTTAAACCATGCTCTCAGGACATTTATTACATATTTGCATATATATGAGGGCAGCTATTTAAACAGCTCTGAGATCATATGAGACTGAGGACAGAAAGTGAGAGATGTCCTTCCATCTTGAAATCAGAGCATAATAGCGAGCAACCCTGCAGTTACTGCCAGTACAATACAGAAAGGTATTGCATTGAATTTATATGAAAGATGCAGTGGACGCTGTCATCCCGTATCCTCCACAACGATGTTAAATCATCCACATTAAATGTTTCTGCTTTCCTTGGAGGCTCGTCCTGGACTTAAACATGTTACCGCTTACGGGTGTTTTCGGGGGGAGTGAGGCACCGAGACGCTGAATATAGATTCACACGTAGCTCAAGGTGTCTTCTGAGCTGTGAAAGGCTGAGGCGTGACAAAGATTCTGTTGATAACAAACTGTAGGTCAAAACTCAAAGCAAATTCATGGCGTGAGGAAGAGGTAACATCGGGGTTAACATCTTGCTGATAGAAGGTGAATAGGTTCATGTGGTTCGCTCTGCGTCCTGCCCATTCCCAAACTAATTTAGTCTTCTACAGGGAAACTGAGGTTGAACCTGGTTTGCCTTTGTGTATTCATTATGCACTTCCTAGTGGGCTGCTAAACACTGCTGAAGCTTTTAGAGAAAGACCTAAAGTGAGCTGCGCAAAGTTTGTCTTGTTGTCGGCGTGTCACGCTAAACATTTCATTAAAAAATGTTTTGTGATGCAGTTGAAAGCTTGATTATTGATGATCTGGGTCTGTCTGGATCTCTTTTCAGCTGGAAAACCTCTTAAAGTGATAGTTCACCCCAAAATCAAAAATATGTTGTTTTTTTTTCCCCTCCAGCGACGCACTCAGTGGCACAGGACACACCCACTGAGCTGGAGGACGAGTGAGAGGGAAACGGCCTGTACGGGCAGAATATTTTCATGTCTAACACGTTGAATTAAGGATTTATTTCTACCAAATCAGATTTGGTGATTGTTAGAACAGTGAGAAGACTGACCAAGATGGTTTTAGTTATTTTGCTTCTGTCTGTCTAACAAATTTAAACGAAGTGTTAACAAGGTAATTAAAGCTCCTGTTAGTTTGGTAAAAGAGAGAAACTTGGATTCAGAGGGTTGTATTATTCTATTTGATAAGGAAAACAGGCATTCTTTCTGGACATTTTGTGAGTTTATTTTGTCACAGCTCACACGCATCTCTTTTGTCTTATCATATTTAAACATAGGTGGCAGCTGGTATGCGATAAAACTCCAATTTCAAACCATTACTACTTTGATTCTGCAGCAACACAGCAAGGTGACATTTTCGCTTGGTTATGTGGCCTACTACTCTGAGGTGATTGCCTCCAGTTTTTCCTTTGTTTTGCCTCCAGCAACACTGAGACGTAATCATGATGTTGACTTTAAAAGGGTCCGGAGCTTTTGGAATTAACATAAGAATGATACCAATAGGCAGGAATGTTTCCTTTGCATGCTGGCTGGGCTCTAACCTCCAGAGGGAGCAGGATCACTCCTCCCTCAGGTTGAAAGAATCCAGTTAAGATTGTCCAGGATGGGTTGTGGGCTTACTGGCAACTCAAATATAAGTGAATATTCCCTAAATTCATAAAATTTCTAGGTCATGCAGGTTTGTTTTACTGTACTTGTGCAACACAAGCTGCTGAATATTTAAATGCTCCCAGTAGAGGAACTTGTTCTCATTATCTTTTCCTCAAAATCACTTGTGAAATTTAAAGATGAGAGTAGCATACGCATACAGTAGAAACACTCACTGGTGTGCACCGGTGCGTGTCCTGCCGACTTGTTCTGGCAAATCCCAGCATTCTCCCGGGTTAAGTCTCTGCAGTCTCAAACCCACAAGTCATGTGGCTGCCAGCATGATAGATGGCCACACAACCGATTAACCATGTTTTACGCTCGCTTGAATTAGATAGATAGTATTTCTGTCAGAGGAGTGAGCTGAGACAGGAGGATTAGGATGTGGTGTTTTTCACTACAGCATCGCCTCTGTTGTCTGTTCCTATTTTGTTCCGTTCAAAGAAAAACACATACGGACACACAAACTCAGTCTCCTAGTTGTTTTGGATGCCTGGTGAAACACAAATTCTTGTTATATTTACACCGGGGTGCATGCCAAATCCATGAATATAATGTCAAAAAAGCACAACATTTCAATACATGTTAAAGTAAATTCCACAACAGGCACCACTGCAGAAATACCAGCTGTGGCAAGCATTTTTTTTCTCTCTTATTTCCCTTCCTTTTCTTTCATTTTCCTTTGTCTCTTCACCAGTAAATGGGTTTTCACACTGTATATGGATATTTTCTAAGCAGACTGTGATCGGGATTGTAAAAGTCTAAACTCTTGTTTCAATAAACAGTGAATACTGCAGTGATAAAGAAACAATCAAACTGCTCATTGCATCATGTTGTTGTGAATTTCATTTTAATTATAAAGTTAAGTAGTTTGAACTGTGAACATTCTCATTCTGCTATCTGCCGTCCACCAATCAGGCATAAGAGAATGTGGTAGTTTTCTCACATCACACATGAGTAATTTCATTGTGCTGCTTACAGAAAATCACAAAGTTGCACATTTTATTAGTTTTGCTGATTGTTCAGTCATGCAGTTTATATATTAAAGACTTACTGCTGCGGAGTAAGAAGTGCTAAAGAGATAGAAAAAGGCCAAGAGACTTTAAATGATGCAGCATCTTTTTCAGAATAATTTTGTCTAAGAAGCTCACAAGTTGGTTTCAACTTTTCACCTTTTATCCGTACCGCAATCTGCACACAGTGTTTCCTTGAGTATTTTTAGTCATCTGTCTCAGATGTGTTTGTAATTCAAGGCCCACAAACACAAATATCACAGAGCGTTGCACCCGAGTACATGAACTCATCTCTTTCTTTTCCTGTTGTACTTGCCTTCTGGTAACATGTTGCCTTTTAGTCTGGATTCAGGGGTAATGTCTCTGTTTGTTTTTACAGTGTTTTCCTTTTATCACTACAGTTACAGTTGCACATTCATAACATTGCAAACTATCTATCAGAACTGTAAGCCTGGGTAATTTTAATGTCTGTGATAAAAGTGATCAACTGTTTTGGATGTTCTTAATGGCTAATTCAATTTTAAATGTAATAAGAAAACACTCAGGGGCGGTAAACAATGTCATATGTTTTGGTGAGAGTGAGTAATGTTAGCAGTGCTAGCACCATCCACCCTGCAGGTTAACACACCTGTGATGCATTGCCATAAATAAAGATGGATGATGTGTCCCCACTTCCTCCCACTCTATAAAAATGAAGCCAAAATATCCCGGATACGAGCACCGTCATCTTGCGCTGGTGACATAATATTGTCTGAGTCTGCAATAGTGACAAAGGTTGGACAAGCAGTAGTGACTAGCGATGGTAGCAATGTTATTATGGGTTTATTGCTAACTGTTATTCAGGTGTTATTTGGTAGAAGTTACTAGAATTCATATCTAGATTACCCTCAAAGTATCTTTCTTACCTGCTGGGTGTTTACCAAAACACTGGGCCAACAGGCCACCAAGTCCCTAAATTTGGTGGCTGAAGTTCATTTTTGGTGGCCCAAATGCAAAACACCTGTAAAAATAATATGGAAAAGGCATCCTAACACAACTTAACACAGCTTACCCGGCTGTGACACTTCTCCCATGTTGTGTTTCTTGTGGGAACTGGTGGCACACATTGCAGTACATTACATCCTTAGATGTGTCATAATCTAGCCGCTTAACCTCCTGCTTTTGTTGCCATTTCATCTTTCCCTCTTTTGTGTCTCTGGTTCCTCTGTAAGGATTGACTGGTGGTTTCAGTAGGCCTCGGTAGTCCTAACATATCGGTAGCTGGCTGGTGATGAGGACTGTTCCCTGTTTTGATAAAGACAAACAAGAACTGGGGGAAACTATAATGTTTTGTTAGTGAAGGTTTGCAGTATGCATATAAAACCTGTTGGTTTGCAGACTAACTTTATCTGGCCGTGAGCCGTAGGTTAATGTGACCGAATTTTCTTTATGTTTTAGACTTAAAATTAAAAGCTTGTGAAGGAAAGTTAGCTGTTTTCCTGCCTGTTTACTGCCTTGTCTGTTCCCTCTGCTTAGCTCAGTTAAAGGGTTTTGTATTGTCACTAGACCAGACCTCAAGTCTGACATGTCCTCTTCAACTTTTCAGAGCCTTTAAATTCATTGGCTGTCCACGGTGTCAATCACGAGCGCATTTTACACCCCTGTGAATGTGTCTGGTGCTTTGGTTCGTGTCAGTCTGACAGGAAACAAAAACCAGAGCAGCAACCACAACAAAGGTTGTGAGGAGCTGAAGTTCAAGCGCATCTCATCCCTGTTCAGCAGCGACACATGAAAACTCTCATATTGTCGGATTAGATCCTTTCATCCCAAAGCAACAGTCAACAGCTACCTTTTTTTTATTCCAGGTGTATACTCTGCCGTGGATTATTTTTACACCAGAACGCTCCTCTTGAAAATGACAGAAAAGATTAATCTAATCTATTATTAGATATATTGCATTTCCATATTTATATAGCACTCCATGAAGATTCTACACTGGGCTTTTTTCCTAGCCATATTATTTATCGGTGTCTGTTTTCTTTTATTTTCTTGTTTTAAAGTCCTGTAGTACTTTTACATCTTTATATATATCACATGATTTACGCCGTTCTGTCTCTCTCTTTTTCTCTCTAGGTAAGTGAGGTTGGCTTCTCCACTTCGTCCATCCTGAAACAAGCACCTCTAACCCCACCCGTCACAGAATGCCCCCTGGAGATAGCGGGTGCCGAGGTGATTCATTGGTAGCCCTGCTGGTTAAAAATATTCCTCCTCCTCCTCCTCCTTCTTCTCCCTCTGCTCCACTTCCTTCTGAGTGTCAGAGGAAGCGAAGCCGGATCCCAAACAAGACCGGGAGAGGGGGGTGCTCTGTAAGCCTGTATCATTTTAATGCCCCCTTAACTCCTCCCAGGCATGGAATATGTGCTCAGGTTGGTGTAAAATGTGACAGGGAGGCCTGAGTGATGTCAAGGCAACAGGGAGAAGCGTGTGTGTGCCTTTGGATGTGTTGGACAACAGTGAAAGGACAACAGTGGTCTTTAGAGGGTGGCGATGTGTTATCTTTGTGCTAAAAAGCTGTCTTTTCCAGTTCAGCTCCTGCTGAGAATTGATTGGTAGGTTGTGGGTTTGTCCTTGCCTTGCATTGATGCACAGGACCAATTAATCATTGTTCTTTATCTGGACCTTTATTAATTTGGGTCGTTGGCATACTATGTTGTTGACCTTGTGCTGTGTGGGTTGTATTTTTGTCTGGCTTTTTCCAATGTACCTTTCCAAGTCAGATACTCATTAAGCACAGGAGGAAAATGAGCAAACAGGATATGTGATCGTTCTATTCGAGGTCCAAAAGTTTCCACAACTCGGGGAAAGAATCCTGACCTTGACAGGGGACGATAAATAATTATCATCACAATGTCTCTGATACAGTTTTGCTCCATGTGATTATCCCTCCCCCCTTGTCCTTCCTGCTGATATTGGCCTGAAGTACGTTTTATCTTCACCTTCCAGGCGGACCAGATTAATCCAGTGAAATGTGTTTTAGCTAAGTCAGTGCACTAAATGAGGAGAAGAGGGAACCCAGTGGTTCTGTGCCTCTTGAATTACAATGAGTTTGGCTCCTTTTTCAAAAACGAGAACGGTGTTTTTGCGGCAAAGATCAATCACTTCATAGAGCATTGTTTGGGTTTTAACTTTTGAGGACCTTGTTGGCTTTGGGGATGACGAATTTTTCAGCAACGCTCCCGTGGACCCGACTTCCAACTGATGCAACGAGGCTGCAATTGTTTTTGCTTTTGAACATTGGTTTCTCAGATCGCCGGAGTTGCCTTGCTGCCGTCTCTGCTGGAGTGGCTCCGCAGCGAAGCCATTCTTCTCAGCCCCAGACTGCAGCTTTTATTGGGAGATTGTGTGCTGGGCGCGGCGCAGCAAATTAACCAAGGCCTGCGAAGGTTAAATGCTGCTACCGGGGACTTTGTGCATGAGGCGGGCAGTGCCACATCGTTGGCAGCTCCCCTCTAGCCTTTCTGTCTTGTCAATACCGGCTGTCCACATCACAGTCCATTCATGTCCCTGTGTGAAACAGTGTCCATTGTGATGGCATCACATTACGCAGAACATATTCATTTTTGGCAGCAAAACAAGCGTCCAGCATTCATTTTCACTCCATTCATCTTCATATTTCTTTGCATGTTCACAGTGTGAGTGAATGGAGCTTTGTTTCGCGTCCGCACAGACGACCTCTCAGTTTTGTCCTCTCATTTGTCCTGGGCGCTGGCTCAATGGGCTGCTGTGTTCACTCTTATACAGAGACAGCATGGCCCCTGAAGGCCCAAGGACTCCCAGATGATGGAGTTACTGAGACATCTGCTATGGAAGTACAGATGGTTGCCTTGGGTACACTGTACCCTGTTGAAGCTGAAAAATATGATTTCAACCTAAGTAAGCTGTATTGACTGAGACGTCTCCTGTAGTCCTCAGGTTGTTGGTGCAGGCAGTGGGTGGTGGATTGATTACTGTACACTATTCCTACAAGAGAGCAGTGACCTATAATTCCACCATAAACCAACAATATGGAGACAGTTTCTTGAAAATGTTGGTGCATTGGCAGTAATTCTATAAATAAAGACTTTGTGTTTAAGCAGGAACATAAATGTGTAAACTGTACTGGCCAGAATCAGTCAATGTGAATTTGAGTAGTAAAGTCTGTAGGAATTATATGTTTGCAGGATGCTGTTTAAGAGGAATGTTCTACTGATTTGCGTTTTCTTTTCACTTAATTAATTTAGTGTGACATATTGTTATTGTTGGATGGTTTCTTTTCTGTTTCTGTTAGCTCTGCAAAGTACAGATGCTCCAATACCACCGTTTTTCCTCCAGATGCCAATTCCACTACCTGAACTTTGCTAATCAGCTGATACCAAGTGATTAATAAATGTTTAGATTGTGATTTGGCCCTGTTTCCCTGGTTTAAAGGCTGCAGTAAAGGACCAGTAAAGTGATGTTAACTTACCAGGCTGTTCGAGCTGTTCTATTATTTTTCTACAGGCACCAATAGTCAAAAATATTGTGATATTTTATTTTGTCCATATCTCCGAGCCCTAACAGAACATGACTTGGCCATCCTGGGGGAGAAAAAGTGTACAGGACACTGCTTGAAAGTTTCCTTTCGGCCAAAGCGCAGTTAATGTTTTTAAAAAGATAGCAGAAATATGTTTTGTCACACTTTTCGTTTTTTTGTTTTTGGATGTTAAACTAACTAGGAATATGGTATCCCCTCCCCCACTTACAAAGCTCGGACTGATTGGTTATTTGTCCAACCAGAGAAACGGCCGGTATTCAGCACAACACCAAACTTGTCTGAGTCGCTGAACAGTTGTGCGATACGGATGGTGAAGTGATCAGGTACCAGGCTATCACTGCTTATCATGTAATAATTCACGTCCTAAAAAGAATATTGCTAAATACACTACCCCTGCAAAATCATCACGATCCCAAATTAGCAAGGAGGTCTACTCTCTCTTAAGAGAACTGCAAAACTGCAAAATATTTCAGCAACTACTGACCAGATTGCCATGATATTTCAATTGAATTTCCACAATCCCAGGAGGAATTTGTGACTCTTGTGCTCAGTTTGTGTGAAATAACAGACGGTATTCACAACTTTCCAGCAACTCTATAAATTTGCACGAGACTAAACTGCATGTATTAATAAAGATACACAAATGTTTTGCCTGAAGTGGAACATTTTTTAACCCTTATGAACATGCCTTCACCTCAGTTTGCAACACAAAAAATGAATCTGCATCCATTTGCTTCCTTTTAGTCTTTCCGTTAAATCTGTATGCAACTGCTCCTGTTTCATGTTATAAGAACAGTAAAGCTGTCAGTCTTTCATTATCCAATACTTTGTATATTTTTGGCTGCAAAGGGCATAACAGCCTCCAGGGATCACCAGCAGGGCTTTAGATATTATGACTTGTTGACCAAAAATCAATCTTGCAGAAAATAATTATCTTACAGATTATAATAATTCACCAGACGTGTCTTATTTCAAATTCAGAATTGCTAAAAAAAGAAACCCACACGCCTCAGTCTTGCAGAATGCCCCATGGATGCATACTTGTGTCATTTACTTGAAAGCGATTGCTTTGAAAAAGCCTCCTCGAGCTCGCCAGGCTGTCCTCTGTTCTCCTTGCGCGTTGTGTGGAAGGTGAGCATGTGCCAGGCCTTCAAACGCTGCTTGTCCATCCTCCCTTTGTACCTCGTCTGGCTGGTGTCCTCCCACTACTGCTGCTTCGTGTTTGGAAGGGCCAGCAGGGCCAGCATGGAGAAGGGAAGGAGGGCCGTCTGTGCCCAGCCCGGCCACCTGGCTGCCCAGAGGGGAAGGGGGCGTGGAGGGCGGTGGAGCAGAGGAAGCGGGTCAGCAGGAAAAAGAGACATTTCCCCTCCTCTTTCCCTCTCTAGTTTTCTCTCGGGCCTTCTGTTCCTTCATCCGTTCCTTTCTTCCTCTTTCTTCCTGGTTTCACACTTTGTCCCTCTCACCTCCGTCACCGGTTTTAATCCCTTTCTTTTTATAACTATTACGGTGTGTTAGAGCCCAGTTTCTGTCAAGTCTAGGAAAAACAGTTGTCGCTTTAAAAAGAGCCAAACAAATTTTATTACAGAGAAAATCGTATTTATAAAATAGTTTCTTCTCTGCTGATAAAAAGTTAGATTTAACATGTATGTTTTTGCTAGTGCAGAGATAAAGTAAGCTGTATAACTAATGAGCTAGGAAGCTGAGATTCTTTTTCTTTCTTGTGGACTGAGCACAGTTTGCTCCGGTCTGTGTTGTTGTTGCTACCTGGCCGTTCTCTGCCGTCCTTCTGCTACAACCTCACTTCCCATCTCCTCTCTGTGGTGGATGGACTGTGCTGCTCATGCCAGACTGGAAGCTGCTGGGCATCACCTGTGGTTCACCCAGGTGAACATCTGACAGATAGAACAGTATGTTCCTGCAGACGTCACATGTAATAAAAAAAAAAAAAACATTTACGCAAAAATATTCACCTAATATTGTGAGCTAAGTGTGCAGCTTTCCCAATCCTGTAATTTTCAGTAAAAAAGGTTTAAAATCCCACTGTGCACCTGCCCTGCATCACAGACAGCATAATTTGGATTTAACATCCATTACCTGTAGGTTTCTGAAGAGCCGTGGTGGTGACTTTGGTCTTCTTGGCATTGCATGACTCGATTAACTCCTGGACAATGCAAAAATGGGCAGAGAGATGGAGCATGAATGGAGCTGAGGTGGTCGGATGAAGTGGCTTCCTTGCAGCTAGTCATCTGTGATGGCACCCGCCAGTCTCTCTACGTGGGCCCACCCCTTATTATGCATAACTATAAGCCTTAATATAACTCAAAATTCACCCCCTGTGCAGTTTTCATGAACTGTCGTGAATTTAGCTATAGAGACCAAAGCTGTTTTTTGTTCTACGCAAACCAATTTAAAATAAGGCTCAATTATTGTCATTTCCAGACTATCAATTGATTATTGATGACTATATTTTAAATCTGAAACTTCTTAAAAGCAATTAATCCATTAATAATGAATCATGAACATCCCAATGAGCGGGCTGCCAGTGGGCTACCAGTACTTTTAGACAGATGCTGGCTCATCCTTGTTTGTATTCTCACATCTCAAATTTTAATTCTCAGTGATTGTCGCAGGTCACTTAAAAGAAAGGCAGGCAAATAGAATTATTTTCTCTACAGGTGAATATTTAATACCTACAATATACAGTTGACCAGCTGTGTTCCCCAAAGAACTGCGTTTACAAGAAAACCTGTGTGCAGTCTGACATTACGTTCTAGAAAACCTTACCCTGCTGCAAAGTGAAAATTCAAAATCTATTCACTTTACTTTATTTGTATTTAAGGAAGATTTGTTTTAACTCCTACTCCTTTATCTTTGATCTTCAGAGCTCATTTACATGTCCAGCAGCAAGCTGCATTCTTACCTTTGCACATCAGGTGTGTGTTCGCTCGCCAAAAGAAGTCAATTATCGTCTTATATTGACTGTGGTTTGTTTGTACGTGTGATGGTAGTTTTACACTGTCTTTAACAAGCTCTTAAAGTGTCTTTCTCATCTCTATGCACTCAATGCGCTTAATACACTTGTGAACACTTAACATGCATGTCATTATTTGAATCTACTTCCCATTCGGAAGACTTTTGCTCCTTAATTATTTTTAAGCTCTTCTGGAGGAGCTGACACATGGTCCAGAGGTCAAACTGTGAGGCCAGGTGAAACTAAACTCACCATATTGCAGTCTCCTCTGCCTCCTCCTTCCACTGCCTCTCCCCTCGGGCTGATAATAGAGATTTGGGGCTCCCCTGCTGCTCGAACCACCTGTGATATTATCTCTGAGCTCTACCAGGCAAGGTGGGACTCTTAGCCCTCTCTATGGGACAGAAGAATTAGAATTAACTTTCCGGCTAAGTGGATCGGATGTCTAGATCTGAAGGATGAGCAGAAGGCATTAAATTGAAATTGTTTCTCCCTTTTTTATGGGAGAGGAGAAACATATGTGCAGGCAGAAAATGGAGAGCTCTTACAGGGTACAGGGAGTGTTTCTCTATAAAACCCAAACCCTCTCACTATTAAAATAAAAATATATAATAATAATAACATAAATGGTGAGCGTTCTGCCAAAATCAAACCTTACTCCGTACCAAGGGTTCCAGCAGAACTTTAGAACAAAACTTTAATACCATAAACGTCTGAAATAGAAACACTGTACAACTACAGTGTTGTAGCACATAACATCAGACACTGTCCACACAAATATGCACTTCTGTCACGTAATCGAACCACATACCTGACAGCTTTGCACTGGAGAGGTAACCCTTCATATAAAGGTGGGCAAGAAGTTACTATCTTACTGTGTGTGTACTTTTCAAACAGTAAAAGGCATGTTTTATATTGTGATATTCTAATGTTTCCTTACTGGAAATGACAAACAGTACAGCCAGCGGTAAGTGGGTTGCAGTTAACGATGGTCATTTACCTTGATAAGCTCCCCGATGATCTCCCTCCAACAAGCTGATACTTTCTTCAAGGCTTTTGCAGTGAAATGCCGAGGTATCATGCATATATAACTTCCTCATTTTGCAGCACGTCAGTGTGAGCAACAGGGAGAAATGGAGACAATGCATGCAACAAAAGTTCAGCTTAAAAATGCATTCCTAGATAAAAAGAAACTCTAAAATCTGATCATTTTTACTTTAAAACCTGTTTTTTGTTAAGACATTTTTTAATGTGTTAAAAAAAAAGGTTTAAAGGTGTAAAGCTGTTTTAAAACTTTGTTGATTTATGTAATACGGTTGTCATCACACATTGAATTGCCTATTCTGATTAGCCCTCTTACGTATGTGCTGCGGATATAATTGAATATTATTCACAATCATGACTTTGCCTTCCCACAATGAACGTGATCGACTGCAATATTGATGTTTAAAATGCGAGTTGTGCTCAGGAAACACTCTGCTGCCAGCCGCCCTGCAGTCCGGGGTAGTAGGGTGATAAAATACAGAGAGCAGACGAGCAAAATGAAAATCAAATGTTGGGAGCAGAAGGAGACGAGCTTAGTCCCTCAACACGGATCATCATCCACTGTTTGAATGTATTTCAGGTTTAGGGCAAGTGATTTTAAGCGAGAACAAATCAAATTCAAAAAGTACATGAGACTTGTCTCACCTGAAAAAACCTGGATTTTTATTTCAGTTTTGTTTGCAGGAGATGTACTATGAATAAGCATCAGTCTTACTTTGGTGCACAAATTTCTACATTAGAAGGAACACCGCACAGCATGACTGTGAGAGTGCAATAAAGAAAAGATTAATAATCAATTAATAAAGTAATCGCCAACTATTTTCACCAAAAAAGTCCAGCTTCTTAAATGTGAATATTTTTTGATTACTCCTGTATGACAGTAAACCAAATATCTTTGGAAAATACTTGAAGGCGTCATCTTGGGCTTTGGGAAACTTGATCAACATTTTTCCCATTTTATAGGTAAACAGCTATTAATCGAATAATCAAGAAAATAATGGACGGATTATGAAAATAATCATTAGCTGCAGCCCTAAAATAACGTCTGTTAATCAATGAATGATCACATGGTCTCACTAATGATCAGTTCCCTCACAGGTCACTACACAAAACTGTACTTAAATGTATTGTATTCTTCATTTTCTGTGTCTGAGGCTCTGTTCCCTGTTAGTTCAAGCAGAGCTCTGGCTGGTCAGCATCCTTGAAATTCAGTTTGTCTGTGTTTGTGGTCACAAAATAATCACAAACGATTTTATTGCAGCCTCTATATGCTTTTAAATCGGTATTAAAAAAATCAGTTTAACATGGTTAAAGCAGGAACGTCGGTGAATCTGTCCGCATTTATCTGTGAACGAACAAGATGGACTCTGACAGTATCTGTTGTCCGCAGCTGCTTTATACTGTAAAAGCTTCTCAGTTCTCGGTTCATCAAATCCCTGCAATAAACTGAAGGCAGCAAGACAGATGTGTTGACAAATCTGCAGCCTCTGTTTTGAGAGGAGCCAGAGTGCAGCGCCATTACGCGCAGCCGTCCGCCGTGTTTACCCTCATCAGATCACGTGCAAACATCACCAGGCTGCTACAAAATAACCACACACACCTCAGACCGTTTGGGTGTAACTCGGTATTCTGTTGTCAAATTCAAACCAGTCCTGTGTGTCACTGCCTCTTTCCAATTTTTAGAAGTAGTGTTTCACTTTTAAATACATTTCAGTAAATGTTATTGTGTCAGATTTTTTATCATTTCTGATCATTTAAACTGGACTTGACGGCGTTGAATTGATGCAGTCATATAAACCACTTCAACAACAATTTTTAAATTATTTCTGTTACCATTGTACAAATTAAATAAAACCCCACACCATCTGCCTCTGGCTGCAGATTTGTGTTGCTGTGTGTTCGTGTCGTGCCGCTCTGCTCCATCCAGACGACTCGGAGGAGCCGTTTGTTCATTGGTGGAGCTGTTGTTGCATCACTGTGATTGGCCCGCTGTTTCAGAGCGATGAGACCCCTGGTTTGACTGGCTTGAAGTGTATTTATTAATCACCACAGCTTCTGCTCTGTTCCAATTCACCCTGTCCTTTTGCGCTTTGTGCTCCTGCACTCGCATGAACCAAAACAGCAGGTGCGCTTTGAGACGCCCACGCAGTCCGTTCGACCGAGACCTTTTCTTTTTTACACCTGTCATTCAGCTTGTGCGATTAAAGAGAGGCCTCTGGACATCAATAGTACAAGTTCTAGCCGTGATGATGAGATTTCTTCTTCTTAGAAACAGAGACTCTTGATGAGGCGACGGGAGGGTGGTGAGTTTCACCATCTACAGTGAGTTAGAGGCAGGATCATAATGTTTTTATTCATTTACAAGGACAAATCTTTGTTGTGGATGAAAGGAAAAGTGTTTTCTGTTCCTATCATTCACCTCATCTGACTGCTGTTATTGTTACTGGAAGATAAAACATAATGCCTAAACACGATTGCCTTGCCCTTGATCTGGTAACATCATTTTATTGACGCAGCTTTCGTCTGTCAAACGCTCATTTCTGAAAAGAAAATATAAAGAGACAAACACAACTCTGAAAGTTTTTACCGCCGCATTTGAAACACAGTGACTGACCATGGTTTACAGTGTTAGAAGTACTCGTTGGTGTCCTTTTATTTCATGACTGAATTGCGACAGTGACATAAATGAAAAAAGTAGGACAACAAAAATGACATCTGTTCATTATGACCTTATGAGTAAAGACAGGACAAAATCGTAGATCACAGTAATCGGCCTTCTCAAAGCACTAATAAATCCATTTGATCAAAGTGCATGCCTCACCTTCACCAGTGGCTTTTCACATGGAAAGAAAAGAAAAGAGGAGACACGACCTGTGGATGCTATTTTCTTATATTCACAGCCTTATAACTAATTTGAAAAGACACCTGAAAACACACAGTGTGTGTCAAGGTGAATATCAGTTATAAAAGTTGATTGAGTTGATTAAATGTATGTTAATTCCCTTTTAGGACTAAATGTAATATTAGTATAAAAAAGTAATGTGTGGATTTTTGGCTCCATAAAAAACCTGTTATATATTTACTATAATAAATCATAAAATGACTCGATGTGTCATCAGAGATCAAGGAAACATGTTGAAATAAGTTGAAATACTCACCTCATTTGACATGAACGTTACAGCAGCGATGACCCCCTTTGAAATTTCTATTCCAGACCGGAATAAATGTTTTGTATGTCTGTTTCACATTGACTCGGTTCGAATTAATGCTGAATGTTCACCAAATGAGTAATTGTCAGTTTATGACTTGAAAAAAATCATTAATGGTCTTGTTGAAGGCTCCTTGCCGAGTGAATAAACACAGTGTTTCCCAGATAACACTCGTCTGCCGTGACGACTCATAGTTTACACATTTTTACTGAAAATGGGAAAGATGACGCTGAATGTGACAGAACAGGTAATAAGCATTATCAGTTTCTTTTAACCAATAATGACGCATCGATAATGACTTCTGCATTCACCCTTAAATGATACTAAAGAATGTGTCAGTAGGACATGAAGAGCTGCAACAATTCATCAATTAATTAATCAAAAAATGATTTCAGCTTCTTGACTAAAACAAAAAGGAATGACTAAATAATAATAACTCTGGTTTCATGTGAATCTTTTGCACTTAAATTCAGACTTGTTGAACATTTTTAACAATATGATGTGTTTCATCAAATTATTTTCCTTGATTTATTTGGAAAAGATCTTAACATCGAACAGAAAATGGCCATACCATCCACCTTCATGCAAAGTGTAAGTGCATGTAAACTCTCCATCCCCCTGTTGATTTACTCAGTGACAGCACAGTGTTGTGTTTGGGTGTCTACCAGGCTCTTTCTGTCAGTTCGACACAGTTTTCCAAGTTCTGCCCTGAAATGGTAGAGGATCTGTCATTTTCTTCTAAAATTCTGCAGTTAAACGAGAACAAAGCTCTTTAAACCTCTGTCAAATTCATCACAGAGAAACAGGAATTTTAACTACATGGAACAATGCAGAACGTGGCCCAGAAATTAGTGCACCAGTCTCATTGTAAGAAGCTATTGAAATTCAAATGCAAGTTCTTTTGAGGATAATTTTTAGGTGTACAAGGTTACTATTTTTGAGATTTTGTAACTCAAATTACCATGTTTCTTTTTCTCCTTATGAACTGAGTGTTGTTTAATCTTAATGAATTTTAAAACAGCAGAAGCTTCTGTTTATGTGAGTGAGTTAAAAATCAAGCAGTCTAGTAAATTACTTAGCCACTATTCCACAATTAGCATCGTTTTCAGGAGCTAGTGGGATAACATATAGGGTAATCACATAGGCATTTATGGGTAATTTTATGGATACCTCCCAGGGTGCACCTGTTAAATGGGCCTGATCATTAAGTATGTATGTGAGGTCTCTCATGGGAAGGTTAAACGCTGTGTTTGTTATTTTTTTCAGGTACCTTCAGCTCCAAAAGCTCTATAATGATCTGGTTTATGTAAATCAGGTGATTATTTGAGAATAATCAGAATGGCTGGCTTTAAACTGGGGAATTGTGACAGTTGTGGGGAATGTTTTGATAAAATAATTACAGAAGTGGAAGATTTCTGATGTTTTCATTCATGCCGTAGCGGGTCTGCAGCCCTCAGTGTTAATGGTCTGATTTAATTGCACGTGGCCAACTTTTTTGCTCAAATTACACTGCAGTCAAATAACACATGAGAAGCCAGGGACTATTTAACTAATGAAGTGAATTCACTATTGCATCATCCATCACTTCACGCTCAACCACATCCCCTCAAGTCCCTCAACCCCCCCCCTGCCACAGCCGCCATCGTCACGCTCACTCTGCAAGTGCAGATCGTTCTTTTGCTCTCTTGACATTCAGCTTTAAGTTAACGTACAGGCATGTTGTTTTAAAAAGCACCGCGTTTTATGCTGCAGGCTTTATTGCTATGAGGGACTGCTCCAAATACATTGGAAATCTATACATTAAATTTGCCTTCAGAAAAGCAGCACTTTCTCAGTTATTGCGCTTTCTATGTCTTCTGTGTGGCATTGATTGGCATTGATGATGCAACTACAGTTATTGGATGAGCTTGTGAAAAGTGACTATGAGTTTGTTAGAGGATACTTTAGAGTATATCGCAATTATTTAAATTTTTTTGCCATCTTGCTTATCAGTTATGATGCATAACTACAACTAATATATGAAATAGCCATGATGGGTGCAAGAAACATGAGCAGACAAACATTTTGTAAACAAGCTAAACATTTAGCCAGATTATCTAATTCACTTTATCTGGAGGCAAACTGAAAGTTAACTGAAACCTGAAATGTCTGTAATAATATCTTTATATACAGGGCTGGGTACCAGTACTTAATACCTTTAGGGCATTGATCAATATAACTTGGTACCAGTGGTGCCAGTATGCCACCAAAACCCTCACAAGCATGACTTTCTGATAAAAAATTAATAATGATGATACTAGGGTTGGGTGATATGTTAAAATTTTCCAGCCGACCATCGTCAGCCCATCCATGGGCGATTGACGATAACGTCTGTCCACCGTTCCAACAACCACCGACTCCGTTTGGTCGAATTAAATCCTTAATTCACCGTGTGAAAAGAGTGCAAAGAGCCAGGCTCTGCAGGCTGTTTACCTCTCACTCCTCACCCAGCTTGCTGCACTCGTGGTCCAGCTGAGTGGGTGGGCACTGCACCACTGGATGAGCTGTCACTGCAGACCATTACATGAGCAAAAACAAAATGACAAATACCACCCCAAAAATCAGCCAAAAAAAAAAATCCAACTGGCGATGGATTCAGCCCGTCATCGTTAGGCGATAGATTTGTCCAGTCGCCCAAACCTACAACATACAACATTTTTCTTTAACTGATACAGATAACCGATAATTACCTGCCGCTCATGGCCAGTACCAATAAGATGGGCAAACATTTTTGTGATTTAAAGAGAAATGTATATAACCTTTAGTTTCTGCACACCTGAGGGTAAGAAACGCTCAGATGTAGTGAAGAAAGATGGATGATTTAATATCCCATAACTCTGACTGAACCAAATCTGACACCATTGTTTCAACAAAGAAGAGTACTGACTGTTTATGTACAGGAAAAGGGTAGATTTTCTTCTGAAGACATGATACATGTTAGAACATAGCTGCTGAAAATGTGAAGAGACTGGGACACTGGCTACATAGTTCTCATAGATATTGAACAAGTTTGTGACAGACAAAATTCTTACATAATTGCCGGTGCCACCTCACCTTGGTTGTGACTTTTTGATTAACACCTTGCTTAAAATGCCAGGTTTGAGAGTTTCCACTTTAATGTGTTCAAAAGAAACTCCAAACCCTTATTTTGCACAGATTAATATTCTCAAAATTACACAATGTTCCCAGTGGGGTTCAGCAAGTCTGGTGATAGAAATCTCTTTGATCAGAATTCTTTTACTCTGTTTTCCTTTGTCGCCTTGTAAAAAAAAAAAAAAAAAAAAGTTGCTGCCTCTAAGCATTTGGCCATCACTGTGGAACAATGCGCTGAACAGTTCTCGTGGCGTCAATCATGCCCAAAATTCATTTTTTCACAACAACACAGCATGCACCAAGCGTACAGTACCTTCTTTATTACATTTATCTTGGTGTTTAATCCTGGCTTTGAAGACAGATGAAGGTGCCATTCAGCTTTTGGCAAGTAGCACTGATGACTGTTTAATTGCTGTTAGACTCGTTTTTGTCATTTGCAAGCTTGTCCTTGGCAATTGTTTTCTTCCTGTTAATAGATCATAGGTATTTTTATAGCCATGCTAAACTAGATATCTACACAAGTTACACCCCTGTTGTGAGTCTTTGAAGATTTAAAAGGGGCTGTTAGAGAGTGTCTCATCCCTAATAACTTGCACAGTTAAGAGTTGCCCTTTTTTTTTCTTTTTTTTTGCTCAAATCAAGTTCTGGTTTTGGGTTTTGACACTAATTTGGCCACTGGAAGTGATGCACTGAAAGAAAATTTGAGTGTTTCTTAAATCGCCTCCTGGTCCTTTCAGAGAAGTTTTGACTTAGTTGGTAAAATGTGCAGTTTACTTGTCAGACTGCATAATTCTTACTGAGTTAAGGTCCCCAACTTCAAACGGCACTTATTTTTTTGTGTGAAATGGATGAAAATTGCATAATGCAGCTTTGATAGTCAGAGAATAGTCCATATCTACACATAAGGATGAGCGGTATGCATGCACCCACAACATGGACTTTGCAATACTTTCATTACAGGGAGAAACATTAGGGATGCACCGATCGACCGGCCAGAGACCGAATCGGCCGGTTTTCAGCGTGACCGGCCCTGACCGGTGACTCGTAAAACATTTTCTCATCCAGACTCAGTTAACTTCTGCATCTGTTTTTCTCACTGCAAACTTTTACTACTGCAAACTGTTGCACCGAGTCTGTCTCTGGTTTGTTTACATCTGCTTCCACATGATAATGCGAAAACGCATCCCGCGAAATCCCGCAAGATTCCATGATCTCGCAAGATCGCGTTCCCCTTATTCATAATCTTAATATAAAAATATAATAAGGATTAGGGTTAGGGTTAGGGTCTGGCTGTAACCTGGAGGACTTTGGAGAAAATGTAAAATAGTATTTAATGAATATTTAATAGAAAAGGATGTCTGGATGGCAGCATAATGTTGCTCTAAAACCTTTCAGCATTGATGGGCCCTTCACAGATGTGACAGTTACCAATAATGCAGCCCCACACCATCACAGATGCTGACTTTCGAAGTTAGTGCAGGTAACGATCTGGATGGTGCTTTTCCTCTTTAGCCTGGAGGACACATACACAATTTTATGATGTCCATGATTTATAAAAGCCTGTCCCAGCTTTTCTGAAACATGTTGGAGGTTTCAAATTTATAATGAGAGCATATTTACAACAAATAATAAAGTTTATTAGTTTCAACAAATCAATACAAGCTGAAAATATTTTGCAAATCATTGCATTCTGTTTTTGTTTTTTTTTACAGTGTCCCAACTCTTTGGGTTATACTTTACGTTTTCTGCCTAATGAATGCTGTTGAGATGCTTAATTTTGCCTTACTCCGAGAATGTATCACATCACCAACAGAGTGAAAAAACAATGTATTATCTTTTTAATATCCCTCATTTTTTTTTGTAATAGCACCACGGTGAAAAACAAGCAAACAGCAGCAAGAACAAAAAAATACCTTGATATCGGTTAGGTCATATCTACTCGTAGGGCATGAAGGTGAAGCACTGACCCTTTATTTTGTGCCCCTCAATCACACTTAAGATAGTCTTTTGTCTCTGGATCATTTTCCAACTGGTCCCTTTTCTTCTGGACAGGGTTTAGCAATTACACGTGTTTATCAGGTAGAAGGTCTTTCGCTGCTCTGGCCTGATTTCTATCTTCCAGATCATGTGTTTTATCAAAAGCCCCCTCAGAGTGCAATGTGGGAGTTCACCTCCCACACTGAGAGATAGGCTGGATATTTCACCGCTACCAAATTGGCCCTTTGTCTTGCTGTAGTCTCATTTATAGCACACCGGTGGCAAATGTAGCAAAGTGGACCACACATTTCATAACCCCCAGCAGCAGCAGTATTGATACACTCTGAAATGAGGGATCTGGGATGAACGAGCGAAAAGCTAAAACGGCCACAAGATCACGACTGACCTTGCACTAAGTCGCTCTTACATCTTTTAACAACCTGTCTGGGCTTCTTAGTAGCTACTGTACCACAAAGCCTCACTATGGCATTGATTTTTATTCCCTCGCAAAGATCCTGTTTCACAAGATGGGATGTTGTTCCCTGGTTTTAATCTTTATGATTGGACTTATCGCTTGAGATTAAACACTTTGCAGCCTGTATTGACACAAGGTTCCGTTGAGGGAAGATAGATACCTGGGGAGGCAAGAAGTCCGCGCTTATTAAATATCATTCCATCCTGCCTCCCGGTTGTTTATCTTTCATTATGCTGGATTTTATTAAAAAATGCTTATGGAAATCTCCGCGAGGTCTGGCCTCTCTCTGGCCTCTCCTGTGGGACTTTAGATGAGCAGGAGCATTTCATTTGCTGTGTTCTCTCAAGCAAGGCTCGTGGCGTTGGCCGGCATGTGTTATTAGCAATCCTAATGACTTCTAAATTTGATATGAAACCTCTTGCCAAAGCTTCCTGGTTGGTGGCTCTGTGCCGCTCTCCTGAGATACTAACTACTGCCTCCTGCTCCTTTGATTAAACTTTCATATGGCAGTGAACTGCTGCATCTACCAGGGACTGAGTCACCGGCTCCATCTCCCTGCCATTGTTTACCCAAGTGAAAGAGGAGAGGATATCTGATGTGCACCAAATGAGACTGCTGAAGGAAAAAGCGGATTTCTTAGTGCAGTCTCCACAACAAATACAACTACACAATGGTGTGGCCTGGGTAAGCAGCACACTGTTTGCTCAGTCTTTATAAAGTGGGTTTGGGTGAAGCTATAGCTGTTACACGGTGACAGGCTATCTCTGCTCTGCTCAATAATTCCTGTGGACTTTGGTGTTTGACCTTTTTAATGGAAGTTTCTTGCTTTTACCAACACGTCCTCGTATTGGTTTGATCCCCTTAACCGCATTTGCTGACTTTGTCGATTATCAGAGCAAATTATTATCCGCATGTGCATGTTCGCATCTGTCAACACAAACTCACTTGAGCCTAATTTAACTTTTCCCGCAGAACTTCTAGGATACACATTGCAATTATTGATTGTTCCAGGAAAAAACAAAACAAAACAAAACCAAAAAAAAAAAAAAAAAACATATGCAGCTCCTCCTGACTTTGTTAGAACCACATATTGTTTGCTGGGAGCTCTGTAGCTTTTCCCGTTGCCATTAGCACATGTCTGCTTCTATTGACGTCCTGTCAAGCCACTAGCAATGGAGGGTGTATGCTAGGTGCTAAATGGCTGAGGTGAAGTCAGGCTGTGATTGTGACTAAGTTCCCACTCAGGGCCTTTTTCCCACTGCCTAATAGAGTGCTGCCAAAGTTGAGGGCTGTTGCAGTAGAAGCTCATTTATCTGAACCCCCCGACCTCCAAACAGCCATTCAACCCAAACAGGTGAAAACGGTTGGCGGCAAGTTCAGCTCTGGGTTCAAGTTCTGTTATAATAATGTGCTTTTAAGATAATAACAAGCTAGCCGGTAGAGTTTGCTTAACGTGCCGAGCAAAAGTACATAATGATAGTCTATTAATAATAAAGTGATTTCCATGTGTTTCCACAGGGCTGCCCTATGGAAGCATATTCTGCAGATGTAATGAAAGAAAAGATCCTGTAAATCAGGGTCTTTCAGAAGAAGTCGGAAGAAAACAATGCCTCATTTCAAAACCATTGACTCTGTATTTCAACATAATGACTTATCAAAAACAAAATAGGAACTTCCTCAATAGAATGACTCACTTATCTCAAAACAATGATGTAGTATATTAAAATGATGAGGAAGTTTCTGAAACTAATAACTTTTTTTTAATCTCAAAATAATGACTTTGTATCTCAAAATAATGAGAACATTTTTCAAAATCTTGACTTACTTTTCTTGAAATAATGCCTTATCTTGAAATAATGACACTGTCTTTCAAAATAGTGACATTTTCTCTCAAAATAATGACTTGGCATGTCGAAATAATCACTTAGTGTCTCAACATAATGTGAAACGTTATCAAAATAATGACTTACCTATCTCAAGCTTTTTCCAAAATAATGAGTAAGTATCTCAAATTGATGAGAAAATAACAAAACAAAAATAACAAATCATTATTTTGAGATACTAAGTCGTTATTTTGATATAGAAAGTCATTAGTCTGAGAAAGTGTCTCATTATCATGACTTAGAGGATCTTTGTTTTATCACACTAGCAGAAACGGGTGTCCATAGTTGCCAGATGGAGTGAGATTTTGACTTGTGGTTGTGGTGAGATTTTGGTGGTTGTGGTGAGATTTATGGTGCTGGTTTTTAGCAGAGCTACAGTATTTCAGGCAGAGGTAAGCTTAGTTCAAGAGAAGCAGTTGCCTCTGCTGTAAAATGCTGCAGCTTTGTCTCGTGTTTCAGTTTGACTTGTACAGATTTTGCAACGTCTATCTCTGACATTCTGCTTTAACCCCAATACAGAGAAGCAGGATGGGATCACTGCATTGTCATAATAGCCTGTATAAAGACTGCAGACAGACGGTGGGCACTGTTTCTGTGAAAAGGATGTTGCTCTTGAAATTTTTAAAGGCTTTTTCACTGCTGTGAGCAGCACATATTCATGCACATGTACAAACCATTAAAGGGAAGAGGGGGAAGTTATGCTTATCTGGATGAACTGGCTCTTCAGATTGACTGGAGGAAGAAACAGCTCACCTCTGTGGTGCCTGTTATCCCAGAAAAATCCCAGAAGACATTTTTTCACACTGGTATTCAGCCGATTTATTTTGGTTAAGTCTAGCTTAATTATGTTAATATATTTTCTAAATTTGGTTTAATGACAGTGCCCCCAAATCCCCAGATTTCTCACAGCTTGCTGTTGATGTCAGCTGGGTTTCAAGGGTTCAAGGTTACTCTACAGCAGAAGATTTGGAGTCCATGTTTTATATTCTTTTCATGGCACCTCTTTACGTAAGACTACCCCTATAAATGATTGATGAATGGTTTATAATTTCGGTTGGAAACACTTTATAAATCATCAATAAGCTGTTACATCACATTACATAGAAAGGGCAATAGCGGCCTGTTGCTTGCCAAATAGTGATCCCATATTTATCTGAACTGTGAAGCCTCAGATCTCATTGCTGACTGAGCTCACTTTGCCTTCTACATCAGCAGCATTTATACCTGTGAGCTCCATCACATATGTGTTAATAACTTACAAACATTTAACCGCCATCAGCAAATATTAATATTGAAATAGTGTCATATGGCATTAAATTAACATATTGAATTACCAGATTTATATTTGGCGAGATTGTTTACTTTGACATTTGTAGTATGCAATGTTTTACATGTAACAATAAGGCTCTTTCTTGCCAGTTATAAATTGTAATAACTCATCAGCAACTGGATTTGCCAAATAGTGAGTCCACAATGATGTATGTTATAACTTTTATGTGTATTAATGAAATATAAAGTGTCTACAACCTAATTAATAACCTAATATGAATCATTTATGCATCATGTATAAATGTAGTCTTCTACAGCTAAACGAGTAGTGCCTAAATTGAGCTACTTTTCAAAATGAGTTGGTATCTCAGGATAATGAGTTTGTATCTCGAAATACAAAGTTTGTTTTTAAAAATTGAGTAAGTATCACGAATAAATGACCTACTTATCTCGAAATAGTGGGAACCCCTCTCAGAATAACGAGTTGGTGTCTCGAAATAATTAGAAAGTTGGCCCGTATGGTCTTATTTAGATGTGATTTGCTTGTTAAATTTTTGCTTTTTCTAGCAGCTTTTTTGGGAAGTGCCTTGATCAAGCGAGAAACCTTAAAAAACACAAAACTTATTATTACAGCTGACCCTGTAGCGCCTCCATCGCCGACCAGGATCCACTCTGCCTTGAATCACACAGCGCTGAATCAATGCGACGCTCACCCTCATCGTTTGCCCCGCACGGGGTCGGATTTGGGCTTACAAAAGATCCACACGGACAAATAAGCCAGTGTATTACAAAAATATGTCAGCTTTATTGTTGCACACAGGAAGAATGACACCTATGATTCACTGCCTCCCATTTGTCGAAATTGTGCTGCTTTTCACCATTATTCCACACAAAGACACGCACTTGCACCTTTCCAAGTTCATCCGTCAGTCAGTCTATTAAGGCCTCTCAGGGCTCCATAATGACTCATTGTTCAGGGATTGAGGGTCACTGATGGCCAGGGCTGATAGTGTCTGAACCACGTCTCCTTGGGTGAACTGAAAAGTCTTTTGATTTACATCAGGCTCATCCCTGCCGCCACCTACGTCTCGACACTGGTGACAAAAGAGCGATGCACATGCTGATTCCTCGCCAAAAGACTGATTGATCTGCTTCGACCCAGATACCAGCAGAAGAGAGACATTATTACCTTTGTTCGGGAGCACAGTAGCACTTTTCAAAGAGGAACTGTGGAGGGCAAACTAAGTCACTGGGAGTGTGTGTGTGCCTTTGACTAAGCCTTTTGATGACTGCTGCTTCACAGTGGCAGTTTAGAAAGAAAAGGTGATCCATGTAGACATAAAACCTGCACAAATCTGATTTAAATTTAAAGAGGGAATAAGCTGCTATGACATATTAATGTTAATCCTGGCAGATACAGTTCTGTTCTCTTTTGATTTGAGTGTTTCCGTATGATTTCCTTCTCCCATGCTGTTCCTTCTTTGTGGTTTGATTTGCTCTATAAAGAGACGGCAAATTCATTTTGGTGAAAGTTCTCATCGAACGTAGGCTACTGTCTCCCGCAGCAGCTGATTTCACTGATCAAAGCCGGCGTGATGATTGAAAGCGTCTTAATCAATGAAGTCAGGTGCTTTAATTTTTTTTTTTTTTTTCCCCTGGAATAAAAACCTGCCAACGTTTCATTCCTGACAAGCATGGAGGTGATTTGCTCACAGAATCCTCGGGAGCAAAAGCCTAAAGATCTCCCAGCTCTGAGTGGGAAAATCTAAAACAGAAAAGGGTCGGAGGTGAGCTCCTAACATCGAAAAGCTCTTATCCAAAAGCAGAGTGAGGGGACATGTTCACTGAGATGTCAGGACTGCTTCATTATTGATGGGATTATGGCTCAGTAAATAGGTCTTAGGCCCATTTCCCCTTCACCGGCCCCAGGAGACGGCTCCCATTTTGGGGAAATGTGAAAATGTAGCAGAGGCTGAGTGATGAACTTTGAAACACAATCACCGCACAGAAATTGCTAATGTCAGCCCCCACCTTTCTTTATATTATTTGGGTGGGGTAATTAATAACCACTGAAGGATTGCAGGCTGAGCGGAGTCAGCTTACAAATGGTATGTGTCACATTATGGAAAAATAATAAGATTAGACCGAGCCCAAACATATTTTCTGTGACACAGTTAATTTGATCTGAATATGAGAAGAAAACAGAAACAAACAAAAATAACTGAAAGAGAACCTCTTTATGATTTTGATCGGAATTTACTGAAAAATATTGCGGCTCTGTTGCACATTCATTTTGTAAAGTGCAATTGAAAACATTCCATTTCTTTGGAAGTGAATTTGCAAACAATTTGCCTGCAGTTCTTTCTGATGAGATGAGGGAAATGAGAGGACAGAAAGCCACGGTTAGCAAATGAGATACACCCCAAGGGAATCAGCGCCTGCCTCACTTCGCAGCGGGGATCCCGAGAAGTCGAAGTAAGGGTATTACTTTTTAATGTTCACTCAGCTCCATTATTCAAAAAACAACTGCAAATGTTTGGATTTGCGCTCATTCAAATTATTAGTCTGAGCAAAAACTGGAGAAGTGACATTATCACACCAGAAAGCAGGAGTTGGCCCTTGTCAGTGGGGGTGTTTGAGTTCCCTGTAACAGCTATGAAGAAAATAATGAATGACTTCAGGAATGCACCGGCACAAATTTATGCCGACACTGTTCTGATTGAAAAATGTGGTTGCAGGTCAAATCGATGTGCTTTAAAGTGTAAAAGTACTGGTACCTTAAAGGTCTTAAAATTCACCACTTTTTATATGAATGTCCAATAAGTGTTGATGTTAAATGAGGACCTGGATTACTGGGAGGAAAGGGCTGCAAGTTAGCATGCAAACTTCCTTAGCAAAGACTCATTATTTTTGCAGGTATTTTGCCATAAACCAAAATATTGGACAAACTGAAAAAGATATTACAATTCATCCTGTTGTACATCCTGTAATGTGTTAAGTCTCATCTAGGGCTGGGTGATATGATGGTATATTCAATGCAACGGTAGAAATGTGACCAGGGGTAGAGATCTGGCTGTACCGTTTCCATCGCGAGAGTTATCCTCACATGATATCTTGTATCCAGCTGGTTTGCCAACAGCCTCAGAAAGAGAGAGTGACAAGAAGTGAAAGTATAAATACAGAGCAGGCGGCATCACGACCAGACTGGTGTTTGCACCTGTTAACCTGAAAAGAAAAAAAAAACATTTTGAAAGCATTTTCATTTTATTGTTTTGAGCCTTTTGCTTTAACTCAGCTGTTGTCTTAAATGAGGTAGGTGTTTTTGTTTGTAAGGAAGCTCTATATAACAGAAGGAAATAAACAAATGTGATGAAGTACAGTACCTATAAATTATTACACTGATATAAAATTACACATACCGCAATAGAAGGTTTTGGCCATTTTGCCAACCCCTAGTTTCGTCTGTCACTGATAAATTTGCTGTCCAGCCAATGCATTAACCAGCTGACATTGCCATCTCCACAGCTCTGCCACAAGCATCACATTTAAGCAATATCCTACAATTTTAAGACTTAATAGATCAAAGAGGAATGTATCTTTTTACTGGCACTGGGTTTTGTGAGTCAAAAGCAAAGCAAGATGGTGAGCTTTCCTTTTGGGATTGTGTTGAATTTTGTCTTCAGTTTGTGTAATATGTAGTGAACATCTACATACTATAGTCATGTGAGGGGAAAAAGTGACTACAGTAACTGTCAACTCGTACTGGCAAAATAAATACTCAGAAATTTGCATTTCCTTGTTATTCAGTCTATTTCTGTCTCTCCTCTATAAAATATAATGAATAATAGAATTAATAATAATAATAGTAATAAGACTCTTGATGACCAATTTCTGTAATGTAACATTTGTAACAGTTATTAGAACGCCTATAAAGTGGAGTGGTGCACGTAGATAAAAGTCCCTGTGCTGTTGTACTCTATATCAGCACTCCTGCGATGCATCTTGTCCAATGAAATTACTTGATGAGAGCTAACTGTGGTGTGAAACGGGATGAACAGGAATGTCGATTCAGATGGCTGAATGGTTGGAAGTGTGGATCTCGGGGTGTGGTTGGGTGTCATTGCAGCATGATAGCAGTGTGATGTTTGGCTTCACTCTGAAGCGAGGACTTTGAAATAAACTTTGGGTTGTGTTTTTCATTGATACGACTCATAGTTAGAGGCCGTTTCATGTGTTTTATTTCTCCCTCAGTAGTTTTTCCTCTTGTTGTAAAATCCCCACCTACACAGCGAGGTAAAGATCAACCTTACAATTGAAATCAAAGGAAGTTGTAAAATGTTGTAGCACTACTTTTCTGGCACATTCACTTCATACTGGGCTTTCACTTCTCAGTTGTAGATGTCCACAAAGTCTTTTTCTGTTTCTGACGCATCATGTGGCTTTTTCCCACAGTGGTTCCCTCTTGGTCCAAACCTGGCATGAAATTTTGATGTTTCTACAGCACGTTGAGCAGAAAGAGGAATCTGTTACTGAATGGGTGAAGCAGCACATGTCGGCCCCGGCCAACTTCTTCTTTCTCTTGTTAAGCATAATACATTTCACTGTCATCTCTAAAAGCTGCAGCATGCTTATCTCTCACGCTGAGAGAGGATTTAAAGGCAGAGCTTTGTTGGACATATTGAGCTTTCCATGTTTCACAATGAAATATTGCCAGATTTTTTTTTTAAGTGCCGCCTCGAGCCATGTTTCACCAGAGCGCCGCTCTCTTTTACTATGAAAGTTGTCTGTCAGGGAGCTCATTTGAGGCAACTGTGCTCCTCCGTCTCCTTAAGACGGGAAGAGTGTCTTTTAAATTTGTCATATTGTTCCCCTACAGTACATGTATTACCTGTCTAGACTTCTCCTGTTTTTTTGAGTGTTCCATGACCAAATGTGTAATGCAGTCAGCTGTGTGAAGCGGTGAGGCATAGCGAGACACGCCAGTTGCAGTACATGTCAATGCAAAGACCATTTTCCCTTTTTTTTTCCCCCAAGTAAATCCATCATGCATATCATCCCCGGCAGCCTATTTTACTCACTATCTGAGGACACATTTGGTCACAGCTCAGTAATAACTGCATACTCGCAAGCGATCATGTGTACAACCTGTGTGTAGAAGCATCTGGGAGTGTTTTTACCCATTATTTTAGCCACAGATGAATCTCATCTCCAACTATATTCCTCTCCCAATAAATCTTCCTCTTGGAGCATAAAGATGATTGATGGCTCAGGCACTTAAGACACAACACATTGGTAGGATAAAGAGTGGAGTGCTGCAAAAACAGACGGGGCAATAATGGCAGCTTTGTGCCAGACATTACGCCAGACTGTTGCAGCACTTGTGCTATTTTTTTTAATTTATTTTTTTTTGTCTTAATCACTCTCTTAGAGGTGTTTTCACAGCGGGAGATGGCGAGCGTTTGAACCAGCACTCACCTATTGGGCAGCTTTGGCTCTGGATGAAGCATTGCGTTTGCCTCACATAGGAAATCTCGACCAAGTATCTGCAAGGTGGGGGGGGATCTGACTCAACTGACCTTTAAATATAGCTTTCAGGTAGGAATGGGAGCCGTTTCCTGGAGTAACATAATAGACTAAATCAAAATAATTACACAGCTGAATCTTGGATCGACCAAATGTTGTAGCAGTGCACAGCCTGTGTTATAAAGAGACATGTTTCTGAAGTAAAGCAAGTCTTTACCCGACTGCTTTTGTACAACAGCAATGATTCAACTTATTAATCAATTATTAAATTAATCGCCAACTATTTCGATAATTGATTAATCATCCTGGGTAATGTCTAAGGGAAAAAAAGGGTCAAATACTCTGATTCCAGCTTCTTTAATGTTAATATTTTATAGTTTCTTTATTTCTTTATGACACTAAACTGAATATTTTTGGGTTTTGGGCGAAACAGGACATTTGAGAACATCATCTTGGGGCTTGGGAAACAGTAGTCAACATTTTTTTTCTACCATTTTCTGATATTTTATAGACTAAACAATTAATTAATTATTCGAAAATGTAATCGATTGATTAATTGACTATGAAACTAATTGTTGGTTGCAGCCCTATACATAAGTATGAAAACCATTTAGCCCCAAAATGTGTAATAATTAATCAACTTTTTTGTGTTGTGTCCATTGGTTACTTTATGGTCACAAGCATTTCCCCAAAATTATGTCGTAAAAATGGACTTTGTAATATATCAATATTATATTGTATCATGACATGAGACTAGATATCGTGATAGATTTGGGATATTGATATATCACAATATAAATTCAGTATTCTACCCAATGATACCTTTGTTTCATTTCTTTACTCTTTCTAAAAATGTAAGAAATGTAAATTCTGTTTTAAAAATACATTCAAACTTGTCAATTTCAATGATGTTACACAATAAAACATTTCATTTTTCATTTATATCATTTTAGACACCACACAGAATAAAAGCCTTACCTCCCTCCCAATCCTGTCCCTACAGCCTGTCAGTCTGTCCCCAGGGCATTTAACTCTCCTGTTTGTGTCTCAGAGGAAAGACAGGTGGTTTCTGTTTTATTGTTGTTGTTACGAAGGCAGTGCTTGCACACTCTGATATTTAGTTAGTTTTATGCAGTTCACAAACATTGGTTTCATGCTGCGGTTTTCAGACATACCAATAAATCTCACATACAGTTTTTATGTGCTAAATAGCATGTATTTCAGCCAGTGACTGAGAGTTGGTTAACGTCAATAAAAATGCTAAGTCAGCATCAGCCAAGACAGTGAAAAAAGCCCAGCAAGCTAATTAATCAGCTGAAGATGTTGGGGAAATTATCGATGCCTCAATAAAGTTTTGTTGTCCATGGAGGGTTAAGGTCATTTGTTTAGGCTCTGGCTGTAGGTGCGCTCTTCAGCTTTTAAATATACTGTATTTTGTTGGTTATAAGCGGCAGCTTTGCTAGCTTTGCATTTTGTATTACAGATGTTGCAGCTGGTTTTGAAAAGTGTATCACTACTGCCCCGACTCACTGTGAGTTCAACAAGCTGTAGGGGTCACGTCACTCTCTTTTTTTCTGGCCTTCACTCTCTATTACAGAACCACTGGGTTTATAAAGACTATGTTCTTGATTCACTCTGACTGAAAGGTTCCCTGAGATAACGTTGTCATGATTTGGCTAAAAAATAAAATCGAATGCCCTGATGAAAATTCAGTTGAAACACATTGGCGTGTCCATGAGTAAGTTGGACAGTCAGTGTCTACTTTATTTTCACCTGATTTTTGGTTCCATTCTTGAAGAGCACCTGATTTTTGCATATTTTGCATTGCAAATGCGACCTTTTTGACAGACAGTTTTTTTTCTTCATAACACTTAATTGAATTAAATTGATCTCTCACCCAGATGTGCTCACAGGTTCTTGTTGATTTAACGTGAATCAGTATTTGGTCGTATCGACGTAATTCAGTTGTTACACAGGTATCCTGCTGGCGTGAGACGTTGCCCTAGCAGTAAATTGGTCTCAGGGTGCTGATACACCAAGCTGAATATTCATCTGTTCATCTGGCACTGTTGTTGAACATTTGTAGCCATCAATCTGCAGAACTTTTCTGGCGCGTCCAGCACTGTTGCTGGTGCCATATGGTCCAAAAAAAATAAAACAAAGCTGAAGAGCATACTTTTGAAATTGAAATAAGTTTGGAACTAAATTCCAACAGAATTGAGAATTCATGTAATATTCTAATATCAAATTAATTAGCTCGGAAACTCACCACAAAATTCAAGATTCAGTTCTCCAATTCAGCTGAGGAAGAGCAAGTAGGTGCAAATTCACAGAGCTTTTTCTGACCATTTCCTTCATACCTATTGATCTTGGTGTAAATCTCAAATTAAATAATTTTCCTCTGAAATATCAAGACACAAGTCTTTCGTAGAATAAACGCATTGGTCACTGATATCTTTGAGAAGAAACAGCTGTAGCTGTATGTAAAAACAATGCAGTACATGAATATGAACTTGATTGCTCCTCCTCAATCACTGATTGTGTGTCTCAGTAGACTGAAATTGAATTGCCAGCCCTTATCTGTGGCAGTAGTTTAGTAACTGTGTGTGCATTCATTACAGACCAATCAGAAGAGGTGTATTATCATTACTGTGATAACAAGTTTCCCCCATCAGTCAGCGAGGTGTGAATGTTATTGATAATGCAGCAAAGAAAAGCAAAGCTAAAGGCATTTAAAGAGAAATCAAGAGAGAAAAACCTCGATCCTCTTGCAGTTCAGCACCTAATGCAGCTATGTACTCATACTGTAGCTGTTTGACTAATGTAGCCTTCTGCTGGATCTGTGCCTTTATCTGGAAATCACACCTTTCTGCCAGGGTTCATGGCAACGGCGAAAACTATGCCGTTCATTTCACCATAATGGTTCGCTGAGTGTATGACATTATTGTTACATTATGCACAACCTGCAGGCATTGTAACGCACCTATGACCTTATGTAAAATTCATGCGTGGACCTTTGATAAAAAAGTTAGAGAAGCCTTGTTAAAGCTGAGCGTGAACATGTTCAATCGGGGGCAGAGGTCGTCGATGAGAGAGGGAGAGCTGTCTTCACAGTAGGTTGGAGTTCAACTTTTCGCAGAAGCCGTGAATTGTCGCAAAGCTTTTCATCAGTATCACCTGTATGTCAAGGCTCTCACAAGTGAAGCAGTGCAATTTGTGCTCGGATTTCCTTCTTTAGTGTTTCACAAAGGGATCAGATACGCATTTTAGACTTTTTCACTTTGATTTGATTATCACTGACCTTACTGGCCTTTTCTAAACTCCATCATTTCATAGGACATAATTGTGTGGTCTTTTAAATAGTGCTGGGGTGATTTGTTGACGTAATCAATGTCATTGAAGTCCATCGTTGTGTTGCAGTGGAGAGAAAGCTGCCGCTAAAACGCCTCAGCCACGATCATCTAAAGTGTGGGAGTATTTTAGACAGAGACCAAACAATATGGTGCCCTGTAAGCTCTGCAAATCAGACATGGCTTGACGTTATATCAGTCGCAGGCTACAACTGCTAACTAGACAGCACCATCTAGTTTACTTTTTACCAGACCAAGCATAATTTATTAGGATTATCAACACTTCATCACCCCCATGTTAGTCATTTCTACACCATGTTGTTCTGCCATCTTAGATTTTTGGTTTACTTTATCTGCCACGTGTGAGTGAGAAATGGCTTCAACTAATTTTACAGTCTGTAAATTGTCAATTGTCAGTGTTATTTTATTTGTCCCACAGTGATGCAGTAATACATTCACCATATTACTCCAGCGAGGAAATACATCCATGTCATCCTCACCAGTTTGAGACCGAAGTTCTTGAGTAAAAGTCAAGAAAAAGTTTAGGGAAACAGTTGACACAGTAAAAAAATAAATCAATACACATCACACCAATCCTTTTGAATTTGAGGTTGAATATTTTTCCTAACAGGCATCTGATAAACAGGGTCTATTAATTAAAATATGCCAAAATTATCATTATTCAAACATGCCTTACGTGTCTTTTTCAGGACGTTGATTGAATAAAACACTGAATTATTAGAGACAAGTTTTTGATTTTTATTTATAGGTAATTGTCATTAATTCATTAAAAAATCTTTAGAGTAGCAGATAAATTAGTAATTTGATTAATTGACTCAAAAAATTAATTGTTGGAGGAATCGATTAAAAAAATAATTGTTAGGTGCAGCCTCACCTTTTAATAATTATTTAAGCATACAAGAAAACAAACATTTTGTTAAAACTCTTGGATTTTCGTGCCGTACTGCATATATTTTAATATCCTCCTGTCAGAGTTCATTCTTGCTCACGCAGTCTCTCATGTAAGTGCAGATTTCATTTTCAGCATGTCAGATCATTAACATTCTACCAGATGTTTAAATCTGGTAAAGCGAGGCTCAACTTAACATGAGCGCTGATAGGCCGCTGGTCTCCATGGTGACTCATGTAACTTTTTCCTCTCCTGTTTATCATTTTTTTCATTTCGTATTTTGTTTGCTGTCATGTCATTCCAAAATGAGCTAATTACGGCAAAAGATGGAATTCACACAGTGTGAGATGGCAGGGGGCCTCTGATGAGATCTGATGGATTAACATGCCTGTTTACTTCAGATTCAAAAGTGGTAATTTATTAATTCCTGGTGTACTGCTGCTCACTGCAAGTCTTTGACAGTGATGTACAAAGCAATGACCACACAAACACTTTCTTTCCTGTCTTTCAACAAATGCTCCTTGAATTAGTCCAGCATGTTAAGCAGATGGCTTACACTCTATTTCCAGCTCGGTTTCAAGTAGCATAACTTTCTCCCACCACCTACACAGCGACTGAACTTTTCATACTCAAGAACCTCAATGCACTTAAAGTACTTTTCCTCACACTGACTTAAATAAATATCAAAATCAATGGTGAGCACCATGCAGAAAAAAAAGCACGTCTGACCCCAATTATTGCAAACATATAGTCAGAATTACATTCTATCGACTGCTGGCTTTTTCTATTTTTAATGTGCCATCTTTCTTCACTTCTGCTCTTCATTTGTGGCAAGACCCTGGTCATGAAGGATGGCAGTTATTGAGCTGTTAATGCCTTTAAAAAATGATGAATATCAGACACTCGTCTAGTCCATCCGGTATGACACAGGTTCATTATGGGCAGGTTTGTCAGAGGAGCCATTTTCAGATGTGCACCCAGACAACAAAATAGGTCAACAGCATTACAGAGAGCTGTGGTGACAGGAGGTGTGTGGGAAACTGCACAAATTGCGGAAATGATGGATGGGAAATGCTGAATATCTCAAGATACTCTGACGGGAAAAAAAAATATTATATGCATCTAGCGTTTTGATACCACACAGACTCTCTGTAGGTTAGTCTAGACGCTGGTCTCTGTTAGATAAAACAGAATAGAATATAACTTATTGTCCACCAGGATGGAAATTTGTCTTCAGCTCATCAAACACAAGAAACATCAACATGAGAGCAGACAAACAGTTAGTATAACAAGCAGACAGACAAAGTCACATTACACATTAAAAACAATTCATCTCAATTAGGGCTACAAATTACAATTATTTTCATTGTCAGTTATTTTCTCGATTAATCAATTGTTTGGTCTATAAAATGTTAGAAAATTGTGAAAAAGTTAAGAATTAAGAGTTAAGAATATTGATGGTTCTTGGAAAGAAGGACTTCTCAAAGCTGCTACAAGGAACTTTCTTATTTTTGTGATTTTGGAGCCCCCTGTGGACAAAAGCGGTGTTTCAGCCATAATAACCACAAAATATAATGTCAGAAATAAATTTATATGGGTAAAATCTTCCTCGTGCTTCATTTTTGCTGGCTCACGCACCACATACTGTAACTTGGTGTGCGTAAATGTAATCGCAGGCTTGTTTCATCTGATTTCCAGGAGATTTCGACCTAATGGCAGCCATTAAGAATAACTGTACAGACATAACCAATCTTCTTGCTGATGGTCTTTAACTTACGTAAGTCATATAAGGGGTGGAACAGATCTCATTGGTCTGTACAGACTTCTGTAAATGAAACCATCATAGCGTGAAATACAGTTTTACTGTTGCTGCTGCTTTTCCAAGTAATAATTCCCTGAATCTTGATGCGGAATTTTAGCGAAAAGACAAGGCAAATGCGTCTGCAGCACGTTTCTGCATGGCAGCAGAGGGAGAGTGGATTTAAAAGCCATCACATCGCTTCCCTACCATGACTTCGAGCATTTCACTGGTGTATCTGGGAAACTGGACAATCTTGTATGGAAACAGATTATAAGATTGTGATGTTAATCATAACTAGATCGAGATCTGCTGGTTCGACTTGTACACACAGCTACTCTCAGCTCAGCGGTGCAGATCTGTATCTGCCTGGGTGTGACACAGCTTTCAGTGTTGACTGGCTATTGCACATGACTTCTAACTAATCAGATAGTTTTGTGGGCGGAACATTGAGCCAGACTACAGGGCGCTGTAATTCATTATATTGCACAGTGTATAATAATGTATACTACAGTTGAGTATAGTATTCCAAGTATACTGCAAGATTATTACATATAGTTACCATTAAATTATCATGGTGATGACTACAGACAGAGAGAGATTAAAAAAGTAAAATAAAAATAATTTAACCCTAATAATCCTCCCCTCTGATGCAGGACTCACAACTGCGATATGATCCGAAGTGTGAGTTTTGTGGTCTGTTGCACCCCTAGGTCATATAGACGCATCCGTATTAAACTGCAGCCGTTTCATTACACGTTAAAAACTCCTTGTAGTAGCTTTAAATACATTTTTAGTCGGCAGAGGGTCTCCGTAGTGCCTTCCAGAGCTCATCAGCTCAAACTGGCTGAGGAGAGGATGGAAGATATCTGCCAGGATAGACCTTGCTTTCTTGCTCGAGCTTTCGAGTGTGTGTGTGTGTGTGTGGGGGGGCTTTTGGGTGTTTGCCGACTATTTTGCCTGCAATTGACACAATCCTATAAAGTGTATTCCTGCCCGGTGACCATACCAGGCAGGAAGGTGAAAAGTTCAAACGCTCTCAATAATAGTTTTGTGCACTAGTTTTAAAATCTGCTGACTAACGTCGAGCCTGCTGGTTTTTTTTTAAGAAGATAAAGTCGCTGTGAGCATCTCTTGAAAATCTATATGTCACATAGGTTGAGAAAGTAGATGCTTGGCCTCATGGATTAGTATTTTATATATAATCCTTTCTGTCTGTGACCCGTCGCACTGCCAATGGTAGTTTTCCTGTCTTTCAATAGTGTAATTGGTCCATCTGAGGGCCTCGAGTGTCGGCAGCAACATGCAGCGGTTCTCCGGGGACATCTCAAAACCAGCTTGTGTTTATCTTAAAATAAAATGTGATGAACCACCCCTGCTTCCTGTGATTAGGAGCTACCTCCCTACACGCCATACAGATCAGTGATTCTGGAACATCAGCAGGACACATAGATGAAAGGTTATTAACTATTAAGAGGCCAATGTCTTATGGTAACAGTTTTATTAGCTTTGTATTTCACAATTCAATTTGGGGCTTTTTGAACTGAATCCTTTGCGGTACTGCATCTTAAGGCACTTCCTCACTGGCTTACTTTTTTCCAAGAGACTTTTCGACATTGAGGATAAACAGTGAATTTCTCATTTTCTGTACATATAACCTAATTATTTAAAGGCACATTAAGCAGTTAATTAAATTCAAAATGCCTTGTATTTATTTTCAGAGCACTTCAGAACCTATAAACATGAGTTCTTCCATGTAACTTGAAGTCTTTAAATTTAGTCTTAAAATTAAAATAAATGAATAAATAAAGTCCCAGGAACAGTTTCACATATTGTCTTTGTGCCAGTGCTGGAACAAAGTAACTCCAACAGAGGCAGCTGGATGTTCTTTCTGTGAAATGAACTGATTTCTCAAACTGGTTAAATCAAATTTGTTTGTAATGTTTGTTAGAGTGGCCAAAGAGTTGTTGCTTCAAATTTTCAATATTTTAAGCCTATTTAACATGTTTTAACATGCCGCAGGTCTTTTCAAGTTCAGTCAAACATTGAGGCAGCACAAATGTATTTAAGTTAAAACAAATAGTTTATTTTGACAACAGCCAGTTGTTTTACCAACCTGTGATTGGCCAAAATCTATTGCAAGGGGCTAGATTTTCTGAAATTTGAAAGAAGTCTAGTTTTAAATTCATTGGAGTGCCTTAGTTTTTTGTAAAGTTAAAAGATGGGACATTTTGCTGTGTGATGCGGAGCCCCAGTCAGCAGGCCGATGCACAAGAGGTACACTATCAGTGAATAAAGCAAAACTGAATAAATACCAGACCTCCAAACAAAGTAGCCCCCCTTTAAACCCAGCAGAAATAAACACCCAAACTACTACCTTCAATGAAGACACCACAAACCAACAGGTGATCTGCCACTGCACCAACTACTCCATGACCAGAGGCCGACACCAGCTGCAGCACTGAAACAGGATTAAACTTTAAATTAGCAATATAATCAAATGACTAAAACTGAAGACAGAAGGTTATAATGACATTTTTACACAAAGAAGCCAACTGCCTACCCCAGCTTTAATGCTACATTTTATTTATTGAAAAAATAGATCTTAGCATGCACATCTCAATGCTTGACTAAGAAAAACAACTCATGCATTGATGCACAATTTCTTCATGCTAGGAATAGTAAAATACAGTAGACGTTGGAACATATAAAATACTGCGATAAAGCCTGCCATTCTTACAAGGTTCTCAAAGCAGTTTCACTATCACATTGAACTGTATTGACTTTGGACCACAGTGCTTCCCATTTACAAGATGAGTGAGATGAGGTGCTCAGGAAGTCACTGTCGGTTAATAAAATGCGACCCAAGAGAGTCGACATCGCCTGCAGTTTCCCCAGCAGGGATGCTTCAGTGCTAGAGCGAGGGCATTACTCTTTAATGCCTGTGTTGAATAACTGTGGGCTAGCTAATTTATAGAGGCTTCTTAAAGGTCAGGCAATAGGGCAGAATACATACTGCTGGAGGTTATTGCCAATACTGCTAAATTGCAAAGGCCTCTCCCTGTCTTCAAAGAGGCATGAAACAAGATAGATAGATCCAATGTTTGCTCTGACTATAAATCAAAACCCAATCAATTTACTGTACAGTAATGTCTGTGTTTTGGCCAGATATCGACAGTTTTATTGAATGTCATCATTGGCCTTTGCATTTCTGCGTGTGGTCAGACATTTCATCAGCTGCAGCTTTTCTTATTCTGCGCTGCTCTTATTTATTCTCACTTTCCCATTTACAGTATTTGATTTAAAATTCTTTTGGTCTCATTGAGGGTTTTTAGGGACTAATACCAAGCTTGTGCAGGCGCTGCCTTGGAGGGAGAGTGCCAAGAATGAGCTCGGCCAAACATCTTTTGACTGAGACCGCATTTTGTTCAGCAACCCTTGTTTCCCTTCATAGCATTAATTTGTTTCAGCTAATTTCACAGTCTGCGTTAGTGCAACCGGGAGCAGAAAAGCACAGGCTTTGCTCTAAATCTTCAGCCACAAGAGGATTTGTTTACCTCAAATTCTTAGTAACAGCTAAGCTGACTCTGCTGCCTTTCTTCTTTTGGCCCCGACACTCATTTGTCAGAGAGTGCTTGAGCAAACAGGGACATGAAGAGTCACAAGTTTGGCGTTCAAGATAAATGCCAAAGGAGAGTGGCACGTGTCTGTCTTTGTGATAGGTACATGTACGTTTAAAGGATAAATATGTACTATATTTACTGCACTACATCATAAAATGACCATGATATGTCAAGAAAGAAGTGATAATGATATGTATTGTCAATAAACACTTTATTTATAGCAATAAGAAAATTGTTCAGTAAGAAGTTAATTAACTTCACCTAAAATTATTATTTTTTTATTATTATGAAAAATTATCAACATTTTATTGTGATACATTTTTCAGCTGTATTGCTGACCCTATACCTTTAAGAATATTACTTATTTATTAAGAGAAAATAGTGCTTTCCTTTCTAAATCCGAAAACTCTACATGGAGAGTATGATGTCCTTTAGAGATGCACGGAGATGCTATTATTTGTGTTTGTCTATGCTGTTCAAAATTATCTGTCTCTGTGTCTGCATTTGGCTGGGACACCAGGAAGTGGGTGTGGTTTACACCGCAAGTTACATTAAATTGGGCAGATTTTTTGTTTTGTTTTTTTCTAGTTTAATGTCTAATATTCCTTGGCAATGTAATTGTTGTGCCTACGGACCATCTGAATGATTTAATATTAGTATAAATTTAATTATAAAATATATTTCCAAGTCCTCCTACTATACTTTTTACTTTCTTCCTTTACTCTCTCTCTCTCTCTTTCAGAAGTTTCAAAAAGTTTCATAAATCAAAAGATTCTGTTTTGCTTTTAATTTCCATAAAAATATATTTCGTTAGAAGGGAATAACCTTGGTGCAGTGATAGATTAAGGTAGATGCAACCTTAATGAGCAGCTTCGGATAGAAGAAATGTCTGTTGCATTAGTTCACTTTAGTTTACTTCATATTCAGATTCGGGTGGATCCCTAAATCGTCCTTGCAGGGTTTACTTTGAATACATACTAGTTTGCCCTGAACTCGCTGCACTTTGTCATTTCCCTGCTGATTTCCAGCATTTTCTACATACTGCATGTTGAAAGAAGAACAGTGAAATTATATTTTTTGGTAGGAAAATGAAAAGAACATAGTCAGTCACACTAAAGAAAGTCTCCAGATGAGGAACAAATTTCTCAGACGTCCTCTTCATTGAAATTACATTTTGTGTAACACTCTCGCCACCATTCACATTTAGAGTATGAGTTTCATATCCGAATAACATAAAATGTAATAACTTGTCTTTACTTGCAGCACCCAGTCTGCCCAGCTACCTGTGATTCACTTAAATTAAGTGAAACCTTCGCACAAATCCAAGGATTTCCCACAAATGAGTCAAACGGAGACACATATTCACAGAATTATTCATAGCCGGCTGGAAATGAGCCACAGATTTGCAGATTTTTCCTCATCCACTCACATGTTTTAATTTGATCAGAGGGTTTCCGGATTAGCAGCATGGGTTCTTTCAGGGACTTGTCCAGCCAATTCAGATGGGCTGGCTGGCCTACCTGCAGCCAATCTGCTACTTTATAAATATCCTGCCAATGGTTCTGGACAGCTATAATATCTCTGCTGGCTACCTCTCAGCAGTAACGGATTCTCAATTTTGGGGGGTTTTTGAGATGCAAACTGTATAAAAATGGCCACCTTAAACCCAAACTCTCAAAGCATAATAAGGGCCTAAACTATCCATCAAAAGCACTAATGGAGGCTGTGGTTCAGAATAAAAGAGATGGAGGGTCACAGGCACTACTGGGATCTAAAGAGCCTTAGTGGGGGTTTGAATTACTCCTCTAATAATGATAGTTAAGTTCAGGCTAAACACAGTTTATGGGCGGTTATAATGTAGTTTCCTGTGTTGTTATTGCTGATTGTAAAACCTCAAGCTGTCTTCACTTATGAGAACAAGCTGGGTGGTTTGTAAAATCAGGGAAGCGGGAAAAAGAGAAGGACTAGTGCTTGATGACACCAGCATAGAAAAACTGTGTTTTAAAAACCTAATACCTAATTTTTCCCAAAATTCTAGGCGACTGTCCAGGCAGCTGTTGTTTTCATGTATTTCAGCAACTAAAGGACAATAAACTTCCTGTTCATTTTAATGTTACTGTTGGAACGCCATGTTGAACGTTAGGATTTGAAAAGGCATCTGAAGGGTTCATGAACTGGTAGGATGGTCCAACATCAACAAGCCGTTTAGTTATAAAGTGAAACGCAGGTCACAACTTTCCAGAAAATGAGTAATCAGTCTGTGCACGGGCATGCAACTAGTCCATCTTATATGTTTGGTCACTTACTGGAAATCTTCAGCACTTAAAGTCTTAACTGTTTATTACATCAGGTTTCTATTTTTGTGGCTCAGTTACACTTACTGAAATAATTTCTGACAACTTGGTAGGAGATATTACTCAAAAATAGTTCTGCTGTGGCAGAAAGCACAACAATTTGTGTTAAGACGTACGAAAACACCTATATAATGGTGAAAGTAGCCCCTTTGCTTGTGCAGACCCTATTGTAATGTAAGAAATTACTATTTTTCCCCCAAATCAAATCCATTTTTGACAGCTGAACATGCTTGAAAACTTAGAAAACTTGGCACACAGGTGCCCCGTACAAAATTTCAATTAAGTAGCCCTTGCAGTATGTTTTACCAATATATAAGAAAATCAGAAGGTGCATTTATCATGTCCAGATGTACAAAACAGCCTCTTTGTGCCAACAGGAAGTCAGCCATTTTTAATTTACTGTACAATGCTGGGGCTTTTTTTTCATGCATTCCCGGAGTTGTACCTAAATGAACTTGCAAATCAGTGAAAGATGTGGCGTCTCTGTTCTGCAATATCCTGCAAAACCACGCCCACCCAGGTAAAATACAGTGTTTTCAGGGTGTCCCATAAAACGCCATCAATGAGTTTATATGGCTCTTAGTAAGAAGAATAGTTACTGTGCTTAGTTTAAGAAGCTGAAACTTCCCCTAAAGCCACATTCTCTCTTAAAAGCTTTTCATGGTTGATGTTTCATTCACTAAAATGAGGTACTATTACCATGCTCTGTGGTTGGATTCATTAGCACACTGATCATATTGAAAAAGATAACAAGCAGGAGATGAAAGGACTGGTTTTTATTCCCTGCCTTCATTCCCACAAATTAGGCGTCCGCAAGAAACAAAACATCTATCTGTGTCGTGCATATTGCTGATAACGACACAGGAATAATTCTGTATTTCTGATTTCCGCTAGCGCCACTGTTAAGGACGGGAACAACAAAAAGAGGAAGAAATGAAATTGGGGAATCTGACCTTTGGTTGAAGCGCTTGCTGTCGCCTCACATGGATACACCATTTGTATCTCTGGCGGAACTCAGTTCCCTTCTGTTGCCCTGCTGAGAATAAATGAAGCTTCTTCAGGACCCTCGCTGTGTCTCTGGAACTGACTGGAACACTCTGAAGCACTGAAATTGGCACCAGTCCCTCCATACTAAGTACACCGCACATTAGGCAAGCTCTCCTTCAGCCAGCCAAGTCCATTTGGTTAATGGCAGATTTTCACCCACAACCTTTCTCTCCCCCCCTAAATGCTCTAGCAGGAGTGTCCAATGACATGGGATAATTATTTCTTACATCTCAGGTGACAGTGCCACCAGATTTAAATAACCTTGAAAAAAGAAACATATTTTCCTCAGTGCTTGTTATAAAAAGCATTTTTTCTTCTTTTTTTTTCCAGAATTACCAAATTTAAACACAAGATATTTATCACAATCTGTCCTTGTGGCTGATTGGTGTGCCTGCCATGTGTAGAGCCCGGAGTGTGCAAAAATACACGATGAACTGAAAATATATTTTTACATTTGCATTTAGATGATACAACTGCAAAATGAACAGTTTGATAATAACACATTTTTGTTTTTTCACGTTGCATTAATTATTCCACCTTCTAATCATATTTCATCATTTGACTATTTTCTAATTTATACATGCAGTGACTTTGTTTTCATTTGATTCTATTTAAAAATCAAAGTATTTTATATAAATTACACAAAAGACAAAGACAGTGTGATCACTTTTACCTATTTTGGTCATATCTTGTCGTATTGAGTGAACCAAAACTGATGGTTATATTATTACTTTTTTTGCACAGGAGATGCTTCCTGGTTGTTAACCACCTACAAAGAAACTTTGCGAACAATTTTGAGTTCAATTAATTTACCTAAATTAAAATAAAATAATTAGACTAAATTGTCCAAATCAGTAGAATAACTGAAAAATTTGAGGGGACACTGGGAACGATTGTAACAGTTTTTGTTTCATTTTTTGTGTTAGAGCTCTCAAACTTTAACACAAAGTACCCTTACTTACTAAAAAATAGCAATGTGCGCCAACTTCTTTTTTCTTTTCTTTTGTGCACAATTAAAAAGAAAAAAAGATGACAAAGAGAACAAAGAGCAGCAGAAGCAACCACCACACTAGCATACACCAAACTGAAGGCAGTGCCAGGATCAGAGAAGATGTATTATATCATACAGGTATTATATTATATTAAATGACATTACTTCAGTTTGCTTTTACAGCATTTATATCAGATCATTTCCACCCTTTTCCCATAGGCTGTGATTATTTTCTGTGATGGCTCGAGGATGGCTCTATTTGTTTAATTAATCTAATTAACTGGGTATTTATTGTGAGAGATTATAGAGTTTGGAAATCAAAGATCAAAACAGCAGCTCGAGTAGTTAACGAATTCTGGCACTCGTGTTAATTTGTTACCTGGTTTACTGTTTCTTTTTATCCACACTTTGATTTAAAGGAACAATGTGCAAATGGAGTGTATGTTAAATAGGTTGAAATCTTATTTAATAAACAAAAACAAAAACCCACTGCTCTGAAAATACAAACTCTGGAGTTTCACTGACTGGCATTAACATATTACCCAGTTTAACTGTTTCAAATATCTGTTTCCTCTGAAAAGATTATTAATGATTTCTTACAAATCATTAATAGACATTAACTCATTAAAGGAACATTCAGCATTAATTTCAAGTCAAATTAAAATGGGTAAACATTAACCCAAATTACAATTATAAGTGTAGTGCGACATATCATGGTAATTTTATGATTTAATACATTGAATAAATTACAGATTTCTCCTTTAAACATCTTAATGACCTGTTGGGATTGCAGGTGTGGTGTTTAGATGAATTCACTTTCTTTCTTTGAATTGTGGCGGCCGCCGTTGCATTGGCTCGCGTGCCTCGGTGGAGGTTATTCCAGCTACAAGTTGACTTTGGCTACCTGCTGAACGTGAGCTGGAGCAGCTCAGCGGCTGGTTTTTAAAAAGGGTAAAGTTGCTTGGCTCGTGATTTCGCTCGTCCGGACGGGTGCACCTGACAGGTCAGCCAATTTGGATGTTTTTGGCCGCAGAGCAGAGGACCGTGGGCATCCTGCCGCTCATCACCGGCGACGCTTCCTGTCAACACGTGTCCGTCAAGCGCGGCCCCGTTCTGCAGCTTTCGTTTTGGAGCGCGCCGATTCAACGGCGTCCTGACAGCTGGTACTTGTGTAATCTCTGTGTCTGCTCTTTCAAATGACTCTTGGCCTGTTTGCTGCTCTCCTCACATCATCTGTAAATCCAGCCTCACTAACCTGAATATTTGATTGGTTGATTCAAAGTCTCCTGTTTAGCTGCTCTGATATATTGCATTTCTTAGTGCCAGATTGTTCTGGGAAAAAAACCCAGTATCAAATTAGCTCCTGGCTGCCTAGCCTCTTAACTATGTGTTTAAACTGCTCCTTAAATTGTCATTATTGTGAAACAAATAAGGCTTTTAATTAGGATGCCTAACAAGTTTATAGCAGCCATATCAAATGAGGTAAATTACCACCTTTAAACTAGGTCTTTGTCGCTGTAATGTTAACAGATAAAATGTGTGCTGATTGATATTACTTACCACTGGCAAGATGTTTGTTGTTTTAGGAACTACTGAGAAATTCACGTAAGTAGATCAATACAGTCCTTCAGTGCAGAAGACTGTGGGCTGAATGAAATGATATATCATTTCAGTGGTAAGCGTCTCTCCGTGGAGGAGTAGAAAAGCTATTAAACTTAGCAGAAAACCATGAAAATGGACTAAAATTTTCTTTTTTGGACAGCAGAAAGTAAATTTAATTTTGCTAGCAGGTGTAAACACTGTAAACGGTATTTATTTATTTATTTATTTTTATTTTTTTTTTAAAGTGAGAAATTGCAAGTCAAATATTGTGCTGGATTTGAAGTGTCAGTTGAGGTTCAAGCCAGGGGTTTTTGCTAACCAAATATTTTCTGTCATTGATGATTTTAATTTTAAAAATGACGAAAAAAAAAGAGAAAAACTGAAGGCTGAGTGTCATTTTGACAGATTAAAACGCTGAGGGCGATATACTGTGATGTTAAATAATTCACACAAGACACAGTCAAACAGAGCACATTGTGGAAATCTATCAAAAAAAAAACCCACACATCACATGAGCCTGCTTACTGTAGTGTTTATTTAATTATAATTACATAAATTACACGTCATAGTGGTTGATTCAATTCAGCAGCCTGCAATTGATGTCAGACATCATGTCACGTTCAGTCACATTTATGGAAACTCACATGGAGTAACTTAATTATGATTTAACAATTTTATGACTGAACTCTTTGAGAGAATGCTGCAGAGTTTCTTTAAAGAGAATTATACAGACTGATGTTTTTACTTTGCATCGATTATTTCGGATTGTTAAACTTTTAATTTATATAGCGTCACAAAACAGTGTATACCATGTCTTGAAGAAGACCCAGTGTTGGTTGAAACCAGTCTAGGTCCTTTTGTGACTTTTAACCGTGATAGGCCCCAATTAATAAAGTTTTTTTTTTAAATGATGTCCTTGGCTCTGTGCAAGTGTGCCTGAAGTAAGCCCTGTGGCTTTCCTTCTGCTAAAAAAAGATCCCCATCTGAGCATGTGGGCATCATCGCTGACCTCAACACTCTGCTCAACACGTCGCGCTATCCAGTTGCTGACGGCGTGTTGAAGAGATACAGACTGGAGACACCGGGTCACAGAAAGATGCAGCCGTTGTCCTCATCATTCTTCTGCTTTGTGTAGCGTTGACATAAAATGTGACCGCACAGTCAGCGTCTCTGCACAATCTGTAGGTTTGTTCCGGTGTTGTGATTGAGTTGTTTTTGAAAATGATTGACCCTGTCTGTCAGAATGACAGCCAACGCAACCTCTGGTTCGAGCACTGTGAGAAAATGAAGTTTCATTTAACTGTCAGGTTGTATGTAAGCTATTTAAATGTCTGAAAAAAGGAGCTCAGCCAACAGTTGCGGAGTAAAAGCTGAACATGGATAAACTGTCAGCAGAGAGAGATGTAAAATCAGCTGAAACATCAGTAGATATCTAAAGCTGTATTCACATCTGAAAGCTGAAACCATTGCCCTTCCTTTTGCAGCACACAACAGGTGATTTTCCGTGTCGGATGTGTTCTCACGTGCTGGAAATAATCCGTATGGTTTAGGGGAGGGGTGGCGCCTACAGGGCATGGAGGAGGAGGAGGAGGATGACTCATCCGTAATGATGACATTTTTTTTTGTGTTGATTTCATTATAAACTGATCTCCAAATGACCAGAAACCACAAAACTAACTCCAATGGAAGCAGAGGAAGGCGATAAAAACAGAGGGCAGCATGACTGCAGTCTGCCCGCCCGGCAGGAGAGACACTTCGTGGTGTGCAGGAATTTCATAATTGAACCATGAGCAAGACGAACACTTTCACTTCCTCTGACTGTGTGGGAATCCGATGTCTTCACATCACACATGATGAATAAAGGCATTAAAATGTGAGCTAAAAGATGAGCCTCATTTAGGCTGATATTGGTTGGCAGCTGGAAATGAAACAATCAACCAAAGAGTGGAAAGCATTATACTGGACAGGCGATGGTACAATGTCATCAACATGCCCACTTGCTTGTTGTGAATTCTCTTTGGACAGTGATCTGCCCTATTCAAACATGGGCTCACGTGGTCTTTGGACTAGGAAGTTGGCAGGTTTAAATATGTTTACTGTCCAGTCCAACTGACCTCGGACATTTGTGTTCACACATACAGCTCCTCCATGTGAAACCAACAAGCAGTTGTTGTCAACTGATGTGTAAACACTTAAACCAGGTGAAATAGCAGTTAAAGTTTGATACAAAGCGTGTATTAGTGTTTATTTGGTATTTTTGATCATTTTGATAATCACATAGGCGTGTTTAAATAGTGAAGTTAGCCAGTTAGCTAGCCTAGCTGGCTGTTAACATGAAGAAAACCACAGTAAAGTTTAGTAGGAGGACGGTCAGCTCTGCAGAATCACATTTTACACAGAAATCCCGACAGCTCACCTTTAAGCTGGCTTTGTGTGTCTGCTTAGTGCCCACAGCTCTGTGTCAGCGCTGTAAGAGTCTGCTCGTCTCCCTCTCTCTGCCAGCTCAAAACAGCTGACAGATACATGGAATAAATTCGTAATTTAACACAAACAGCAGCAAACATGTTACGCTCGCTTTCACAATATATGTGGTATAAGCTGTATGTCAGTCACTTTCATTTTGGGCAGCTCTTCCAAGCACACAAGCTATAGCAACCTAATGTTAGCTTGTTGCTAGCTAATGTCATCCATATATCAAAATGCTAACTAAACACTAGCACACTATATATAAAACAAATGGTGATAACAGTATGTACAAATGGAACTACAAAAAGCAAAGTATTTTAATAACTTGGGGATGAAAAGAAACCATAGACGCATATTGCCGGAAGCGAATCGTGCGTTGTCCATAAAGCACACATCTACACATCTACGTCACACTACATTGTGCAAGTGGAAAACAGATGAAAGCAGTTGAACAGTAATTTGGCAGATAAAGGATGAAAGCAGATGAAATGTAAGTTTAAGTTTGTGCACAACTAGTGTAAGTGTCAGTTGGTATGCAAGCTGCGGCGGCAGTTTAATTTTCAGTTGTCGTAGATGAATTCTCAGCCGAAGCGCAAAAGTGAAGTCAGTTGCATGTAGACGCTGTAAGAAGAGGCTGAAGAGAGCATTGAAAGCACTTGAGCTGTCAGTTAACGATGAAGAAGTTGCACTGTAAGCAGTTTTTAGGTAAAATTTCTGTTTAGTTTACCGTCTAGTTCAGAGTTGACTGCTTAGATTTTCCTGCCAAGGAAAAAAAAAACGATGTAATAGAAATGCAGTAGTGACAAGTAATGTTATGTCTTTTGTCTTGGATTTTTTTCCCTCTGTGAACATCAGCACCAAATTGCAGCTTCTTGAAGGAAGCCCTGTCTCTCTGACTCGGAGAGCAAAACTTATTTTAGACAGCTCCAAAATATACTGCAATCAGACTTCTCTGGAAATCTTGATGTGCTGCCTCAAAAACAGCAAACACGGGTTCTAACCCCCCCCCCCCCCAAAAAAAAATTGTTTTTCACATTGGCAAGTGCTGCATTTCTCTTGAACTACAGCCTTCGACTGTTTCATCAGACCTCGTCTGCTTTTGATTGTAATGATAGATATTTAATGCATGTTCTCTATGCAGCGACAGTTGGTTTAAGTTTTACGATTGTCAGCCTCTCAGCAGTGACCTCAGGAAATGAGTGCTAAAATCCTCCCTTGACCCCGGTTGATTGGTAACTATTACATCTGCAGAGGAATAAAGACAGCCTCCTGTGTGTGGTTCAGGAGCACGGCCGTGGGTTGTAACTTGATAATGAATTTTCATGTTTATTCAGAATTGAAATAGATGAGAAAAGAGAGAGTCTTCCTGTGCAAAACACATTAACAAGTAGAGCCATGTTCTTTTTCTGTTGTTGTTTTATAAGGTCATATCATATTATCACATTGTAGTGCAGGTAGTGGTGATAGTGGAGCTGAAATTCAAGTATAATCCGATCAGTTGTACATTTCAGTAACAAAATAACAGGTCTAATTTCTTTAAAATACAAAAAAACACCTCAAAATACTGTCTTTCTATAATCTGCCTTCTGTGAAATATGATTCCCTGATTAGACATTATATAATTTTATTGTTTCTGTTTAGATCATGTGGTTAGCAAAGCCCTCCTTTGCCTTTGAGGAGGTGGTTGCAGGTGTAGGAGGTTTGATTTCACTGTGTTTGGGAGGTCTGCACAGACACTGGCTAATTCAGACATGACACTTTGATCCGTGATTTGTGTCAGTCAGGTAAAATGTCAGCTGTCTGTTAAAGGCAATCATTTTCATGTTCACCTGTAGCTCGGAAATTGGATAACAGGACTCTATTCTATTCAGTTTTTTTTTCCATTCTGTCAACCTGTTGAACTACATAGATGCAGTTTTGCTTCTAGCATATTAGATTTCTAACAGAATTTGAAGAGTTTCTAAATAAGTTTATTCGATTTTTATCTGTCTTTTATACAAGAGGGAATTTGGGCTTCATAGTGTGCGAGAAAAATCGGTTTATCATCCAAAAACATGGAAATCAATTATCTCTGTGTTAAACAGAGCGGCAGACTTGTTACCCGGTCATTCAAAATAATCCACAGGCCTGGTTGGGAGAAGTTTCATGTAGATGCTATTTTCTTTCTATTGATTTACACCCACCAACAGTGTCAGTGTGCATCTACTCATGGATGAGAGGCTCATGCTCGTCACAGTACAGGATATACACATTAATGATGTAGATGCATGCCTCCTTCTGCTCAGTGGTGGGTGGTAGAAAGTAGAGATTGCAATTGCAATTTTTTTTTTTAAGTCTGACCTGCTGATTTTATGTTTCTTCTTTTCTTTCTTTCTAAGCACTATAATTCACAGAACATTTTTGTAACTTGTCTTTCATGCAAAATTAAATGGTATGCTCATAATAAAACACTAACTATTTACTTAACATTTTCTCCAAAATTGCCCCAGGTTACTGCTGGCCCTTGCTGTATAGTTATCATTACATGTATATATCTCTCTCTCATATGCATCTGCTTCCCCATGAGATCATGTGAGATCATGCACGATCTCACATGATCTCATGGGGAAGCAGATGTAAACAAAACAAAGGCTGACGTGGTGCAACAGCTTGCTGATTTTCTGTGTTTCTGGCCACTTTATCGGTGCATCCCAGTTAGAAAGCAAATATTTCCTACATGAAACTGCTCACAACGGTCTGCGTATTAACTTGACTAACCGGGTCATGATTTTTGAAAAGAGACACTGGTGCTGAGTATTTTGTTGGTGTTTTGAGCATCACAAGCTGAGCGCCATCTTGTTCCATTATATTAAAGAGAAAGCAGACGTCTCTAGAGCCGATATCTCCTGTCTAGATGGATAAATGGCACCACAGATAAGAAGGAAAAAATATGTGTTTTACATTTTGAGGTGAACTGTCCCCTTAAGTCATAAAACTGAGGACTCCAGACTTGGCTTAGACATGAAAGACTTGCGACGTCCTTATGCAGACTTGTAACTTGACTCGGACCTGTCTCAATTAATGTCAGACTTGACGTAATTTTGTCTTGATCAGGCTTGATTTTGACTCGTCTTGGTTGATTTGAGGCTTGACTTGGACAGTCTGACCGTCATCTTATTGGCTCTGCAGCTTCAGAGATGCAAACACTCAAAAAAGACAAAACTGTCCTGTGACATTTCTCCTTAAGGACACGTCAGTGACAGTTACATAACTCCAGCAGTGATGCATATAGGCCATGTTTATGCTGTCAGCTGTCAGTTTAGCAGCCCCACCCTGCATCTCCACTTCTATCATTCTCTTTTAAGTGTCGACAACACAGCTGTCTCTCCTTTTATCTGTTTATCTGTTGATTCTCTTTTTTTCTATCTCAAACACTCGCTGTGCTGCAGTCTTATCTTTGATTTGTGTCCCTTGAGTGTCTCTTTGCCCACTTTCTCCTCCCTACCTGGTCTTTGTTTACAGTCTGAAAGTCAGCTTTTTAACTGTGCTTTACAGTAGATGGGATATTTCCAATCATTATTCTGATCTTTAAAGATAGATATTTTTTTTTCTGTTGCCCTGTACTGAAACTCTCAACCTGTAAAATGTCAGACTGTATGTCAGTATGTGTTTTTGTTCTGCTGCTTGTCTTGTTAATGCTTCAGGGAAACAGTCTTGCATATAAGACGTCACTGTTTCCTAGTGATGGGTCATATGCAGCATCTCCACAGGGAGTTTGCAGCTCCAAAGTGATGGCTCCCTCACTCTCTATTCTTCTCAATTAGTATCCAGTAGAGGCCCGAAAAACAGCAGTTTCCATCAGATGATAAACTCAAAACCTTGCTCATCTCTTTTTCCTGACTATGAACCACAGATTCAAAAATAATGAGGTGATTTAAGCCATTAAAGGACATAGGAAAAAAATCACCTGAGAAACTGAGATTGAAAGTATACACACTGATGAAAAGGGAGCCTTTCCAAGCTGGATATTTGTGTTTCATTTTTTTTTTATTGCAATTGGATTTCATCACCGTAGTGATGAAATCTCATCCAAATTGTTCTCCAGTGATGTTTCGGTGATGCGGCACCTGACCAGATGTGGCTGAACAGGCAAGGAAAAACAAAAAGTTTGTTACCAGCCTTCCTTTGATTTGTTTCAGCGCAGCTTGCGGGGCTCGGGAAAACAGCAGAGCACGGCTCCAAATTGTAGCAATGAGAGGAACGCAGTCTTCCACCGGTTGAGGACACAGGCTTGATTCCCAAAGAGGCAGTCAGTGACAGGTTATTAATCTGGGTTTATTTGTGTGTGATAAAGTTAGAAGCTAATGAGAGCTTTAAAAATGTAAGAATTTGTTTGGATGGACCCAGAAAAATGGACCAAAAAATACAAACTGCAGCTTTTTCTTCAACAGTTTTGAGAATATTAAAGGGATAGTGCGTTATTGCGTCATCAGCAAAACATATTTTATCAACAAAAGCCCATCTTTAAAATTAGGTGTAAGCTATATTTTCACTACTTGCCATCAGATAAGATCTTCTGATCAGAAGCCACCGTTAAAAGTCAAATAACCTTCTCTCCAAAACAACCAAACTCCATAAGCAAAAACGGTAATTTGACCTCACTGGACACAGGAGTCATTGGTCTACGGCTGCCGTGATTGTTTTGTTTATTTCTGTTATTGTGGGACTTTAGTGTTTTAAAAGGTTAGTCCTGATTCACCAACTCACCGATCGGCGCAGCTGTGTCCAGCAGCTCCTGTGCTCTGTGAGGTAAAATTGTTGATTTTGCCAAAGAAGTCTGGTTACTTCGGAAAAATCAATCTTTGGCTCATATAACAGCAATGTGTTGTTGGAAAAGGCTGTCTTACAGCAGGATGAAAGCAGTGAAAATATTCTATATAGTGTACGCATAAACCGATATTGATTATTTATTTTGTGCTTTTGCTTGACTTATGCTCCTTACTTTGTGTTTGCCCTTTGATCCTGTGGTTGCTGGTTGGCTTACTTTTGGATTACATGTCTTTTGCTTATGTACAGTGCTTATTGAAGTGAGATAATCCTCCAGGGTTTTTTAAAAATCTCATCTGCACCACAATGTGCTTCTTTTCTTTCTCTCGTCGTTTCATTGTTTCTTATCTTGTTTTACTGAATATGGATATTTACCTCATACAATTGCACTTCAGTAATCCAAACTTAAAGGGAAGCAAACCCAGCTGTCTTGCTGTGGAGAGTGACACACTGCCACCACAGAGGAGGCTGCAAACACTTTTTGCTCACTTGTGTCAAGTGACATTTACAAACCATGAGAGGGCATCAAACGCTGCGTTCACGTGCTCCTCGGACGGTCCCATTTTCCAAGTCGGAAAGTCGTTAGCTAATGCTAATGAACTTTTATAACTTATCTGGATCCACATTCCTGTTTTATATTATTGTACTGTTATGTTATATTTATCAGAAACCTGTGAATTTATTATCAAATTCTGTATTAAATAAGATTTTGTTCTGTTCTGTACACATGTTTATTGCATGTCTCCTTGAAGGAGAATCTCTCTCCTGTGGCTCACCCTGAGGATTCTTCATTTTTTTCCCTATTGAAATTTTTTTGGGGGGAGTTTTTCTAAACTGCTCTGGAGGTCTGCAGGACAGGGAGTACAGATTAAAAAGCCCTGAGGAAAATTGTTATATGTGATATTGTGCTTTATGAATAAATTTGATTTGACTTTATGTGGACAACAACTAACAGTTACAACTGTATACAAATATAAACATTGATATACAAAACAAGAATAAAAAAAAAATCAACCAAACATCCACCATGTTTCTACATATGACATCAACAGACAACAACTCGGCAAGTCGTGTTCTAAAATTTTCTGACTTTCTGAGTTGTTACTTGAGGGGACATTCACATGAATTTTCCCAGTCAGGAACTCATTTTCCGTTGCTCTGCATCACACTGAATGCAGGATGACTCCAGTTTTGACCTTGTGGTTAGCGGTTACTGTGTGCCAATCCCAGCAAAGGAGGCAGGTTTGTATGCAGCCTGAGAGGAAGCGCTGCCTCTGAGACTCAATTTGCAGCCAAAAATTCTCCCGCCTGCTGCTACCCATTAAGCGTTCTGTACAATTGCGAGGTAACAGTCGAAGTGGGAGAATCTTTATCAGTTCGATGCATTCTGTCCCCAGGGTTATGGTGGACAACACTAGTTTAGGGAGGGAGACCAAAACTAGATTTTGAAGTGGAAATGATGCCCTTGAGGAAGATCTAGAAGGAAGTGCTGAAGCCTCTACATCACCTGCATTCCTGGCATCAAAGTTAGATTATCCCACCATGCACCACGCTTTATGCTTCTTGACCTCCTCTCAGCATGAGAAGCACAAAAGGTGAATTAAAATAGAAGCATTTTGGCCTTGAATTGTTTCATAACTGGTCACACTGAGCGAAATCAAAGTGAAACGGACAATTCCCTGATGTGACAATGGGGTCATTGCTGTCATCTGGATTAGATGCAATAACCATTTTTCTCCATGGGTTTCTGACTCCCCCCATCCTTCATCGCCAAACCATTACCATCAAGTAAAGCGCTGCTCTCGAGGAAATTCTACCATTTGTCAGGGGAGGGTTCGCCTTCCTTTATCTCCTCGCCCATCTATTATGTCAAATACCACCGTGAGCTGATGGAGGTCCAGTTCCAGAGCTGGCCGAAGCGAGATTAGCACACCCACACTTCCTGTCACTCTTGACCTCCCGCCGTCAGGGCTGCGTCACAAGTGTGAGAGCACGGCACTGGCAGAGGACACGCTGAGAGAGTGTGGAGATAGAGAGACAGAACTGGCCAAAGGCAAATCCCCCACGGCGCTGAGGATTTGCTGCTTTGTGCAGAGCAGCGGGGATACAAACTGTATACGCCGAGGCTGCGGCGACAGGAAGCGAGCCGGCAATCGATTTAGGTTTGATGAAAAACAATTTGAGCTGAGCATGAAATGACAGGAGTTTTTGATATGGCTAATGGCGTGTTGCCCACATGCACTCACGCCTTTGCGGCGCCTGGATGAATGTGTCTGTGTTGTCTCAAGACATGAGAAGGTCTCTCTGCAGCTGTTGAGTATCAGAGCTAAACAATTACCGCTGTGCAACAGATATGAACATTAGCTGAATATAGGGGAGGGTTTGTTATCTCCAAAGCACCTCAGGTACAGAATAATGGACAAATTACTTCCATCATATTAATGAAGTTGGTTTTCTGTCCATATGGCTTTTGTGGAGGTAATGAATCAGAAATTGAACTTTGTGAGAGAGATGAAGTGCGGTTGGAGGGGTGGCAGCATTTTACATTTCTTCCTACTGATGACTGTCAAGTTAATTCTAATGTAAATGTCAGACCACTGGACCGGTGCCAAGCTCCAGCCTGAATTCTGATGTTATTTACCAAAGGCTCTGTCACCCTGCGGTTGGGTACCTCCCCAGCGCCTCTCCGTAGTCGATGCCATTTAATATCAGAATTTATAAAAGGGATCATTAGGCTTCCGCCAGCATAAAAAAAGAATGTCACTGGTCAGTCAGCTTTTAGTGCCCCGAAAGCTCAAACTGTGAGGCTGTATGTACCTCTAGCACATGAAGGGCTCTGTAGTCAAGTTAGCAATAATAAATACACACCATTTGGGTACGTTTTCAAAGTACAACACAAAAATTATGCAGATAGGTTTAGGGAGCAAAACTAAAGGTCATGCTTTGGGTTAAAATGTGTTGCTGATGTAAGTTCACGTACGTCACATACTTAAGTGACGTATGTAAGTACCTAAGGCATTATAATCATCATTTGCAACTTTCATAACAGCTAGTGCTGGGTATCGTTTTAAAAAATGATGACACCAGTACCAAAACCAGTACCTTTAATGTGATGCCAGTACCAATACAGTGTTTGCTTCAGTTCCTTTTCTTTCATTTTGATGGCTGCCAGCTGTGGCTGCGCTAATGAGCCAATCACATGCTTCAATCAAAAAACACTTGCAGTGATTTGCTGGAAGCAAAACCATAGTTAATTCATTCGTCGTTTTGTTTTTTCTAGCTCAAGGTACAAAAAGTATGGACTGGAGAAGTTTGGATACTACTTGGTGCTGGGTTACTTCAATCAGTAACCAGCTGTAATAACAGCCATTCAAATCATAGTTTATAAACTAGTTATGAACTATTAATGAAGTGTTTGAAATATCTGGTCCATCTCGCTATCATTCACAAATACTCAATATAGTATATCACATGTTATCATGTGTGCAACAGGAAACTGTTAGTTACTAATTTAATAAATTGTCTCTTATCAAAAATGATACAATATATAATTTATAAACTTTGCATTAGCCAAACTATTGATACAATATTACGAACTACAGCATTACAAATTATTAAACATAATTATCACTTCATTGTTAACAGTGAAATAACTATTAAATAAAGTTCAATTAACCATTACTTTACCATTTATTGATGAATGATGATGAGGAGGAAGAAAGACGTTCTGGTGACGCATCTGATGCGTGTGTCAAAACCGAGGGTAGATTCCAGAGTTGCACCAAGATTTTTGACCTCAGCAACAGGGGATGTGATGAAATATAATGAACATGATGGACAGATTCAGATGGGAGACTTTGCAAAGTGTGGCTAGGGAGGCAATGAGAATAGCCTCTGATTTATCCTATTTAAGCCTGAGAGAGTTGCAGGGCATCCGGGCATTGATATCAGCAGTTGACCAGATTGGATGGCGGTGAAGTGTCCGAGGGCCTGGTGCAGATATACAGACGCATTCAGTGTGTGTGAGTGTCATAAGCATACCAGTGAAAATTGAGGTCGTGTTAATGTCTGAATTAAATGTCCAAAGGTTAGAATGTAAATGATAAACAGTAATAGTCTGGTCACTGAGGCCCGAGGACATCATGAGAAAGGGGGGGAGGCGGGAGACCTGAAATTGCTAATGGACACAAACCAGTGACACCAACTGATGTCTCTAAATGGTTCAGCAGAAGATTATGACAGGTTTAGAGCTGTAACTAATCATTATTTTCATAGTTAATTAATTGGTTAATTATTTTCCCAATTAAATTTAATACTTGTTTGTTATAAAATGTAAGAAAATTGTGAAAAATCTGTGTTTCCCAAAGCCTGAGGTAATGTCCTCAAATGTCTTTTTCACTGACTGATAATATTCAGGTTACTGTCATAGAGGAGGAGAAACCAAAACAAAATCACATTTAAAAAGATGGAATGAGAGAATTTTTAGTTTTTTTTTCTTAATGACTGAAATCAATTATCAAAATAGTTGGCAATTAATTTAATAATCGATTACGCAATTAATCGATCAATCGTTGCAGCTCTAGACAGATTTGTGAGGTCCTCTTGTGGTGGTGATCCACGTTTTGACTGGGTTTTTGCAAGCACAAAGACAAAATGCATGGAAAACATGACCCCCCACTGAAAATCTAAATTGGATTTTGTCTGTGTCAAATAACTGAAATCAGAACAGAAAAACAAATTACATCTCGGGGAGGTCAGCTCATTCACTTCTGCTGAGAAGTGTGTACGATACAGCATGTTACCCACGACGGTATGCACCAATTATTGCACTGCAGAGACGCTTTCGGGATAATGTGCATAATCACCAAATGTGTTGCCTGTAAGTTCATATCAGAACATATGTTTATGTGAGTTGATTTTTACAGTCATTACTAGACTCTTCAGCTCTCAGTTTTATTTGCATGGTTCCATTTTCATAATGCAAAGCACAAATAGCTAAATTTTAAAAGTTCTTAATACTTAATACTGTAGTGTAATATACCATATTTGCATATTTGTAATTTAGGATAATGAATGGTACCTTTAACTCCTGTGGTCTGTGGGTGTTTTGGTATTTATGGACTGTCCCCTCTGGTGAGATGTTCAGTAAGAAAGTGGGAAGACATTTTGCTTTTGATTTATCAAACCGTTTTCTAATGTTATTGTTGACATGTTGTGTTGAATGACAAACTTTTTTCTTTGACAGCATCGCTATTTCTGAGTCTTTGGTAAGAGCTTTACGTTGGCAGCGATTGTGGTGATACTCTTGCGCTGAAAATCATTATTAATCTGAAACACACAGCAACTGAAGGAGCAAAGGACTGAGTCACAGGCGCCAGTGGATGATTTGAGCTTTGCCACGCAACCATATTTCTTCTCTTTATTTGCAGATTGATCCTTCTCTCAAATTCTGACAGTGACATTCACAGTTGGCAGATAATGTGAATTTCACACCTAGCTTTTGCTTTTGTTCACGAAGCCTATTGTGTTCACCAGCTGTATCCACTTGTGATGATTTTCGCTGTCATGTTTACAACAAAGCATCGCCACAATTTCATGTGATAAGTTCTGTGGTATTTTCTGCGTGCCTTAAAGATAAAATAACGGGTGAACTGGCAGGGGTGTTTGAATGTTTGAGGAAAACAAAGTAAACATCTCATAAGATGAGAGCCCTGGCCTCTAGCAGCTTGAAATAATTTGATGTTTTTACTTTATATATTATATTATGTTATTGCATATTGCTGGAATTTATATTTGATAAGCAGTGTTTTCTGAAAAAGCTCCAGCACCAGCAAAAGTGGCTTTAAACAACACCAAATCCCCTCCACCACCTTCTGTATTTAAAGCTACTATAGAGAGTTTTTACTGGTTATGAAAGTCTCACTTTAATGCTGATGCCTCTACCTAGGAAAGTTAATGAGACCGTCCGTGCAAAGATTTGTATTTTCTGCTTTCTGCCACTGGGTCAGATTCTCTGTGAAATCAGATGAAACAAACCTATCACTGTAATATGTTGGTGGTATTACAGTGGAGACACCACCACTTTTGTCCACAGGGGTCAATCAAATATAAAGTTTCTTGTAGTAGCTTTAACATGTTACATAACATCATGATTTAAGAGGCAGCCATCATACATTTTGGGTGTATTCAGTGACCATCAACAGTTAGCTTAACATTACTCACAGATTCCTCAATGTGTTAGAGTTAATGCTAGCAAACCAGCTAAAAAGAAAGAAATATAAATATAAAAGGTTTGGATGGGTAGAGGCTGTAGCTGCTTCTCCACACCTACAGCCCCTGTGCCAAACTAAACCGGTCATCAAACTTTTGCCAAGTCAGCAAACAAGGTGGCCACAAGCTGTCAAAGCCAGTAGGAGGTAGGAGGAGTAGGAGGTTTAAGGGAGATGTAAGGGAGAAGATGCCATCTCCCTTGTTAGCAAAATGACCAATATGCATCCCCCCTTGTGAAGCTGCCATAACCCCTCGCCATCACCAGAGAGTGCAGAGCCAGAAGGGTTCTTTACCTGAAAGTCTAGTCTCCCTAAAAGTTCCCGAAGACGGGACGTTTATGATTGTTATTATACAGAGTGCTTACTTTTCTAGCTCTGTTTCGGATATTTTTGTGTGTTTAAAAGCTAATTGTCATTTATGTCTCTTGGTTGCACGTAGGGGATGTGATTGATTGCAGACTAGCAAGACAAATGTAGAAGTTTTCTTTTGTTCTCAGTCTAGTCCGTCTAATTCATTGATCTTTTATCTGGCTGAGGATTGTGAGAACCTGTGGCACCGACTGTGGCTCTGAAATATCAGTAGCCAAACTGTGCTGTGTGTTGATAAGTCCATGATGCTGAAGTAGAAGACAAGTAATTGCACCCTTTCACTCTTTGATCAATAATCAAATATAAACTATTAAACTATTTAGCTATGGGGTATTAAAAAATACGCACCCAAAATAATTATTCACTAATCTTTTAAAAATTAACAAACAGCTGGTCAAGACAATGTGTTGTTATTGTTGTTATTTCCCAAGTTCATCTGGTCCTGGAAATAGTTGGAAGCTTGGACTTGAATATTCATTGGGTTGTAACCAGAAGAAAAGCACAGTTAAGTCACTTAAAAAAAGAAAGACAAACATCAGAAGCCAGAAGAGGAATTATCTTCATTGTGAGTATGGTTTCAGACAGATCATAAGCATTTCATGAAGATGAATTTAAATTCATTGGGAAGAAGTGTGCAGCTTTCTAAGTCCATTTTGTTCCAAAGTTAGAATTTGCCCGCTTCTTTTGCAGCAGTCAGTAGTGATCTATAGGTGATAAGACATCTAGTCTGTCATTAAAACTGGGCAGGTATTAGGTCAAGTTTATTAGACATCTACTAGCTTATAATCATTGTATCAATAACATATTGATGATTATACTTTATTTCATTATCTACAGAGTTTTATTGACACATTTATTTGGGTAAATGGTGGTCTTCACATACATTACAGTGCTTTTCTTCAGGATTACAGGTGAGATGCAGTAATGTTGGCTAACTACGTCCACCTACACTGGTTTGGATTGGACTGGTCTCTGCCGTATACTTTGCATATCCCTGGTGATTAATTTTTTTTCCTTCCCTTCATCACTTCCAGAGGAAGATGAAGTATTTTGACAGCTATTGGCAAGATTAGCATGCAGTCTAGTGTGAATATTCATGTTTTCCCAAATGGATGAATCCAACTGTTTTTGCGAACCCCATAACCTTTCCTCTAATGCCACCCGTGCGCCAAATTCCCCACTGGTGCACAAGAATTTTCAAAATCAGACGAGCAGATTGCTATGAAAGTGTCAGTATGTTGTTTGTTCCTTCCAATGTGTTTATTTTGTCTGGTGTAATTAACTGTAGCATTCAGGGGCACAAACAGGCATCAGGCTTTAGTCTTGGAACAAAGACTGGATTCCATACACTCTCCCATTTGCCCCACCAAGGGGGTTCTAAGGCAAACCCTTTTATTTTCCAATTGTCTCATCTAGAACCCACACAGAGGGCTCTGCCAACAACCCTTTTATATTCCAAAGGTTCTGTTGAGAACCCACCAAGGGGGCTCTAGTGCAAATGATTTTCTATTGCAATGGTTTTATCTAGAACCCAGTCAGGGGTTCCCCCACAAACCGTTGTATATTCCAAAGGTTTTGCCTAGAACACATTATTAAGAACCATCTGTGGAAAGGGTCCACCCAGAACCCCAATGAGAACTTTTCAAGTCGAATGTTTCAATTGTACAATTGTTCCACCCAGAACCCTCTCCCAGATTCTATCCAGAACCTTTCCACCATTGAAAGTTGCTAACCCGTTTATATTCCAAGGGTTTTATTTAGAACTTGCCACAAGTACAAGTTCTACCGAGAACATTTTTATATTCCAAGGGTTTCATCTAGAGTCCACCTAGGGGGTTCTACCAAGAAACCCTTTACATTCCAAGGGTTTTATCTAAAAACCACCCAGGGTGGGTACAAAGAACCTTTGACAAAAGATTTCATCAAGGATTTCAACAATCATTGATGACATCTTTCTTCCAAAAAGGTTGCATAATGGAACCCCTTCTCTTACAAACAACCCTTGATGAGCTGTTTCTTCAGTAAAGGGTTCTTCAGAAGCAAAAAGTTCTGTGTAGAACCTCAGCAGTTTAGAAACAACCATTTGGAACTCTGTTTTCCTCATAGGAGGAGAGTGATTATAGCCTTCATAATAAGTGTTAGTAGGTTATTGATTGTTAGGACCTTAAAAATATTCTTCTTCTCTCTCAGATTCTGAGAGTTTGGCGGGGGATAAGTTTGCCTGATTAAAAAAAAATTATAATTAAGTCCTCTCGGTTTTACGTAGTAACAATTTAACCCAGGATTCGAGCTATTTTTTACATGCGTTGTTTGTCAAAATTGCTTATATAAACTGTTCCATATTCATAGCATTTGTGTTAGATATTAGCACGGGCTTTTGAAGAAGTGGTAACACTGGTGAAATGTATTTTCAGGGCACCTTTCCAATCCTGAGTTCATTCTGACAGGTACAAAGTAAAAATTAATAAACTCTTGAGGGCGCAGAGGGCGAAAAGGAGGTTATGCGCAATGATTAATCTTTCCCCCACAGCAAAGTTGTCTTCATCCCGACAAGCAGAGGCTCTACAGTTCCAGGCGTACTGTATTATTTGCAATGAGTTTGCTACATCCGTAGGGAGAAGTCTGCCCATGTTTGTGTCCAGTGTGAATAATTTTTCTTGAGCCAATTTATGTTTTCCTTTGAAGGGGGAAGTCTTGAGTCTGGGTGGTTGGTGGAAAGCTTTCAAGCCCCTTTGCTTTGAACATCAAACCGCTTGTCTTAAGATTTGCTCTTAGAGTGAGAAGTGAAGAGCACAGAGCGAGGGGAAAGGAAGGGAGAGATACTGACATGAGGGGAACCAAGCAAGGTGTCAGGTGAGCGATTTGAAAGTTCTCCTGAGGGGCTGCACTGCGGGCACAGATAAGGACAATCCCAAAGTGTCATGGCAGCTTTGAAAAGAAATAAAAATTTGACTCAGAAAGGACATTTCTGAAATGCCGAATGAATAATTCAAATGATGCTTTAATGAGCATTTCAATTAACCAGTTGTCATTCAGGGATGTAGTAGGGATGGTGTTATCACCTGGTCATGTTCCCTCTGTGGCTGCCCCCGTGCTATCGTCTTGTGGAGGGCTTGTCCACAGATGCGTTGGAGGACATGATTAAACTTGTCACCGAGCTATGATGCACTGGGGGAAAAGACCTTTTCCTGCTTACAGGGATGATGTTATGCATGTGGACATGGTGTGGTTTGAAATAGCTGCAAAGGTTAAAGATTGTCGGCTGTTTTATCAGTCATGGACTGCATAAGGCATTAAATTTCTCCTTAAGTGGCACTGTTTCCATCAGAGCAAGCTGACCTTTTTTACAGCCATGCAGATAAAATGTTTAGAAAACCCAGTGGCCAACATCTTGAGATGTTCTCCTCATTGTCCAGAAGTATTATGAATGTACTGGTTTATTTTTATCACATGATTGATTCATTTTAAAGTTGAAACCATTTTTCACCACTCACTCAAACCAGATTCACATACTGCTGGACTCAATGGGACTTACTCTTCACAGTGGTAGGAGTTTGCCTCCAATGTCCATTAAAGGGATAATTTGTAATATTTGATGTGGGGTTGTATGAGGGACTTATCCATAACTGCTACACCCCCATTTTGGGAATGCAGCAGCCGTCCTGGTGTAGGAAACTAAGTAATGTCCTAGTGTGGACAGTATCAGTGGCAAAAAAAAGCCCAGCTTAAAAAGTCGGTAAAATTAGCCAATTTAGCTTGCAGGATACTTGAGTTGCAGGTCTACAGCTGCCTCTGCTGGTTAGTTAGTTTGTGTTATTGTGTGACGTTGGCATTTTAAAAGATAAGAGAGGATTCACTAAAGTCACACAATAACACAAACAAACAAACATATCGAGGCAGCAGTCGACCGGCAACTCCTGTGGTCTGTGAGGTAAAATGACTGTTATGGCCAAATGATTCTGTGTGAGTGGAAGACAGCAATATTCGGTCTATATAATAGCAGCTTCTTGGCAGAATAGGTTGTCTGATGATGAAAATATTCTTAATAAAGCATACACTTAAATTGACATTGATTTTTTTTTTCTGTGGACTTTTTTTAAAGTGGCTAAAATAGGTTTTTCTGCTGACCCTGTCTACAACAGCACATTGCTGAGCTTCCCTGCTGGTCTGAAAAGTATTAACATTCATAAAACCAGTGAAATAAATCATAAAAAGTGGAAAGCGGGAGATGTGTGAGCATTTCCATTGCTGATTGTTAAAGCAAAATGTATCAGGTGCTAAGAGTTATCATGAATGAAGAGATCATGAATGTATGGACGACAGAGTGGAATTACTGAACTAAGATGAATGGGTCATATTTGGGTGCTCACATCAATGAGTTTTAAAGAACATTGTCTGGTGATGTACTTGTATTTCGGTCTTTTTGCGCTTCTCAATGAAGTTGGACATCAAAGCGAGTTAAAATTAGAACGTGATCGTTAACAGTTTTTCTTGTCCAACTCTCCAGTCATGTTGTTCAGTCATTTTCATCTCTTTTGGCACAGCTCTTGAGCTATTTTCATGAGCAACCCTGTTACCAACGCTTATAGCGAGAATATGAGACAGCTAGTCGTGCATTCACAGAAGGACCTGCTCTCCAGCGCATCTCAAATATGTCATATTATCTCGCTGCTAGATTAACTATTAATTTGTGTCTTGGCTCCCAACGACAGGATTGCAAATGTTTACAATGGGCATCGTTTCCAAGACCTATCACTCCTCCTCACGATCCAGAGCTAAATTTCACTCCTGTGATGATGGCCATCTGGTAAGACCCAAACTTGGGAACGCGTTCAATGCAGCAAATCTGTGTTGAAATGCAACCGTAGACTTCTAGATTCACTGTTGTCCACACTTTGTACTCTTCGCTGGCTACTTATTTTCTCAGTGTATTGTTGTCGGTCTTACTCCAACCAGGAGAACGCACGAGTCGCACGGTTGTCGCCTTTTGGCAGTGAGGTTAATCAAAGGGGGACTTTGTAGTGGCGGGAGTCCTTTTGGTACTGAGGAGGAGCCAAAAGCCGCTTCTGATCCTCCAAAGTGGGTCAGACTGAGCGGCACACATAAATTTATATTTAATGTTCCCTGTGGGACTGATGCTTTAGACCATGAATAATTCTTCATAGGCAATGGCAGTCTTCAGTTATATGCTCCAGTATACAGTCCGTACTGCACTGTGTGACCTGTCATGCTCTGTGATTACATATTCTGAAATTAAGACAGCAACTGATTCCTTTTCTCCGTGTTGTTGGTTCTTTTTTATCTTTATTTCTGAAGTACTCTTTGTGGTTCGGGTTCTTTTGTTACATCATGTGTGCACTTGTCTTTGTAAACCAGTATAAGGGCATCTGTGCCAGTATCAGAAATGCGAGCGTGCCTGTATCTTGTCTGGACATTTCACGCCAACCTCAATTGTGTGCTAAGCGTTACTGCACAGTTGGTGTGGATTCATTGGCTTGCGTCGGTGTGTGAAAGTGGCACCACTTTGTGAGCTGGGTGCATGAAAGTGGCATTGCCTCACCAGTCAATAGCATGAATTATGTATGGCAGGAGAAGGTGAAAGCCATGTTCTGCATCATCTGCAGGCTGTTCAGCAAATTAACATTTGGACAGCCATTTGCTGGCTTTAGGAGGGGCTCGGGCCTTGTTTAATGGCTTGCTTACAGTTCAGAAATAAATTTCCCAGTCATTTTTCTTAACAGGTTTCCTCTCTTGCAAATCACTTGCGACTGAAGCAGCCCCACTTTCAGGGAGCAGACTATAAGGCGTGGGCAGTGAACAGGGCAGATGGAAGTGATCTTTAATTGGCTAGCTTCCTGTCAGGTCTAATCAGGACTGGTGTTCTGTCATCCAAATCCTCCGAAGATTGTTTCTTTGAAAGACAAGCTTTCAACCTGACATGTTCATTTTTCCCCTGAAGGCAATATCATTCAGGGTTTTAACCAGCGCCTGATTTGCATAGGACTAGTTCTGCCTTGGCAACACCTGTGATTTGATAAAATTGCAGAGGTTGCCTGCATTATTAATCTTGGTGAAATCTAGCATGTCAATAATATGTTGAGTAAAAATTCTGCTGCAAATTACCATATTTCACCAAACACAGAGCCTGTTTGATAAGATCTCTTTTATGAGTTTCCTTTAAAAACAGGCAGCAAGCGAGGGACTTGTCACTGGAGTAGCCAATTGCGCTGAATGAGCACAGTGGTCAGTTGGTCGGACTGGGAGTTCAAACGAACACCACAGATTTGATGACAGGGAATACAGAACAAGGTTCAGTGTATTTTTTTTTTTCACTCATTCGGTCAGCCAAGTGGGTCAGAAATTTGCTTGTCAAAAGTCAATTTTTACTATTTTACACTAAACTTTTTCATGTATTAGAGATTATCAAATAGCAACAAAGGCTAAGTTAATTGTCTGATAGTCTAATCTAGGGTTGCAACATCTGAAAGATGTCAGAAAATAGTGAAAAATATTTATACAAACCACAAGGTGATGTTTTTAAATGTCTCATTTTGTCACTCTCCCAATATATTAAGATTAATATAATAAACAAAGACAATCTTCCATATTTGAAAGCTGAAAGCAGCATTTCCTGCCATTTTTGCATGAAAAATTACTTAAGTGAATAATTGATTATCAAAATAGTTTAATAGTTGAACTCTTTTTGTTTTTTTTAACAATATTGCCAGATTTACTTGTCTAACACAGCATTTTACTTGCCCTGGACAAGGAGGCAAGCCTTATTTTTGAGCCCCTGCTGTGTTTTTTTGGCTCCTGAAATGCAGGCCTGAGTCAGCTTACTTAGCATTATCTGTGCGGCTAACCAAGTTAGTGGCAGTTAGTAATTAGCTGGGACATCAGACGAAAAAAACAGGAAGTATTTTCCATCTAAAATACGATACAGTTTCACAGAAATCAGTGAGTAAAGTCGTTACTTTGTGTTTTTGTACAGTAACATTAATCAGTGACACAGCCCCCCAGCCCATCATATGATCCATGTAGCTAACGTTAGCTTGCTGCTGAAGCAGTACAAAGTAAACTGCCTTACGCATAATCTGCCATCACAGATACCACTTTCCCCATAGTGAATCAATTCTAGTTTGTGGGCTCATAACCACAGTAAACATAACAAGGTTTGAGGTGGTGAGCATTTTGGATGACACACTGTCGTACCACACTGTTGCTAACAAGCTAATTAATGAATCTGCACCTTAGCTCTGCACCACTAAAAGCTGAAGATTGATCGACAGATGGATTCCATTATATTATTGGTTCCACATTGTTTTTGTTCCACATGAATAAAAATGAACAACTTCTATGAGTTTGATGATTTTTGTGTGGTTGTCATATATTGTTAAATAGCTACACAATACGACTGGAGATGTGATCTAAAGGTGTTGAAAAGGCACTTTTAATTTTAGCTCGACTTTAACAGAGATTTGATTTTCATCCAAATCAACAGCTGCACATCTCCTTTTACGTCTTCCTTCAGTCTTACTCACCATTTTTCTCTGATGGCTGTCATCTTCCTGTCCAACCTTCATTTCCAGCTTCCATTTTCACATGCTTCTTTTCTTCATCCTCACCTATCTGTCTCTTCACCCCCCCCTCTTTGCATTTCTTTGAGTTCAAAGCCCATTGTTACTAAGGCATAAAAATAACATGGTGAACCTTGTTAATATTACCTTAATGCAGCTCATTTACAAAGCTTAAAATGTTATGTAAGTTAGTTTATTCATTCAGATGCCCCTCAGTGTTTCCATTGGTTCTGGAGGAAAGCTTTAGAATCCATTAAACGAAAGAACACATCTCAGGAGTCGTGACCCATGACTGATTTTAAAAGTTGCCTTGAGGCAACCCACCAAACCTTTTTTTCTTTGAGGGAAAAAATATATTTGGGAAGTTGAAGAGAGGCATGGCACTTGCAAACCTTTCAGCATTGCTCCCAGAAGGCCTCGGCGTGGTCTTTCGTCATGCTCAGATATTCTTTCTCCCGCGCTCTAAGAGCTTCGAGCCCAGCGACGCCTACCTTCCATCAATCTTGATTCGGGAGAAAGGTCTGCTGCCTTTGGAATAAATGAAGACCGGTAATAAAGGCTATGCATCCACTGACTGACTAAAACATCTTAACCCCATTCCTATCACTTTCTACATTAGTGACCCTCTTGGGCAATTTGAGCTGCCTCTCTTTATTACTCCCATGTCAGTTGGAGGCATTTAATATTCCCGTGGCACATTTTTAGCACTTTTTTTTTCTGATCACTTTCATATAAATTAGTCGGATGTAAATAGCCTTAAGTTCTTCCAGTGTTGATTAAAACTGATTTAACCTGATACAAACTTTTAAAATGAACACTGGATCCATCAGGACTCAAAACCAACAAATCTGATTTCTGGACATTATTCCTCACAGTTTCAATCAATATATTTCAGCTTATTTCAACCAACCAGTTCAGGGTTTAGTGCCTTTTTTTCCATTTAGAAATCTACTTGCCTGAAATCAGCTTTTACTCGGCAGCTTACAGATTTTAAAGGCTGCATTACAGTCAAGTGATGCAAAGTTTTGAACTTACCGGACTGTTCTAGCTGTTCTATTATTTATCTTTAACCACTTGGTCATTATATCCACATTAGTGATAATTATCAGAATTACAATTGTATTCATATTTTGTGAAAGCACTAATAGTCATCCCCACAATATTGTATATCGCCCAGCCCTACTGTCAGTGTTTAAATATTATATATGACATTTTCTGATTATTTAAGGTTCAAGGTTGATTTCATTTGAACTATTTTATGTACTGTTGAGTTATTTAATCTGCAGCAATGCATAATACTGTACAAGATCATCATATGTTTGCATTTCTCAAGAATTTGTGGTATATTATCTTATAGAAAATGTGTATGTCAAGACCTATATTGCAGAATCCTTGAAATGCTTTGCTTGCTCTCCAGTTATTACCCCACCTCCACTAATTTGTAGAAGTGGAACACAGTCTCCAAGATGACACTTCTGATAAGGGTTACACATTCGCTGGAGTTTCACAGCTGGAATTACTCTCATCTGCGGACACATTTAGATTTTCCAACAGGTGCCACGCTTTGCAGCAACATTTTTTTTCCCTCCTCTGTGAACTTTAAACCTCAATTACCACATTTTAGATTATTTCACCTCCTCAAATCTCATCTTGTTATGTCAAGCATGATGGATATTATTTCATGTTTGCAACACGGCCGCCTCGTGTCAAGAACTGTTGAGAGTCAGGTGTTACTTTCTCGATGCAAGTGACATGAGGGAACAAGTCGAAGCACATAACACGCTTGCAAATTTATTTGTTGTTAATTAAGTCCTAAAGAGACCAAATGAGGTTTTAAGATTGTTTCTTTCACTGTTGGCCCACTATTATTATATCTTTGAGTTAGTAAAAACACTGTACTTTTGTGAAGGACACTGTCTCTACGTTTATTTAAAGTTTTACTTTTGTTGTCAGTAACATCCCTGGAATATTTCCATGTCATTTGTTAACTTTTTGCAGTTTTGGAGTTTTAAGCTACAGCACACCACTCGCACTGCACATTTTCGGAGGCCGTTGCTCTTTACTCTAGCTTTGAAGTAATGTTTCGGCTTTGAACATCTAAGCCTCGGGGAAATCACAGCTTTTCACAAATATCAGGTTCAGAGGTTCAGATCCGCGGGAGCTACGGTCTGTGAGTTATGGACTGGAGTTGTTCAAAATGCCGCGCTAATGTCAGCTGGAGTTAATGCTTGTTGTGAACTTGCTTTGACCATAGTGTACACCTAAATGTCACCTTAAAGAAATCAATAACCAAACAAGAGAAAACTGTAACTTCCGTGGGTGGAAGTTCATGGAGGAGGAGTGAATCTTTGGATGTGTATCTGCATGAATCCATGAAACTGACCACCTATGTGCTGAGTTTAACAAGTATTTGGAAAGGGCACCATGAGATTTTTAATACAGTCAAAACATTTCTCTTTTTTTAACCAATACAGCAATCCATGTTTCTGTCTTTTTATCTTCTCATACATTTAAATGTTGGCATGCTCATTCAGATTACTGGTGGACCTACAGTTTACTTGTTTCAGGAGGGAACTTTATCATTTATGCAACTGCATACATATGACCACTTCTCTTGTTTATTATTTTCATTCCTGAATTACTCAGGTCCCCTAAAGCAGATTAGTTTTTCTCACCTCAACTTAATTTATCACCTAATAATGGAGATAATAATCAAAAATACCCCTAAAAATCACCCAGCATCTATTCAGATTCTTGCAACTATAAGAAGCGAATAAGTGGCTTGCTTTTGTTTAGGTCCACTTACCATTTTGGAAATGTGTTATTGAGCTTTTATTTCTGCTGTTTTCTACACTTCTCACATATCTTTAAACCCCCCCCCCCCACACACTTTGTGTTTTGAATACTGAAAGGACAGTCATGATTCACATAATGAAACTACGGTTTTGGTGGCAGCCAGGAAATGCATTATCTTTCAATTCTGAGTCAGATTGTTTTCATAAATCATGGACGTTGTGTCCTTTGGACTAAATAGGAAAAAGACAATCCAGATTGTTACTGGCGCTAACGTCTAAAGACAGCATCTGATGCTATTGGGATGTGTTAGTGCTCATAGCTTCATGGGTAACTATGAAGGCCCCATTTGGAGCAGCACATGCTGCCATCCAGACAATGTCTTTGTCTGTCCCTGTCTCCCAGAGGTGTAGAGACAGAGTGGTATAGTGACAGGTGGGCATTAAAGCGTGGGAGATGTATGTTTTATATGTTATATTACACTGTATGGTACATAATAAAAAGGCTAAGTGAAAACATGTGAGGCTGCTGAGTGTAACACAATGAAATGCCAGTTGAATAACCCTCCTTCCCTCTCTTTTTCTTTTCTCCTAGGTAAGCACTTTCTTTGCTCTCTGTTGGTTATGGTGATGGAGGAGGGATTGGCCGAGCGTGCATCCTGTTGCTGTCAGCCCCGGTGAAGGTTTCACGCGGCTGAAATGTGAGGCAAGAGTGATTAAGGTGATGCATTGAGCCAGTGTGCCCATAACAGAGATGCTTCTAGCTCTGGTTCTGGCGAAGTCAGCAGTATGAACACAATGGAGTGAGCACACCCCTCCCCTCGTCGCACACTCAACCACTGTACACAGGAAGCCATCCGTAGACAAAGAGGAGAGGGGAGAAGAAAGCAAGTCTAAATCGGAGGGTGTGTTCGCACCAAGGGCCTTGTTTTGTTGGATCAGTGGTGCTAAGTGCAGCCAGCCCTGCAGGGTGTGCAGGCCACGGCAACTGGGCTTGGTGTTATTCAGTGTTTGGTGGTTTAAAGGCATTTTATTTTTTCATGGAGCTATTTCACAAATTTATATACACAGATATGTGTATTCCATTTGTACTTGTGCACACTGCATTGAAGAGGAGGTCTTCATATATCGAATAATCAATTCTTCATGCTGAGAATCGCATAATTTGTAGGTAGAATCTTTGCTTTAGGGGATCAGACCAATGGTTCAAGAGAAAAACAAATGCTTAACTCAAGGCCCACTTAATTTTTCAGGAGACTTTAACTGCATCTCATCGTCATCTTTGGTGTTACAATTGGTGGGTCACGACCTCCTCCTCCACCTGTTGTCTCGTAACTGGAGTCAAACACTGAGGTTAAGTGATGAAGACTGAGGCATTTCCATACCAATGAGCAAACTCCATCAATGAAGACTATGAGATGTGGTTGAAAACTCCAAACAAAGCTAGTAAGGGCATGTTGAGTTAAGATTATCATGAGAAACTGTTTGATGACACTTTATAATCCCCATCATTAATAAATGGTAAATTGATAGTTAATTAAACATAAACTAATATTATGTTAATACACATTCAAATAATGCTCATAAATGCTTTATAAACCATTTATTAAGCAATGGTAAAGTTTTATAAGCATCAGTTGCATTTGTATAATAGCATCCAAATTTTGCTTATAAACAGTTTATGAACTAATTATTAACATTAACAGTGTTGTAAATATATGTAATGCTTTCTTAAATGTTTACAAATCAGCTGATAATCATAAATAAGTACTTAATATAGTATCTAAAATTTTATAATGGGTTCAACAATAAACTGTTTTTCAATTTAATCAGAATGTTGTGATCATCTCTTATCAGCAATGATACAATGATAAAATTATTATTTTATTTTACACAAACAAATGAGAAAATGACAAATTATAGCATAATTTGCAGTAGCAATTATAGCATTACTAATAAGTAACATTGTGAATCGTCAGTGAAATAAGAATTGACTAAAGTTGATTTAACTATCAACTTAACATTTATTAATGATGGTTATTCTAAAGTGTTATCAGCTGTTCTTTCATGTTCACTGGTTTTGTCTTGGAAATTTTTCTATAGTACATTTCAGCTAAGTGCAGTGCATACTTTTCAAACCAATATGCACTAAAATGATGTTAAAGTATATATGATTTGTAGTTATGGTGCTAAACTTGAGAAATGACAGATGTCTGAGAACCATAGAGGATACTAGTCTAGTGCCTGTACTAACAATCAAGATCACACATAAGGGGGTGATGTGCTGTGATGGTTTTGTAGGTTTAGTGTGGTCATGTCTGTGCAAACCAAAAGCCAAAGCAGATCAGACTTTAACTGGCCTTTGAGTCAGATGCCTCTGACCGGGTGCAGGTTGGCGGCACTGACGGAAATACAGGTCATCCTTTACACGAATACTGACTGACACCAATATTTCTCCTTGACAGAATCTTTCTGTCTTCACTCTGGCACGGTAACACTGTCAGCATGTCACCAAAATACCAAACAGTCACAGGCGAGGCTAGAAAAAAAAAGTGGACAAAAATCCACAACACAAAAAAGCTTCTCCCATTTGCCAGACAACATGACAAAAACAGGACACAAAGCTTGTTTGGAGCAGTGTATTCACACTTGTAATTCCTTTGCTGCTTTAGTTTATGGTGTTTGGACAGGTACAACCAGTAGAGTTTAAATTTCGGTGCACCAAATAACTACACACAACACCTACAAAATGCAAGTCATGGTCGGCCTGCTTCTTCTGCAAAAGTGGCTCTCAAATGTCTCCAGCCAGCAGTTGCCTGTGTTCTAAAAGTAGTATATAAAATATTCAAAAAAGCAAACTGTAATCTAACTTAGAACTGATGGTTCTTGTTATTATCTCCAGTTTTTTTAACTGTCATGAACACCAAAGGAAGAAAATTATGGCAAACAGCAGTGACACATCCATTATGCTAACTCAAGTTACAAAGTCTAGATTTTGATATGTTTTGACATTCTGCACTGCCAAAATCTCTGATCTGCTCAGCTGACAGGTTACCAAAACTCAAATAAATGAGCCACTTTCAAAAGTGACTTTTTCACAAATCCTGACTTGTCTGTATTTGGGCAGCGTGTGTACTTGTGCTTTATACTACATTATATGGTCAGGTTTATGGAAAAACCTGGTGTTCTATATTTTTGTTATTGTTAACATACCAATGATGAAGCTCTTAATTTCTCAATACTTTATGACTGTCCAACACTTGACAATGCAAATCCTAGTTTTGGTCAGACACAGGTAAAACAGGCATGGCACAAGCAAGAAAGGTCAATCATCGCATACCATCTTTGATGACCTGCGTGGTGTCAGTGGGAAGGTAGTCTCGTGGTAGCAGACAACTGGAGATCTCTTCGCCTACCGATCATTTTCTGAGTTTCTAAATGCAAGGTAGCTGCTTGAAAGGCAAGGAGACGACAGCCGCTAACAAACCTGGACCCCTAACATTTTTTCAAGGGCAGGCCTTACAGGAAACTGTGCTCTCCCCCTGTTGTCTTTAGTCATTGCCCCAAGATGAAGGGCCACTCTAAAGATTTGGGATTGCATCTGCAATGCATGTTTTTTAAATCTACTTTTTGCACTCGGTTTCAACAAGAAGAGCTGGGAGATTGTCCTCAGTCTTTAGTGAGCAAAGCACTGAGACACTGACTTGTGAGTCTTTTGGGTAGGAGGTGCTGGTGACTGATTTTTCTTTTCTCTCAGAGTTTTGTGAGTCAAGTGCGTTCATTTGTCAGTCACTGTATCAAACCCATCCCATATTAAATAAGTGGTTGTGACTGGGTTTCAGAGTGGTTGGTAATCTCTATGAACGGGAGGAGTATCTGCCAGAGCAGATTCCTCTGGTTCCCACGTTAACATTAACATGGGATAAACATCCAATTGTCATGCCCAAGACCCATTTTCATTCCAGACACAACATCTGTGTGGTTGGGCTGATATTATGTCTGAACCAGGCATTAATGTTTCGTAAGGGAAGAATGCAGACAGAAAACGTGGAACCATAATCAGGTCGTGATGAGGATTACACTGGGGACTATTTTCAGCTGCAGATTTATACACATTTGGTGCTCTAGTGAATATTTTTGGCACCAGGATTGTGTGTGGGATTAACTCAAAATAAACTACAGTGGATACTTTCATTGTTGTGATGGAACATGTCACCCAGTCTAATGGTGTCGCTCACTGATGTGTTCTTAGTAGGTTTTGGACAAAAATTGAGCTTTATGGCACATAAGAATAAGCCATATGAGGCTTTGGCTGCACAAGCAACACTTGTTAGTAAAGGGATCAATTCATGTTTGTTGACAAGTAGTGAAATATAGAACATCACCAGCTTTATCCTTTCAGACATATCAAAATGACATGAAATTGGATGAAAGACAAACTATACATGTGCTCGCATTCTTGCTACTTCAAGTAGCAGCAGCTGTCTTGTGCCTGACATTTCTGTATAGAAATATGCACAGTCACATTTGATGTATCCATGAGGGAGACAGTTAGTGGAACATAATTATCCTAAGTGCACTGCATCATTGTGCTGCAGAATAGGACATCTTTCCATTTCAAGCTTTCCACTTTGCATCTGATAGAAAACACAGCCCATCTTTTATAACTGCCACTAGCAATGTGTCATTTTTAACGGAGTATGGGCATTTAAGGAAGGATGTGGATGTGTCAAACCATGCATTTGCCTGATGCATCTATTATCAGAGAGTGTACGGTTGATAAGTGATTAATTCAAGCATCATGCAGACTTTTTTTTATTCAGAGCTGTTTACAGTTACTGAGATATTCTAGAAATTGTACAAAGTAAAGGACACCTGGTCTTTTAAAGGGTGATTAACATGAATGGTAAAAAAATAAGAGGTGAAATATGACAGTAGAGTAAACATAACGTCTAGTCATTTCAGTAATGTAGAGTCTTATATGTTAGCTCACAGCCAGTTCAGAAAATGCCAACGAAAATGTCAGTGACAGATCCACCTGGCTTCACGTTAAATTCACCTGAACCCTTTGTTTCATCACTCATCCTGTGTTGAAATGTCTTGTTTCCTCTTCCTTGACATTTTAACAACGTTACATGGCAGCTCCACAGCTGGGATTGAGCTCTCTTTATATTTGTTTTGATTTTGTATGTTTAATGTTGCCGGATGGAGCGTTCCATTTTTAAAGCGCTGACAAGCAACCGGAGCTTTGGTGCAACAAAACCTTCAAGCTAAGCCGGTGTCAGAAATGTTGCAGGGTTATGGGGTGGGAATCTTTTGGCTCCTGCATCTTGACGCATCAGAATTCGGAGCTTTTCAGCCAGGAGGTGCCAGTTTGGATTGGTTTGGATCCATCTGCAGTTGTTCAATGCTCAGCCATCCTCACCAAAACTCCAATTTAGAACATAAACACGACACACATTTATGTCTCCATCCGGTTGGTTCCACTGTAAGAAATGAGCAACCCGTATTAGCAATCAGTTGGGTTTTAAATTTTCCAATTATTGACTTTTATGCATTGATTCATAATCTTTCAAGAGAAAACTGATGCATCTGAGAATCAATTACTTCCCTGATCCCTAGGCAGAGTGGTTAATGGAAAATGAACTTGCATTTGTGTCTTTATAGTCTTCTGATCACTCAAAACACTTTTAAAGGAATGGAGGTCATAACTCAATGTCCACTTATTAATGAATCTACTAGCTAATTTCCTATCTGTTTTCCTCTGCCAACATTATTTAGCAGAATCAAGTCACTACAAATTATAGTTCTTAAGAGAATTGACCCTTACTAAGTCCCGCCTCTTTTTGCTCTGTGCTCCAATTAAGGTTGTCAAAATTACTGACACTTCAATAGTTTTCAATATCACATAATATCACTTGAGAGTATTAAAAGTCCCAAAGCTATTAAAGAAAGTGCATGTTCAAGACCTCAGTTCAGTTCAGTCTTCATTCTGCCTGAAATTTGTCGCAACTTGTTTATTTAAAAAGAGAAAAAGAAAAAAACTTTAATTTGTGTGCTGAGGACTTTTTCCTCTGTCTGTCATTTTATCAAACTAACTAGTTATCTATCTGTCATGGTATCTAAGTAGTTAGTGCTAGTTATGATGATTGATGTAGATTAGTGAGCTAGTGAAATCTCTGAACTTTTAAGAAAGTTGCTGCAGTCACTGTCGCTCCTTTTCAGTCAACCAATCATATATCAGAGGGGGCGGGACTCTGGACCCTGGGAACCAAGAAGATGGAGGTGAAGCTTGGCTTGGCTTGTCTCTGTCCTGAGCTTTAAATCTATTCTCATCCCAACTTGTCACATACATGTCTCCGCCCTCTCATACTGATGCACAAGGTACTTGGCTGTAGGAGACCTTTCTGCCAGAAAGCCTTTTTAACGCATGGTTTCACACTGTGAAATGGTCATAGTTTGGGTAGATTTAGACAAGAAAACTACATGGATAAGACCATGTTTGGGGTGACAATAAAACAATGCAAGGCACACGATACATGTGGTGTACCTTAAAACTTTCATGTTTTGCTGCCATTTATGGCCTTGCCAGCTGCATCTGTGTCCTGTCTGTGTAATGTTTGACGGAGGGCGGGGCTCAGCTCCTGCACACAAGAAAAGTGATATATTCACCTGTTGTACACCACGTGCTTGTTAAGCTAATAGCAAAGTGTTAGACATTGTCAAGATATCGTTGTCATAGAAACAAAGCCCACATGCACCACTTCTTCTTCCCACCTCACACGGGCTTCATTCAAGCATTGTAATAAGGTGATACTGTCATGCACCCTGCAGTGGCCTTGATATAATATCAGGTTGGCCTTGTGCAGATATGAGCTATATATATATATATATATATAGATATATATATAGATATATAGATATAGATATAGATATAGATATATATAGAACTTATATGGCTGAATATGTGAATCTGGTAGAGGACTGCATCTCCACTGAGTGTACACCAAGTAGATCAAACATTGTGGCTATAGACTCTGTTTTCTTAGGTTTTTATCTGTATATGGAATTTAGTTTTCTGTAGGTTATACTTGTTGCTATATCTGTTTAGAATAATGTCTACTGCGGCTTATGTCCAGTTAATCTCTTTAAAATAAACATGACTCGAGGAATTTTTCCAGAAAAGGAAATGTGAAAGCTTTTATGACCCGAACATTCTCCAGATGCTTGATGCGTTAATCTCCTCCTTTAAATCTAAACAAAGCATGAAATTACACGTGTCCTGTAGCTGCAGAGAGGCCAGAAATCGCATAGTAGGCGTTTTTTAAAAGCATAAAGAAAAATATAGTCAGAGGGCCAAGCTGTCTGAGCCAAGGAGCCATATGCCGTATAACCCCCATAAAATACAATGTCATTATCATTTTATTTAGCACTTAGCAGTGAATGCAGTTAGCCCGGAACTCCTCAAGGAAGACATCAATGTGTCATTTAACACAACTATTCTGCTCTGTTTCTTAATGGCAGCTGTAAATACTTTTAACGCAGTGAAAGCAGATGACCCATCTGTTCATCAGCCAATTAGTCAAGTACTTATTCAGACTGATGCATAAATAAACTGTTGTAATATTATTATGTCATAAATAATTTTACAATGATAGAATCATAGTTAAATTACAAAATGCAGATACTTATGCATAGTTTTAAGCTTAAATATTCTAAATGGATTCAGGATTTTCTAATAATTGAAATGTGGCTTTAAATAGTACAAATGTATTTCTCGTTAAGAGCCCACAAAGGTATGAGTGTAAGTAAACTTTTATAACTATTTAAAAACAGTTAATTTTGCAGTTTTAGGCCAAGACTGTGTAGGTGTGGCAGGTCACACGTGATTGACATCTCCCTCAGGAGTCCCGACAGCTAGGAGGAGAAGCTGAGTAATGTAGCTTGTAAGCAATTTACTGCTGTGAGTTGAACGTTGTAGATGGGGGCAGCAGCAAAATATTTTTGCCACCTTAAAGACCATCAACTTCCTTGTCCTGTGAGGTACAATTACTATTTTTTCAAAGGAGTCTGGCGGCTGTGAAGAGAGCAGAGACGACAGCTTCAGTTCTCCGTCAGAAAGGGCTGTCTGGAGGTGTTCGCCCTATATACTCAGGCTGCGAGTCCTTTGCAGTGACCGTGGGTTTGACTCCCACCTGCAGCCCTTCGCTGCATGTCATTTCCTCACTCTCTCTCCCTCTTTCCGCTCATATATTCAGCTGTCCTGTAATTAAAATCATAAAAGCCAAAACACACATATGTATATATTAAAAAAAAAAAGAAAAGGCTGTCTGATGGCAAAATGAAGCAGTGAAAATGTTCTATTCACTAAACTAATATTGATTTTCTGCAAGGTAAAACTATTGCATGATATAACTATAACTCCTCATTGCTGAATGGAGTAGAGAGGTTTTATTACACAACAACCCAGCAACTGGCCTGGATTTTTTAAAGATTGTTTTTTGGAAATAATTGCGTAATTTTCTTAATATATGTCCAAGCACAAGCACGGCCAATTCAAACCCAATACAGGAAAATGAACAAAAACTTAAAACGACAACATTTCAAGGCTGTTGTGGATTCGAGCTTCTACGGGTCTTAAATTCACAAACCAGCTACAGGTATTAGGAATCTTCTGTAAAAAAAAAATGCTCCATAAAGCTCTTATTTCTAAAATCAGCCCTGTAGCATCATGAGCTTTTGATTCCATCCTCATTTATTGACAAAGAGCCGGGGTAGTTTCCATTGGCCATGTTGGCAGCGGCAGCCTGACCAGCAGCCAAACCTCTGACTGCTGATTGTGCTGTTAGATTAGATGCTCTGTGCTCTAAAAGAACATTTTTGCATTTACAAATCCTCACTGTGGCCTCATCTCTGACTTTGTCAATTCTGACAGTCTATGGACTCAAACAAACACGTTCAACTGTTTTTGCTGACCCAGAAATCCTCCTGCAAGAGAGCCGGACACACTTGTGTATATTGAAAGATGCTAATGGAACCCAATCTATTTCCATCCTAGAAACAGACGGTCCTTGAGCTGTGGTTAAGAGTGCTAAATGATCTGCTGTCTGCCTGCCTCGATCACTGTCTGAATAAGAAACTGTCCACTGACAAATGGACAGAATCACATCCCAAGAATATAGATTAGCGATTCCCCCTACGATGAAACTCTAACTGACCAAATTTTCGAGGAAAGTGCTGTCTCATGGAGAGAGAACCAAATCCAAAAACCAATAACCAAATCTATTAAAACTGTCATATTAAATGATGGCAGTGTTTCAACTGATTGCTTTGCTTACATCCAAGGTGTATACTGTCTGCTATATGAGCCCAGTAAAAATAGCCCTCCAAGATGCAGGAGAAAAAAAAAAAAAAAGACTGACAGCAGTGTAAACAGCAAGCTAGCATCAGTTGCCTTTCTGTGGGAATTCTCACCCTATGGCGTGCTGTTTTTAGATACAGAGGCGATGGAAAAAATACAGAAATGTCAAGATATCCACTTATCTTCCACTTCACCAAATCTGCGAGAGGTTCAGAAGTTTAGCGCTGCAGCTGCTCCCTGACCTTTCTATACATTTCTTCAGTAGAGGCAGCAACAGACTCACAGAATATCTCACAGATCAGACGGTGTGGACATAAATGTGAAGAATATATTGGCCCACCATACAGGGGTTATTTACCATAGTAAAAGGGCAGACTGTCTTTACACTTATATTGAAAGGTTAACAAAACATATTTTTGAAACCACAGTTCCTTAATTTGCATGCTCTAATAGCAGACATTGTAGTACATAGTGTCTGCTTGAAATTATACGCCAGTCATGCAACAGATTTTTAAGTTAAGGTTTTGTTTTTTTAAAACAAAAAAAAATCATTTAGAAAAGGGGTAGAAGTAACAAATTACAACCACATACATTACTGTAAGGGGTGTCATGCCACGATTCTCCAAACCCATGGTTCCATTACACTTTTTTGGACTTTAACTTTTTTTTTTTCTTTAGCTCTGGTGGCTATGCCATTGTTGAACTACCTCGGTCCGAGCCACTTTTTGTTTTCCATTTGCAGAGCCAGGGCTGTGTAGAAACACCAGATTTTTTTTTTTTCCAGTACACACACAGCACACGAAGGTAGAGGATCGGGGGGAGGTATTTGCTGAATTTGATAAAAGGTGTACTGGATTAGAATAGCACACCCAGAGAAAGAGGAAGGGTATTTTTCTTTATATAATTTTCTTTTTGAGGTTAAATTTTGTGGTTGTGGCAGCAGAAACACTTCCACTTTTGTCCACAAGGGTCTCTAAAGTCAACACAACATGAAAGCATTACCTTTAACTATGCATTACACTATATAATGTATTTTTGTGCATCGCCAGATTTTCATCTCTCAGCAACACGCACACATACACTTACTTACTGAAGCTGTACAAAGTCCATTTTCTGTCACAGCACTCCCCCGTCTCTCCTCTTCCCAGGCCTCAGAGGTTCAAGATAAAAGGTAAAACATGAACCTTCATCTGGAGGTTCTGTTTAATCAGTGCACAGTGGGACATTTCCCCAAAGTGCCGAATGGTGCACAAGATAGAAGCGCAAACAGAGCGAATGTGATCACGTTTGAATCACATGCTCCCACTCCCTCATATGTTTTACTAACGATATGATCACTTTTTATTCATGTTTTTAATGAATAATGATATTTAAAGGAAACTGATTTTGTATTTGCATAATTTAACATGACATTGTTAGACCGTATCTTCATTCAGGAGGAGTGGATTGTCAGCATATGCTGCTCGATGTGTGCAGTTTTCAGGCTATTTTTTGAGCCGTTTTTAGTATAGATAACTGCAACAAAAGATGCACTTAACAGTGAAAGCATGCACTTCTTGTTGAGCTCTTCCAGTTTCAGTGTCTATGGAAATACTGTATACAGTCTGCTTTATTATCATTTTATTATTAAAATGATCAAATATGAAAGAAATTGACGGTTTTCAGTTGTTTTAATACAAATATGGAGTGGTATCAACCTTGGGATCACTGTGCACGGCTGTACTGGCAGCACATTGTACGCTCTCAATGATTTTAGTGACCCCCTGACCTTACCTCAAGTGCCTCCATCAGGCCAAAACTCCTACATGTACACAAGAAATATCTATAATGCACAGAGCAAAAACACTGCAACAATGACTGCTTTTTACAATATCAGCAGTTAAAGGAAAAGAGCTCACCGCTCAAGTCCCTCTTCTTCGCCCTCTGGTTTGGGCACAGTCTTGCTGTCAGTATGAAGCTCCTGGTGCAGCAAAGTGTTAAGGGTCTTATTAAAACATATTTAATAACGAGGGAACAAATCCAGGCCCTCTAGCCACTGCTAACACTGGGCCATCCACTGACCCCATTCATTATTATGAGCTCAGGCCTTCTTCCTCTAATTTGTTAAGGCTGTCACCTTCAAGAGCTCAGTGTTCTTAATATTCCTGACATTAACATGAAAGCTGAAGTGTTGTTCTCTTATTATTTTGTTCTGCTTTGCTTTGTGTTTTTTTCTAATTAACTTTTTTTTTTTAAGAATTTGCATCAGTTGCATCGGTTAATTACTGATAGTCCACTGTGGTGGGACGACACACCAAGTCAAGCCAAGCAGCACATGTGTTCGGAAAAAACGCAGTTACTGATGGAGGCGGTAGGCCTTCATTTGCCTCCACTGGAAAAAGGGCAAAAATTAATGTGTCCACCAGGGTGTCATGTTTCCATCACTGCCGATCACAGCTGGAGCCGATAAATACCAAATAAAAACCAAATGTCAGTGGATGTTGGTGGGTGTAAAAGGGTCTCAGGAGTGTCCAGCTTTATTTTCCTTGATTTGAAATCATAATGCTTTAATGAGATATGGAGATAAACGGCAAAATCCAGTTTAATGTCAGCACTGTACCCCATTTATCATGCTCTTTGGTTGCCTTTACAGTTGGCTTTTTTTTAAACATTTCCAGTAGCTATCTGACACGCCCAGTGTGCATGAAGTGGTTAAGTGTAAATGGGGTGTTTAATATGCAAAAATGTGTCCTTTTCCTGAGAGGTTATACAGTTGCTGTTCCTGTCAGAAGCTGACATGGATGGATAGATGGATGGATAGTTTTAAAACTCAACACGAGGGCCCAATTCACTCCCACTTGAGCAGATGGACCAGTACTTTGACTAATTTGGTTTTTAGTCCAAGAACATGAAATGTTGAGCTTAATCATGTTTGAACTAACTGATGAAAAGCTAAAAGTACGTCTCTCAAGTGAAGCAGCATTCATGTATTTATTGCTCTCGCAGCCACTTAAGTGCTTGGATTTCCCCCATCTTTGTTGTGTGAAGTGTATGTGAAGTTAAATCTTCGTACCCACTGTCTTCCTCTCTTCCTGTTTGTCAGAGTTTCTTTTTTTTCCAACAAAAGGATTATTTATACTGTCATATAACAAACAATGTTGCCTTTGAAGGTTCTTGATTCTGCCAAAAGCTTCCCTGCATGAATTTGATGCATTTTCAGGAAGTTTACTGGCAAATTAGTGCACCGCAGTCTCTTCTTATTTTCATATTTCATATTCTTTTTGGATTTTATTGCAGTTTATGTAAGGATATAAAAGATCTCAAAGTGTGTGAAGATTTTACTGAAACCCACGCACGTTCATACACAACACAGGTCCTCATGTTGCCCACAAAAGTGAATTAACAGGAGTGTGTTTGCCTTGTACATTCCTGCTATCAGTGTTTTAGCTTATTCATTTGTACATGCTACTCATTTCAGGCAAATGAACAAAGTCAAAACCAAGCTTGTGGCTGTGCTCTGAAGATAGTTTGTATGCATGTGTTTTCAAGAGATGCGAGTAAATGAAGCCCAAGACCAAAGATTCTTTATCTTCTAATCAGATCCCAAGCAGGGGAATCAGTTTGGGGATACCAATTAGCACCTGGGCTCAAGCACATCTCCGCAGCTCTGGGTCTTCCTGAGCTCTCAGGTTGCCCCTTTTTGTGACAGCGTAGCCTGCGGTGGTGTATTCATTTGAAAGTCTGAACAGGCAATTATGAATTACTCACATGGGGCGTCACAAGGTTTTTTTTATTTATTATATTTATTTAGAATTTTCTTTAAAAAATCTAAAAAAAAAAACCAAACATCTAACATGTTTGGTGGGAAATGGAACTTAGCAACTGTAGCTCATCACGACTCCATCGAGGAATGTGGGGTTGATGTGTTGGTGTTGCAAGTTGTTGCAAGGTCCCTGGTGAGCTGGGATTCTCGGTGCAGCCGGCGGGATCTTAGACGAGATGAAATGCCATCAGAGATACAGTATGTAGGAGTCTTAATTAAGTCAGTCTTCTCTGATTGTGAGCTTTTAAAGCATGTCTATCTCAAGCTTGCCTGCTTAATTGGATGTGTGTGTGTGTCAGTGTGCGCCTGCTCTGTGCGTGGGTGAGCCTCTTTGGAAATGTGCATGTCCGTATCGCAGTCATTATATGTGTAAACAGGAGCTCAGCGGGGAGCATGTTGCATAGCACAAACCATCGGCATGTTTACTCGGTCCCTTTTCTCAGCTCGGGGTCTTTTCCCTCATTCTTTCCATCAGCGCGGTTGTCTGCTTCAAAACTTCACCGACTTAGATGACTTGGGTGTGTAGGTGGCGGCTCACTTCACAGACTTCGCACACAAACACACACACTCTTTAATCTCCCCTTTACCCATTCCTTGTTAGGCAGATCGGCCACGATGTGCTGCTCTTTTCAATCAATGTGTGCCAAAGGCAGTAAATCAGGGATTAAGGTGCGGCATGGCACTCCATTCTGCATGCTCCTGGCCCTTCATCTCATCAAGGTGCGAGCAGAAAGCCCAAGCAGTTGTGCAGCTATGATGGGGCCCCCTACACTTTAATCATCGCCGGTGACCTCGCTCATCACCGCCAGATTAAAAAACAATTGTGCCTTTGCTTTGCTCCCTGCCACAGCTCCCTGCTAGTTTTATTTATTGGCTCTCGTCTCCCTGGTTAAATTATTTTTATCAATCAAACAAGCCCATCAAGAAAAGTGGCTGTCGTTTAGATAAAGGCCCCCTCCGATTGCCGATGCCTAACCAATGAGGAGGCTTGTAAAGGCAGATAAAGTAGTACAGTGCAACTCTCTAGGGAGCCAGTGTACAGCTGATTTTGGTATGAAGCTATCACCGAGTTAAATAGGATTTCAGAATCAGTTTTGTCCCCCGGGGGAAATTCAATAGATTGGCTGATGGATCACGTCTGGATAACAGGAGTTTCTTATAGAGACAGTTTCTTCTTATTGTCCTGCTGTAAGCCTGCTGTATGACACAAACTCACTGCAACACTACAAAGCTCTGTTAAGAAACTGCCTTGCATTTCTAGGCCATTTCAGACTTTGATGGTGTACTGTATTTTTCTTTTTTAGCTGATGTCTAACTAAGAATAGATGACAGAAAGACGTTCACAGTGCAGCTGGAAATATCTTGAAGCAGAAAACTGCGGAAATTGCACAAACATTGCAGAACTTGCAGAAAGGCGTTGCAGGAAATGAATAATAAATTTCAGGTTTTGTTGTGTCTCAGAAACAAAAAGTGACGGCTTCTTTTTCAACATGTTGCACTGATGCTCAACAATCACAAAGACAGAAGTCCATTGGAGATGAGACAGACAAACAAACTCTCCTACAGACAGCAGCCTTAATAACCCAGAATGCAAAGCAACAGATAATGTGCAAAGCTTTTTAGTCTCACTGGGATTTAGTTAGCTCAGAAGCTCAGAAAGACATGTCTGTTCACTTCTTGGTCCACCTGTGACTTGGAATTTAATTTGTCCACTGTTATGAGGGAAGTTATAATTTCATTGTGTCTGTCAGTGGATGGACACAGCCCTTCACTGGGAATATGTTTATTGAGGCCATGTCGAAAGTGTTTATACCTGTTCCAAATGCCCACACTTTGAAGCAGTAGTTCTCAAACTTTTTTTGGTATGCCTCCCTTCAGAAGTCTAGAAAAGTTCATGTTTCAAACCCCATTTTTACTTTTATTTCAGTTATCAATCATTAACAACAGTAGAGCATGCAAGAAATAAAGATGGATCCGAGTTTTAGCACAATAGCATAATTATTTTCTCAACATAAATCCTATTCATTCAACTTAGTTTTGCTCCATATTTTTTGCTGGTCATCCATCCCCCACCTGCAGTGGCTCTATGCTCCAGCAGTGAGGCACAGAGCCACATAGCTCGAGGACCACTGCTTTAAAGTGATGTGAAAAGCCTGCAGCATTGCCTCCTGCAGGCTAGATCCTCCTTGCTCCCTGATCTTTCTCCAAGAAGTCTGGGTGTTTTGCATGGCTTTGTAGTCTCACCATGATGACTCATACATACGCCAAGAGGTCTCTCCTAGGTGATGCGACGTATTTAACTTGTCCACCAGTAGAGATTTGGTAAAGTCGTCTCAACTGCAGAAGCCATCCCTTTGTATTTGGGGCAGGCTAAGTAGCAAATCAGGACTGGATTCCTGTGTGGTCTCATGAATCCAGCTGCCTTGCAAGTTAAGGTGGCTTGGGAAAAAGTGGCTTGGAGAGAGTGTAAATGACAGTTGGCAGCGATAATGCATCTCCAAGGCAGTTTGCAAAATGCCACAAAAGAAGAGAGTGACAAGAAAACATGGAGGAGGAGAGTGAAAGTTTTCATTGTGCTTTTAACTCAAGCGTTGTCTCATGTAAGGCAGTTGTTTTTGTTTGCATGGAAATTCCAAATAAAATAAGAAACTTACCAAGTACTGTATGGCTATTTTAAACCATTTCTTGCACTATGACAGAAGATTTCAGCTGTATTGCCCACCCCTTCTCCGTCCTCAAAGACACTAATGGTGTTGCAATATTGGTCGAACTTGTCACGGAAGTAGATTTATGATGAATGAAAAAGCGCTTTCAAGATGGAAGTTCAAAACCTGTCAGCAATCAGATCTCTGCACATCAATCAGCGCACGAGGTGGGCGTGAATGGTGGATTTTCTGTTTCAGAAAGTTACATCATCGGCTCAGGGAGACAAGTAGAGTCCATTTAGTTTAGTGGCTTTCTTGTATCACAAGCTAATTTGCCTAGGTTCTTAACTTAGTTATCATCGATCTATTGAGAATGTTGATTCACTATTGACCCCTACTGGTCGTGTAATGGATCGCAATGTTTGCAATCAGTTTCCAACCTGAAGGATGTTGCTAAAGTTTTTACAGTTTGCCAAGGTGGAGAGGTTGTTGTGTTCATAAAAGCAAAATGAGAAAAATGCAGTGGAAACAATCTTAATGAAAGCTGGTTGGACTGACACATTTTTAATGGCATCTTTTTGGGTCGCCCTCTTCTGCAATGGTTCATGGCAAACAAACACCACTATATATTCACAGTAGTATCAGGAAGGACACAGTACTTTGTTTAGACAGTACTGCAGCTACTGTTTCACAGCACATACTGTTGCATGCAGTATGCATACAATTTTATCATACTGCTTCCTCGCAACATTGACACTCTTGCTAATGCATCCGTCACAAAGGATTTTGAATCAGAACAGCCAGAAACGCATGCTGGCTTGCACACTGCAAAATGCTACCAGATGCTTTAGGATATCCTGCTGTTTTTGGCGTACTGCATTTGATATCCTTTGTAAAAAAAGATCTGCCATACTTAATAGTATGGTAATATAAGTATTAGAACACAGATTTTATTATTTTTTATCTTGCTTATATTGCATTAGCTGTCATTTACTTCTGCTAATATATTTTTCATTATAAATATAAACCATTGAGTCTTTTAGAATAACTTCTCTTTTAAATATATATTATTGCTTATAATACAGAAATTCCAGCTGAAGAAAGAAAGATCGACAGACAGGGCCCACAAATGAAGCAAAATTGAAAAAAAAATCTGGCTGTGGAAGAGCGAATACTCCCTTGAAAAAGGCTTCCAGTCAACGCTGGAGTGCTGCAGTGCAGATATGATATGACAAAGCCATGTCACATCCCGCAGACGTACCAGGTAACTGACATCACTTGAGATGAGGCTTGACTGTTTGAGGATGCCTCATGTCACGTTTCCTCGATCAGACACCTGTTTCGTCACTTCCTCTGCCCTTGCATCCCCTCTGTGCTTCGTGAGGAGACAATTAAGTCAAATCAGATGTTCGTCAAGAACAAACTCGCTGTGATCGATCTGTCTTTTTGCACTTCAGCTTTGGTTATTTCTACATAAATCATTTGAAATCCATTGCATAAGCTATTTGTAATTTTAGTGTAGGTTCTATACTTAGAATTTACAAAAATGCAGAAAGTGTTCAAGGATGACATAACATTAACTATAAACTGAAGTGGATTAGGTGCAGTAGGTCGGCGGAATGGGAATGTGCTAAATATCACACATTTACTTCCAACAGTGTATAAATACCAGAGGGAGGATTTTTCCTTTAAAGACCTTGTGAGGTAGTATGAAGCGTTACCCTGCTGCAACAAGCAATGTTTCAACTTAACCTCTGGAGACAATATTTTGACCAAAGTGCCTTTAGTTTCTGCTTTGGGGTCTGAGTCAAAATTGAAGTTGAAGTAGCTGCAGGCAAGAGGTTTTTGGAATTCTTTCGCTGTTACTTGATTTGAGACGGATGTGGGAGATGAAGGAGAGCAAGACGCTTTTTAAAGCCAATAGGATTTATTATGTGTTCTGTGCCTATAGCAGACTGGATTTCGCCAATCCCTAGACATCTCTTTTTCCTCTCTGTACCCACAGCTGTCATGCAGAATATCTTATCACATCGCCTGAATGTGGGTGGGTTGGTCTGTCGCCTCTCTCTGTGTGCATGCCTGCCGGTGTGTGTGTGTGTGTGTGTGTGTTAACATGAGAAATGTGGCTTGTGGTTAAAAGGGCAGTGGAATAATCACTCTGGCACCTGCTCAGACTCCCATGCGTTGTTAAACATCCAGCTACTCACAAAGTCAAATACAAGACAAGCCTAATGGCTCCCCAATGCTCGTCTTTGTAAATGATGGTGTTAACTACAACTCTCTTAACACTTAAGCATGTCGTGGATCAAATATAATACATATTCCTGTGGTTTGTGCCTCCCATTAAAGGTGTCAAGTTCAACTCTGCAGCGCTTTAAGTATGAAAGTCCCTGTTGACTTTTCAGCTTACTTGTTTCAAAAAACAGCTTTAACTTCCATGTTCCATTACCTTGAGGTAACACCCATCTTCATCAAGGTGTTTTGTTTTGTTTTGTTTTGTTTTGTTTTTCTTTGGTGAAATAAAGGTAGGTGCCCTGGTCTGCAACCAACCAGACTCCATAGGCAAAATCAGCAATTCCACCTTGCAGACCACAGGAGCTGCTGTTCTACCGCTGCCTCCGTCTGTTAGCTTGTATGACTTGGGTGTTTTAAAAGGATAGTTCGGATTCACTTAAGTCACAAAATGATGCAAACAAACTAACAGATCGGGATGATGGTAGATCAGCAACACTTGTTTTCTGCGAGTAAAACTTGCTGCACTCTTCCATGGAGTTTGTTTTGTTTGACGAGAGTAATATTTATCTTTTACAGCGGCTTTTGGTTTAATTAATTGCTTCAAAAAAGCATCAAAGTTCTTTCTTCACTTACTGATTTGCCATTTTTATACTTTTAATAACGTGCAGATGCCCCGATTTCAATAAGTAAAACCTTTGGTGAATGTCAAAAGGACTACAGGGTATTTAAAAAGCATTAGGGCTGTATAATATTCTTTTGTTCACATCAGGCCCCCTTTGCCATACAATACGTTCATGTTACATAGTTTCCGCGTTTCCATCAAAATGCTGTTAACCAAATGCATAGTTACACACCTCTTAGTTTTACTTTATGAAAAGAAAACTTATAGCGTGCAGTCTTCTTTTGTGGGTATATTATATTTGATCAAATGAGCAACCAGGCACCCTGACAGGAGGACTGCGATATTGTTGGATGATAATGCCACTCCACATGAGCCAAGATGAATGGGCTCAGTCATCATTATGATTTCAGTGGATGTTGGAGAGAAAAGATTAGAGAGATTGGTTCCATAGCAGAACATAATTGATTTATAATGCACCGGCGAGGAAAGCAGCGCGTAACTCCTCACATGGATGAACAGGGGTGGAGGGCGTTTGGAGGTTAACAAAAGTGGGGTCGGCTACATGAGATCGGAGAAGCTCTGAGGCCGAGTGTGTCAACATTGGTCAGTGTTTCTCTGCCCTACGGTGCGTGAGAAGAAAGATTGGCCAGATGAAAGCTCAAGCTCATGATGAAAAAGTAAAGGCTGATGCATCTGCTAGGCTATTAAGGTATATCCCATGTGGTGCAATGGCCCCAGGCCTACGCAGCCCTCCATTACAACCATGCACCACAGCAGCTGATCAGCACAGAAATATATACTCCAGATGAGATCAAATTTGGTATTTTCTCATAGGAAAAATAAATATTTGATGGTTTTTGTTCCTTCCACATCTCCTGAGTTGTGTTGGTCTTCTGAATGAACATCAGGCTGATAAAGGCATTTCTTTAATTGATTGGTATCAAATATTTAAGCTTTATCTAGGGTGGGTGTGTCTTCTTGGCATCTTATACAGAAATTGTTGGTCTGTCATTAATTGCAGACTTGGGTCTCTATCACAAGTCTGAGCCTTCACTAAGCCCCTGCTCTGAACAGCAACTGTCCAATCACAGAACCCTATGCTAACCTCATAGCAAGCCTAACTACGCACAAGGTTGCATTTCTCTGTTGAGGCAGTGCACATGGGGCTACAAAGAGTAGTGACAATTATTTCTCATTAGTTTAGAAAGTGGGGTCAAACTCAAGACCAAACGTGTGAGGAATGGATTAAACTTTGTCTTTATCTGCTCTATCGCACGCTGCAAACGTGAGCAAATCAGCTAACTAGCTTACTGCCTGCGGTAATGTTACGTCCAGACAAACTTGTTTTAGACACCACTGCGTTTGCAGAATTTATGGCTTATTCCCAGGGGTTGAATTAGGATTTGTTATGTAGGGGTTTTATGAGGAGGATGTGGGGTGGTGCATAATCAAAATTGGCCGAAGCCGTGTTAGCTTAGCTCTTATTCCTGGGGATATTGTGGTCCGACTTGTCGGCTGCGCTTAATCTAAATGCGTTAAGTTAAGCATTAGCATTAACTTACATTAGCTAGCTACACTTATGAATTCTGTTTTTCACCCATTTTGTGGCCAAATAATTTTGTAACATAACATGTAATTTACATGTTGCATGGAAACATGGAAACATGTTGCATGCATCAACTTTAGCAGCTAGCTAAGTCTGCGTCTTCGGGACTGGATAATGCATATTGGGTCAAACTGTTACATGTGACGATTTACCCTGAAAATACTGAGACAACTTGCCCCAGAGTGACAAGCTAGCTTTGGAACAGGACTTCAATTTAGGTTTCAAAATACATCTTGTCTCTCCTTTATAATGTAAAGATATGATATAATTAGAAATACTAATCAAAGGTTTATTAGTAGTGACAATTATTTCTTTTTACTTTTATATCTGAAAAATATGAAAATTGCTCTCACTTCAATGACATATATTGTATGTCAGGAGTGATTTGTTAGATAGCCTCTGGTGTAAGAGAGAGCCAGTGTGACAACTTACCCAGGTGACAAGATGCCGTGGTCTCCCCTACATTAAGTTACGTTTGTATTTTCTGTTCAGTCTTTCTTGGTGCCAGACAATGCAACATTTACAACTGCAGTGGAAATTTTAATTTCATTCTAAGCATATAGCATATTAGCCATTGGGTAGATGTTAGTCGCCCACATGTTCCTTGCAAATGTTTTTACAGCTTTGGTTCTGAAGCAAGGCACTGCTCAGGATTGTAAAATTATCAGAACTCTCTCATGTTTCCTGTGACTGCCAAGCTTTAATGTATAGCTCGAGAGGAACGTGATGAGTGAAACACTGGCAAGAAGACAAACACTGTTTAGATTCTCTGACTTTTATACGGCTCTTTTCTTCCTGACTGACACTGAGCGAGTGTGTTTGGTGTCGAAAGAAAAGCATAGGATTTGTCATTTCCAGTCTATTCTTACCAGTTACCTTGAGCCTGCTCACATTTCCCTCCATCTAAATTCACAAACATCATTTTAGATATTTACCAGTAGCTGAGTTTGTGCTGGCTAGAGAACAATCTCATATCAGCTCTCTGAAATCCTCTGAAGCCTCACACAGTGACAGCAGAAGATGGGCGCCTGATGCCTGTGTGTTCGCTTGATATCTCATTCCCAAACCCGCCGCACTACTTTTAATAGTGGAGCTCAGAGGTGCAAAGGAATCTCGTTTATTAGGATTCAGCCCACTTCCTGACATGCTGCGAAGGAATAGATAAGAGCGGTGGGAATGTGGTCTGAGTTAAATAAATAAACAGATCATGCACCAAATAATTAACCTCTCAGGGTCTTTGACATGCTCTGAAAATGCTGGAGGGGTAGGGGGTTGGAGGGGGTGGAGGAAATGGAGGGGGAACTCTCACACTGAGCTGGCCCCTCTTCCGTAGGAACCTGCTGTATGTACCGTCTCCAAGGTTAACCTGTCTCTTCACATGGACCACTATATCACTCAGTTTTCTTGTGATCATTTGAGCGCTTTTCATCTTATTAATGAAATTCTGGAGCAATATTTTGATGACATCATTAACAGATGGCGAGTGACAGATATTGTCAGTGGTTACTTCTTAAATAAAATAATAAAATCAAGAGTCCTGTCACTAAATTCTGCCCAAGCGTGTAAGCCTGCTGTCCATCAACATGGTCTTCATTCAACTTTCGACAAACAATTGCAACCCATCGTCCACTTACTAGCTTCTACCAGTCAGCCATAACCCTAAAACCGCGTTTACACTGCAAGAACTTTCACCAGGGACTAGGAACCTTTGGAGGAACTCGGGGTGTTTACACTGCAGCAACCAGGGTCTATATTAAGTTCCAGGGGCACTATTTTACCCCCCAAAAGTTGGAGGGTAGTAATTTCCAACAGGACAGGAACTTTGATGGTAAAGCGCATAATGGCAGCATTTTATTCCAGCCACCATTTTTAAAAATCTGCAGAAGCAAACAATTTTTTTGTTTTATTTCTTTTGGTTCACTGTGCTTCGATCATCGCCATCAACATGGAGTTACTAAACAAAGCGTGGACAGATGGACAGACGTTTTATATGGAAACGTGTTGCATAGTCGCACACAAAAAAGACAGCCATCGCCTTTTCATATGTCAGTGGACCATTTGCTTAAACTTCACTGGTTTTTAGACCACAGTGAAAACACACACAACGGTCTGAAGGAACCTTTTACTTCCTGGAAAAGTAGTACCTGGGGCTAAAAGTGCTGGGTACTTTGGGTTGAAATGTGGCTTATTTGAATATTTAATAGATATAAAAGGTTTGGAACAAATGTTGAGCTGTGATCAAACAACAAAAAAAAAGTTGATATATCTAATGATTAAGATTCTGCAGAAAATCACCAATTTTTAGAGTCTTATTATGAAACCTTCCATTGCCAATTAAATGATTATTACATTGCACTTCAGGCAAGTTGCACTCAATCTGAAAATGCTGGCAATAACTATGCTATTATAACTGTGATTATGTTTGTTGAGGGTCATCACTTGGTCATCCTTTTCTTTAGATTTCCGCCGAGCCAGTTCCCATTCAGGGAATAAAAACCAAGAGAGGAGCCAAAGGATTATAAATTTGAATCTTAAGGCTATGCATAGAAGCTTTTGGAGTAGATTTGTCAGGACCTTGGGCAGTGATGTATCTCATCACTGTGTTACAGCCATTTTACAATAACACTAATTAGCAGAGGGAGTGAGTTTTGGTGGCTAGCTGTTTTCTCATGGAGAACTAACACAATAATGAAAATCAGCAGAGTTCTAAGCCTCTTATATCTCCCTTTATTCCGAGTCCTCCTTCAGCCTTTAAATTGCCATCATTTGACAAAGTAATCAACATTGTTTTAATTAAGTTGTCTTACTTGCCCAGATGCATTTTTCTCTCCCTATTACCACTCTCCCACCACACGCTGCCTCACATCACTCCCTCACTCCTGCTTACATGCTCGCTGTCTACAGCAATGGATTTGGAAAGACCAAGAAGTTGCTTTTAATCAAAACTTTGCAAATGGTCTCCCTCAATCTCAGTGAAATCATTAGGGCTGTGTCTCATAATGGATTTCACACACCACAACAGTTCCAGCACTGTCACTGAAAAAAAAAAAAAAAATCATTTCAAAAAGATAAATATTAGCTTTAAAAACAAGTGACAGTTTGTCTTGTACAATAATTGAGTTTCAGTGTCATCAGCACATTTCTAGGTAGTTGTGTGAGATAGCAGGTTGTTTACAGTGAGGCTGCTGCCTTGAAACTGGACATTATGTATTTATAGTGCAAACCCCAATTCCAAAAAAGTTTGGACGTTGCACAAAACCTACCTTCATTCAGCTAATTACAGTACAAAGTCAAAATATTTAATGTTCAAACTGATAAACTTTATTGATTCTGTAAATTTTGATGTCTGCAAAATATTCCAAAAAAGTTGGGGCAGCATATGTTGCTCCAAAACCTCCAAAACCATCAGTGGGGCCTTCACAGGTGTGACTGTTACCCATGATGCCATGGGGACTAACACTTTGATGCTGGCTTTTAAACTTTGCACTGGTAGCAATCTGGATGGTCCTTTTCCTCTTTAGCCCGGAGGTCGCAACGTTGATGATTTCTAAAAACACTTTAAAATATGGACTCGACAGGCCACAGCGCTCTTTTCCACTTTAAAAAGCATTGCATTCTGTTTTGATTTACATTTTACGCAGATTTCCCAACTTTATTCGGAATTGAGGTTTGTACATCACATTATATTTAATCAGTAATACAGAGATTAATTAATGAAAATGACCTCAAAAGTAACAGCAGAATTGCGGTTGCTGTCCATGGTGCTGTATTTTAGCTCCTATAACAACATGGACTGACACAACTCAAAATGAGCTCCCATGCTCTCTTTACAAGTTTCCATTCATAAAGTAAAAATATGCACATAATTATATGGCGTATAATTTATGGCCTAAAAGATGCAATAAAAATGATAATCTATTATTCTCCAAACTATTATTTATGTGTCCCTTGTTTCAGTAGGGCTGCTATGCAGGGAATGTTTTATGTATTAGTTTTGCCAGTTTTCTTCATCGGAGCTCTGCCAATAAATTAACTGAGAAGTGTAGATCTGTTTGTGTCACAGAGTGAGGAATCATGATATGCAGGTGTTTAAAGTGTTATCTGTGCGTCTGTGAACACTTGAACTCAAGAGTATTACATGACAGAATCTTCATATTTACCACAGAGCGGAGACTCAATTGGATTCTCTCCTGCATACATTTGCATTTTATTCCCGAACAGTGGCTGACACTTGTGGACTCCATAAGGCACTTTATGTAGTTTGTGTGTCAGCCACTTTATTTCCCATAGTAACGCTTCTTCTCAAATTCACCCTCCAAATTCCACCCTCACTGACTCAAAAGCTGGCACGCGGTCCTGACAAGTCTACGAATGCTCAGGGCTGTCTCGCTGCCAATTGGCTGGAGGGCCTTCTGATGCACTTCTTGAACAAACACTTTGTTTACGTCAAAGATATTATAGACTTGGAGGAAATAATGACTAATTCTTAGCGCTGTATTGACCAAAAAATGTGTCCGGGTGCCAAACAAGTGGAGCGAGTGGTAGACAGTATGTGATGTGCATCCAACTAGCTGGAAAAAATGTCAAGCATATTTCACCCATGTATATAATTTCTTACTTTTTATTTTAATGAAGTTTGCACTTTTTAGATGCAAGTTTACAGTCTGTCGCAAAGTATGAACATTGTTAGCAGATATTGATATTCTGACAGAGAAATAAAGTCTTATGACCCTTCTCACGGATGCATATACAAGTGACCGCTGAGAATAATGTATGCTCACACATGCATGTTTGCTGGGTGGAGTGGCACTTGTTTTAACTAGGAAGTTGGAGGAAATTGATCAGTTATATGGGAATGTTACTTCTCTCCCTCCTAGGGGAGACCACCAAAGGAACAAAGCATGCTTCTTCATACACCATGGAGCATTAAATACTGGCCTGTTACGTGGCATCAGAACCACAGTTAGTAATTACTCCGGGATGGATTCACAATGCCTACGTATTCTGTTTTCTCCAGCAACTTGTTTTTTTTTCTTCCATCAATAATTCAGACAAAGGAAAAAGCAAGCATCATTGCTAAATTGCATGACGTGCACAGTTTCCTTTAACCGAAGCTTAATTTTTTCTTTTCAGTGCTTGCTGAAAGGTCTGAATAAACCTCCACCACCACCCCCACTCAATTACCCTACTGCCCTTGTGTTTGGTTGCAAGTTTCTGTACTTCTACAAAGAAAGTGGAGTAAAATTAAAACTCTAAATGTGGGATCTGTTTTAGAAAGATGTTGATTAAGGAATAAGTAGGTGAAGTCGATGAGCCAATTAGCTGCACAGAAGATATGCTATAATTGATGTATAGGAGCCAGGGATGGAGATAGTTGTATAGAATAGACGGACGTGTAAATATCAGTGCTGTGAAGACAACACCATTACCGTGGCCATGTAATGATGGCTGCAGGGTTGAGCTTGTTACTGTCATCATGGCAAATTTTTTTTTGAAGGATACAAAAACTGATCAGTAACCACAGAAGACATTTGGTGATGGATTTATCATGTATTTATTTTACAAAATATCCAAAAAGATGCTGCAGGATGACAAAGGTATACAAAAGGCTTTCACTTTTCCAGCAGTTGGGAAATAACAGACAAGACTTTTCTGGAGCATCTGCAGTGTTTATTAACTGACTGCAACCTGAACTGAGCATTTACTGCCAGACTGACAACTTACTGCGAAGTCTCTGTTCCACTAGCAGCACCATCGGTCGGTCTGCTGCTCGCTCACCTTCACTTGCACACGACACACATGCACTACACTATTCCTTAAAGGAACTATGCTACTCTTATGACAGTACGCTTCAATAAAATCTAGTAAAACATAATTATGAAGGCAGTAATGGTAAACCACCATCCCATGGGAATATGTTGCTTTGTCACCGCAGTAAGAAAAAATCCATACTGTCAAAGCCCTAATAAACGTAACAAGAAAGATAGTAGTCATGCTTTACTTGCCGTGAGTGGATAGTGTGAGGGAAACATGTTGTCAGTTGATACATTCGGTATGAACATTCTGCGACTTTGCAGATACGTTTATTAAAAAAGTTTTCTCATTAAGCTGATAAAACACAATCCAAGTAGCATTACATTTCTGTCAAAACATAATTGCTGCTACAAATTGATATTGATATGAGCAGTCTTAAGGAGGCAGGGTTGGTCTACAGAGATGCATATCCATAATGTCCTGCAACAGTTTAAGCTTTGCCATAAAGAGAATTAATGATCCAATGATTTTTTTTTCCTCCTGACACGGATCACCTTACATAAGGTTCAAGCAGAATTTAGAGCATCCACCATATGCCTTTGATTGCTATTAACAGAAGTGCTGCCAGCTAGAATTGTACAAAAGCATTCGCAAATAATCTAGTATCTAGTTAGAACGTGTCTCCCAGTCCAATTCCTCCCTGAACTGACTGACTTTTAGGTCTCTGTTTTGGATATCTCACTAATGTTGAGATCAGGGAATTAAGATGTCATGCCTCCTCCCACACAGCCCGCATCACCAAGTACAGACTTGAATTTCATTCAGAAGAAGCGGGGCCAGAGTCAAATCCCTGACCCAGATTCATTGCTATGCTTCTATCGCTCTTTTCCATCCTAGTAACACTGTGTGTGTGTGTGTGTGTGTGTGTGTGTGTGTGTGTGTGTGTGTGTGTGTGTGTGTGTGCACGCATGTATGCACTTTCAATTATTTATTAGTTCAATCACATAACATGTGCTGCTGTATTAAAATGCCACCTAGGCTCAAAGCGCTCGCTCGCATAAGGTAAACAAGTTAATAAGAAGCTTTCCGGGCAAGGAATATTGAGCTGTACTCTTTAATAAGTTAATTGCATTTATTTGTCCTTTTTCTGCTCCTTTGGCAATAACGGTGCTGCTTTGATTAATTATTGTAACATTTAATGAGTATTGTTTTGAAGTAGACAATGAAAATAATTCAGCCTCTGTTAGAAAACATCTGAATTTACTTCTGTTGGGGTGCATTGGCTAATAGTCTAACAAAATTCTCAGAAGTGCTAAATAAATTCTGATATATTAACACATTAACCCCATTTAAAATCACATTTCGTTGACTGATACTTAATGTTAGATAATAATGAGTTTGCAAAGAGTGCTGTTTTTAATTTAATCTTTGATTAAATTAAAATCCAGAAGAGAAGAGGGGTGTAGGATTTAGTGGCTTCTGGGTGTTAGCTTACAGATTGAAAACACCTCGCCTCACTCTCCCTCTGTATGAGAACGTACACGCTTAAAAATAAGGGTTCCATTTGGGTTTTTGGTTCTATCCAGAACCATGTACTTCTAAAGAACTCATTTGACTAACAGTTTCATCAATAGTTCTTTGTAAGACTAAGTATTCCAGTAAGAATCCTTCTCATCCAAAAATCGCCTTTGAAAGAAAAGCTCCTATTTGTCAAGGGGTTGGCCAGGGTTCTTTGTAAGTGTAAGGGTTACTAAGAATCCTTTTCATCCAAAGAACCTTTTTGGAAGAAGGGTTCTTCAAGGAGTATTGAAATCCTCTTTCATCAAGGGGTCTTTGTAGCATAATGCAAAAGGGGTTCTTGGTAGAAACCTCTGTGGGGGTTCTAGATAATACCCCTGGAGTATAAAATATTCTTTGCAGAACCACCTCATTGGGTTCTTGTTAGTACCCTTGAGGTGGGATGGTTCTGCATAGAGAGGGTTCTGGGTGAAACATTTCCACCATTGGAGCATTCTGTGTAGAACCTCCGAAAGGGGGTTTTGGGTGAAACCTTTCACAGATGGTTCTAGGTATGAAAAGGATCCAACTGTATAAAAGGTTCCATGTTTTACCTTTATAAAGGATCCAATCAGATCCCCTTTAGAGAGTTTTAGAGAGTTCTACCTTGAACCCAACATAAAATTATGAAGAACATTTTATGGTCCAAGCTACTAACTTAATTATTCTGGGTGTACAGTGACTGCAAAACTTAACATAACTTAACGCTAAAGGCCGTATCTAAAGCCAGTGTTTGGTTCGTCTGTTCTTGGCTTCTGCAGAAACATGGCCGTACAACATAGCGACAAAAATTCTAAAGTAATAGCAACACAACGATTAGAACTTTCAGTCGATTATACACTGATGAAAATGTGCTTATGGATTTCAGATTCTTTTTCTGACATATTCTACCAATAAACCCCTGTAAATCGTACGAACTACACCTGATATTTTCTGTTGGTCTGTAACCCAAGCTAACTACATTCTCATGCTTAGCAAGAAAATCAGGCACCGTGACATCAGCACTGAGTTCCATGTTGTCAGACTCTATATCCTGTTGTTACACTTGCTTTCTCCATTAATGGGTCACGTTAGGTTGTCACACCAGACCAGTTTTAAACTGCTGATCAAAACAGAAAATGAAAAGCTATTTACTGTAAAACCACTTTGGTAAAACTAGCCATTTCATTTCCAGTGTGTGCCTCAGTCTTGTGATTTCCTCTACGGTTGGCTTGCATAGTACGGCCCAGGGGAACAACACCGACGGCTCCATTTTCACTGTGTTCCTCTGCCTGTTCCTTCCTAAACACCTTGATTAGTAGAGACAACATAAGTCCTCTCCTGGGAGGGTGTATCTCTGAAGCAAGGGCATGTTGGTGCTTGTGTACGCTTCCTTCGGATCATTGACGGATTAAAGAAAAGTGCACAAACACTTAAAGAGGACCACGGACCTGCATCTTTATTTTCTCTGAGCTGTGTTTGTGTTGTTTGAAACAGGGCAGGAATACAAAGCAAATAAAGAGCTGTTGAGGGCTATTTAATAATCTATGACCTCAATAGGCAACCAGTGGAAAGTGCAGCATCAGCAGGGCTTATCTCTTTCTACGTGTTGCCAGTAAAGATCTCTATCATCAACTTATCAAACGCTTGCAGATTATGGTCATGTCTGCTGTGGGGCAGTAAAGACCTTGCTCATTTCCCCTTAAAGCTGATGCTTTGGTGTGTACAGAGCCAAGTGCAGACTGTGGTGAGTGATATGCTAATCACAGCCACTGTGGGCATTGGATCATGGTCAAATGACTGGAGATCAAACAGAAGCACAAAAAGCAGCCATGAAAATGCTTTGGGATTGCATTTTCTGTTTTTTTGGTGACAGACGGCAATTCCACGTGGTATTAACATTCAAACTGTATCTGGACATCTTACCTGAATAAAGAAAAATGCATGCTAATGCAGTCTGGAAATGTGCACAGAAAGCACTGCAACTGGAATGTGTTCACTTCGATCAGATGTCACCTGATGTGTTTTATTCAGCATTCTGGTCATTCTGTTCCTTTTATCTGCTGGGATGCAAATGAAGTAGTGAGAACCGTTGCTCGTGTGACTGCAAAACACAGACATCTTACGGCTAAATTCCACCAGGCGTGGCTGTGGCACATTACGGCTGCGTCACGTCAGTCGGAGCTGATCGCAGCCATTCTACACAATGCTTGTGATTCCACCAGCAGCGCCTTGGCGCATCCCAGAAGTGGCTCTCAGCTCCGCTTCAGATACAAACCGACTCTGTTTTTGATGGATGCTGCGTCAATTAGCACAGAGCAGATCGAACGGGCAAGAAGTCAGACACAGAAAAGGCAGGGAGAATATGGTTAATTTTCAAAATAAAAGACCATAAAGACACACAGCCAATAAAATATTTAAGTAGCCTGCTTAGCCATGGTAAAAGCACAAAATCTGGTCAAGTAAACATGATCAGGTTGGCAAAACGCGCCGCTGAAATGCTTCTGAAATGCAGCTGGTGAGGCTTGCAGCCGTGGCAGGAGACTGACAGCTTTTACTGTATTTATAGGGACGCTCTGTTTCTCCGTTGCTCTGAAACTTTGCGACAGTCAATCTGGCAGACAGCAACGAAGGAGAGCAAGGTAGGGTGGTGGAGAACATAGTTTCAGCATACTTTATCGTGATGAGAGAGTTTGTTACGTTCACTTGCCATAAGTGAACAGGTGCATGAGACCACCTCCCCAACCCTGTCATCATAACCCCAGGTGGGACATGAGTCTTTTCCCCGCCAACCATGGCATGAAATATCCCCCCTTGATTTAGCGCCTTAAATTGTATCTGGATTTTACAATTTGAAGTATAAATTGGGACATTGTGTGCAAGGCCTTATTTGAAAGGCTTTTTTGAATACCAGTAACTGACAGCTATGAAATGTTTCAGTTAAAGCCCAGAAGTGCCAGCTGGGTAAAGCTGGATGAGGACTAATGTTTGTCTCAGAAGAAGAGCCAGAGTTTGGGCTGTTTTGAAGCACTGTTTCTCAGCCAGACAGGCCTCCCCTTCATGGCTCAACTGC